>NC_141341.1:5207500-5440000 GCF_037954235.1 Aulostomus chinensis | reverse complement strand
GGACCAAAGTTATATCAGGGTGTGTGTGTATCTGCTGCAGCACACACACGGATGGCTCATCAGTGCCGCCGTTGCTGAAAAAGTGCAGAGAAGAGCACAGGCAGCACAGCGGCGACCGTAAAGGACAACAACATGCAGTAGTGACTATGTTGTTGTTATTTATTAATTGCGGTTCACAGTGAGTGTCAGTTGCCGGCGATGTTTTCTTCTCCTTAAAGTACAAAACAAATTTAACTGAGACCGTGATCCAAAAAAACTGCAGTACAAACTGAACTGTAAGTTTGCTGAATCACTGCACCTCTCGTTTTCAGATAATCTGTTTAAGAGAGGTGTCGATTTGTTTTAATGGTCATTTGAGGCTTTAATTTGTGGCTCACTTGATTTAAGAGGTGTTTAAATCCAAAATCAGGTTCAATTAAATTCATCGAGATTTATTGGCATGAATGTTAATTGGCAAAGCAAGGAAATGTAAGACGTGTAATCATCCTCGGCTGCAGTAATCTGACATTTTTGTATCAGTGTTTCGCTCAGCAGTGGCAGGTTGAGCTCCTGTATCAGGACCCTCCACTGCACCGTGTGTGTCAGCGGCCTGTCTGGGATCAGTGTGGGGAGGCAGCATGATCTCGCTCACTCTTACCTGCAGACATTGATCATTAAACCAAACAACAACAACAACAACAACAACAACAACAACAACAAATCCTATCACTCTGATGGCTGATATTTACATCGGCCCAGTTTTCCTCGGCTCTCTTCTCGTTGGCTCATCATCCGAGGAAACAATAAGTGATTTAGTTGATTTTCCAAATGTTTTGGGAGTAAAAAAAAAGAACTTCACGTTTTCAAATATTCCGATATTTATATTATTACTTTTCAGTATATACGAATTAATATCAAATAAACATGTTTTTAATTTACATGTAAACATAAGCAGTGGTGGAAAGTAAAGTATTTTAACTCAAGCACTGCATTAATGTGCGATTTCAATGTATGTTGACTACTTTTACTCTGTTCGATTTATCTGAACCCACCAGTTACTACTTGACTCCATCCATCCATCTGTTTTCTATACCACTTATCTGTTCAGGGTTGTGGGGATCATCAGAGAGTGAGTATTTTTACTTTTAATAATTAAGTAAACTCAACATGAAATACTTCTCTACTTTCACCTAAATATAATTCTGGAGACATTTCACTTTTACCAGAGTAGTATCTTGTCAGAGTATTACTACTCGTACTTAATGAAATGAACTCAGCGTCTTCCACCACCGGACTATCGGTGGAGAAACATTTGTGCATCTTTAGATTAGTATTTGTACGTGCGAATTAAAAAATGAATAAATGAAAGAGAATTCCTACGGCATCCCAATGGAGGGTCAAAATAATAGGAACACCACTGGGCTCAGTTCAAAATAAACTTAACGTCATGATCCCAAGGAAGGGAAGCTCTATTGCAGGGTTTCAGTATATATTTCTATTATATATATATGAGGAATACAGTTCCTTCCTGTAAAGATAAAAGATGCTTTAGGTCTGTATCACAGCAATCATCTCTCTCCCGCTCTCTCTCTCTCTTTCTGTCTTTCTCTCGGTTTTCTGTCGTTTCGCTTCTGTTTTAGAAAGTTTTTTTTTTATTATTTAAACTTATATTGCTATGCACAAGGTCCTACAGTACAATTCATTGTTAAATAATTGGCTTATTTATTACGCACAGTGAGTGTTTACAGTTCACGCACCATTAAAAATGCCTCACTTGAAAGCAGTCATCACGTTTCGTTAATGGTCTTTTATTTATTTATTTGTTTTCCTCGTGAAGGAACTTCGGCGTTGACGCGTGTAGGTTTTTTTCCGCGGCAGGTTGAGGTTTCATCACGGCTGAGGTGGTGTGGAGCAACGAGAGGCTGATGGTAGCTGAGTTGCTGCACGGTGTCACTCAGTCTCTGCGGACCCCCTGACCCACTTCCCCCTCCCCACCTCTCTTTCCCTCCTGGCCTCACATACACTTTCTTCATCTCTCTCTCTCCCTCTCTCTTTCTCTCTCTCTCTCTCTCTCCCTCCCTCTGTTTTATTCCCCCTTCTTCTTATCTGTCTAAACCTCTCTGTGGAGCTCCCCCCTCGCTACCTCTCTCCCTCCCTCTCCCCTCCCTGTGTCCCCCCCCCTCCCTTACACCTCCCCATGCTGTTTCAGTGCTGCTGCCTGTCTCTTAGCAACAACTGCACACCCGTTAGAGCTCACTGAGTGCTTTTACAAATACACCCAGGAAGACACACTCTTTCACGCGCACGCTCGTAGACACACACACACATGCACTAACTACACACACATGCAGGGTCTAGTTCCTCATTGAGGTTTGCTGCTGGCAGGCCTGTGAGTCTGCAAGCCTTTGTGGCAGTGAGATAGATGAGAAGAGAGCAGATATGCTGTACAGCTACCCTGCACACAATGATTGTTTCTATCAGACTATGCACATCAGGGCAACTGTCCAAACTGGAAAATGTTCTTGTCCCTGATTTCACACTAACTTGCACGTACACACACAAACACACACCTTGTAGTGTGCTGTTTCTCCTGTCAGGAAGCAATAGCACTTGAAATCTTAATGTACATCATCATTTCCTCACCGCACTCGTATGAGAGAGAGATCAACAGATCCTGATGTGAGGGACATTCATCTGGTTTCACAGACACTAATCACAAACCACCAAGTGTTCCAAAGCAACACAACCATTCACAGTGAAATTCACCAACACGCAATTATTGACAACGAATTTGTTGGAATGGACGGATGAAGCGTGTTTTCTTAAACAATGAATCATAGTGGTAGCATCTGATTGGCTGGCACCTAAGCGCTGTCAGAAAGCCCCCCGCAGAGCACAGTAGAGGGATATTTGCATGTGTGTCTTTGTTTTGTGTGCGATTGTGCAAGGCTGCATGTGTTTGCGTGTACATGTGTTTGTCTTTATGTGCAAATCGATGTGTGAGTGTGTGGGAGGATGAAGCTGTAGGGGCATATTTGCATGTGTCTTTGTGTGTCGGTATGTGTCACTCTGCGTGTGTCTGAGAGCGACTGTGCGTGTGCGTGTGTGTGTGTGTGTGCATGTGTGTGTGTATGCACATGTGCTGCAATGTTTAATTAAAGCATGTGTTTGTCTCCTGCTCTCACATACTGGTCAGACGGATGCTAATTAATGAATGCTGTTAATTAGACGACAGAGAAAGTGAGAATGGGGGACAGGAGGGGGAGGCAGAAAAAGAGTACAGGGCAAAGGGGTAAAAGAAACTATGTGTAGTGTGTGTGTGTGTGTGTGTGTGGGTGTGTGTGTTCATCTCCATGTTTGTCTGTCCCAGTTGTGTCATTCCTCTGAACAGCAGAACATTGAGGCAAATCTGCTACAGTGAAACTCTCCCACTCCTCCTATAACTTTTTCTGCCTCCTCTTCAATCCTCCGTCTATCCCTCCATCCTCTCCCCATCTCAACCGCATCATTCACTTCCCTGCACTTCCTGTCCTTTGCCCTTTCTCTTCGTACTTTCTCAACTCCTGACTTACTCACACTCGCCTTTCACCACCTCCCTCCCTTCTAATCAGACCCATATGTTGGAGAGGGAGGCAGACGATGGACAGGATTTTGTTGTATGTGGAGAGTGTTTTGGAATCAGCTGTGCGCATGCTTGAACATGCGCGAGCATGCAGTCACGTGTTGGTCTGATGCACACGTGGGGTAGATTTCATAAGACATCAGTCTGTTCTGGATGTCTGTACGTCCATTTGTCCTCCGTTCTGTCTCTATAATCCCTCCCCCCCCCCCACAACACTCCTGTGTTTCTGTCACCTTCATGTCTCCATCCTCTTAACACCTCACTACTCATCACCTCTTTGCTTCCCCCTGCTGGCTGCGATTATTCACACATTCTCACGCACCCTCCCTCCAAGTCTAGAGCTTTTTTTTTTTCATGCATTTGAATTGTTTTGGAAAAATGTGGTCTGCAGTGTGTTTGTGTGTGTGTGTGTGTGTGTGTGTGTGTGTGTGTGTGTGTGTGTATGCATGTTTCAACACAAAACCACAATTGTTTTTTTAATATTTTGCTGATTTTAACAACATTGTAATCATACACAACCCCGACATCGTGTTGTGATGATCATCAGTGTGTATGAGACCAACATGAGAGGGTAAAGAGGCACTGGCTTTCTTCTGCTGATACAAAAACTGAAATGAAACTACAATGAGAGTTAAAACATTTATATTGCAAGCAATCTTCCAAAAATAATTGAGATGGTGCAGCCCTCGCCAAAATACTAATTGGTGTCTGGTCTAGTCTAGCATGCCGTGACACTGTGTACTCATCTCTTATTCTCTTTATGTTTCTGCTCCACCTTCCTTTCTTTCTTTCTTTCTTTCTTTCTTTCTTTCTTTCTTTCTTTCTTTCTTTCTTTCTTTCTTTCTTTCTTTCTTTCTTTTGTTCTTTCTTTCTTTCTTTCTTTCTTCCTTTCTTTCTTTCCCCACGTACTGTTTCTCCCACTGTCTTCCAGTCCTTGTCCCTTCCTCTGTCTGTCCTTCTGTCTCTTGCTGTCGCTCTCTCCAGCAACCATGGGCAAAAGACAGAAGCAGAGGGGAGGAAGAGAAGTATGTGAGCTCCCCACTGCAGTATTGATGACCCAATGATCCCCTGCAGAACAGAGCCAGTCAGGCAGACATAGTGAGGCTCAACTCAGAATCAAAATCAGAATCAGCACCACAACCGTTTGGTAAGAGAAGCCAGTTGAGCAGGACATGAATGGTAAATGTACTCTCATTGTAATGCGGCTGTGTGGGTGGCACAGTCAATCGAGTTCATTACTGATGCTGTAAATGTTTATATGATCAGTGTATTTGATGCCTTACCAACAGATTTATGGGTAATGAGTTACTATAAAGTGTCTAAAACTTTAATTATGATGGTTGATTATTTTGTGTGTCCTTAGGTCCTTCAATCTTCTCGAAAAGAGGCCGGACAAGAAACTTTTAAAAAATACTTCTCTTTTTGATACTCTGAATGAGTGGCTTGTCAGATCACCTACCTTCAGGCCAAACTGGGACTCCAGTGGGCTGTAGTGCAATTGAGGATAAGGGGTGTGTTGGTGAGCTGGAGGGACTGCAAGGACCTTCGCTCTGGACCAGGGAGCTCGGGCTCCAGGATGGGTCCCAGACTCACTCTAATGATGAACTGGCATCAGTGACCTCCAACCACTTCCCCTCCCACTCTGCCTCCACACTGGCCAACGGCCTCCATCTACAGAGAAGGCTGGGGCACAGCACCTACCGCCGGAGGCAGACGGAGACTCACACAAGTATTGAGACCATTGCAGAGACACTAAGAAACATGCAAACACACCTAGACCCAGATGTGCATGCACAGGCTGTTTCACACACAAATATGGAGGATTGTGGGCAGAAGGATATCATTGCACATACAGGTTCTGTAGGGACAGAACTCTCCAGAACTCTCCCACCAGAGGCCATACATATGTCACCTCAACCTCTGTCTTTAGCACTTGGCAATCATCCGGCCTCCACCAATCAGCTGGCCGCCCCAGTCCTCACCACAGAAATAGACATACCCTCAACCTTTTGTCCAGTTCCCATTAATCCAAACACTAGCTCTTCTCCTCTTCCTGTGGAGGCAGAGAAGAAGTATGCGCTCCGCAGCTCCGGACGTCCCCGCTTCCCGTGTCACCTGCGCAAATCCTCCCGCCTCCGACGAAGCACAGAGGATGTAGAGAAGAGAGCAGGGAGGGAAAGAGGAGAGGATGAAGATGAAGCATTGGAGGAGAAGATCTGGAAGGTTAAAGAGGAGGAGGTGGCAATTGTTCAGAAAGTAGAGCACCCATCTGTGGAGGCTGTTCTCCCCTCAGCTCCCTGCACTTCAGATGCTGCCCTTGCTCTCACTGTACCCAAACCGGTCCCTAAACCTATACCTAAACCTGGGCCCAGACTTGGGCATAGACCTGGACCTAAATCAAGGTCGAGGCCTGCACCAAAATCTGTCCAGAGAGCAGGTCCTAAAAGTGTCATGAGACAACGTCAGGCAGCCCAGGCTGCCTCTCAAAGTGGCACTCCTCATCTCCCATTTGCACACACATCCACATTCACTGCACCTCGGCTAACTGTGAAGAAGGAGGAACCTGTGGCGGTGTTGCCTCCCAATGGCAGGAGACGTGGACGTTTTGTGGGAGTGAGTTTACTGGCGATATGACATAACATAATTTCATGCAGTGTATATGAAATAAATGTTAAGATGATCCATAAATACACGTTTTTTATGTTGGTCTGCAGGTGAGAAAGATTGTCGTCAAGGTGGCTCGCATTCCTGTCAGCCTTAGCCGTCGACAGAAGAGCTACAAGATTTCTAATATGGAGACAGTTACTGGCACGGAAAAACCCAATGACGGAAGTCCGGAGGGCTCAGAAGCCATTCGAGAGCCGACCGCTCTTCTCCGCATGAAGAACAATGGGAAAAGTGTTATGGTGATGTTCCCTCCTGGAGAACTGCCTGTTATTCTCAAACGCAGGCGGGGACGACCACCTAAACAGGCCCTGCCAGGGATACCGGGAGAGACTGTGAATACTGCAAATGCCGGTGGTAATGGAGACCAGGTCAAGAAGCCCCGCAGGCGACGTCGGACTAAACTCCCTTCCCCTTATCCGTCCTATGTTAATGATACAAATGATGTGAAAACTGAATATGGGGATGTTCTGTCCAAACTGGCCTTTTTAAACCGGCAGCCCCCTGCCACTGGCCGCTGCTCTCCCCCTCGCTGCTGGACACCCAGTGAGCCAGAAAGCTTTCATACCCCCTTGGAAAACCCTGGAATATCCACCCTGCTCCACCGCCTCACTGGGTTTAGACGCCCTCGAGGTGGCAGAGGAGGAGGCCTAGGAAGAGGTGGAGGAGCAGCGGGGGGAATTGGGGGCAGTGAGCACAATAAGAGCACATTCAGTGACTTTTTTGAATCCATTGGTAAGAAACGAAAACTGAGCACCCTGTCTGAGCATGGATTACCTAGGAAAAGAGGGAAGGGTGGTGTTGGTAGAGGAGGAGGTATCATCGGAACTGAGCCTGGGGGTGAGAAAATAAGGAAGAGACGCATGAGAAAAAATGGTGCATTTAAAGGGGAGGGGGTGTGCATGGGGCAAGACTGGCCTAATGGGGCAGGTGGCTGGGGTGAGGAGGTGGGTATGGATAAGGAGAAAGGTTTGGGTGGGTATCAGCTCTGTGGATCTCCAAGAGGGGGCTTTTCTTCCTGTGAAGTTGGGAGGGGAGGTGCCTACAGCTGCTCAGGAGGGGGTAGAGGGGTTGGCCCAGTTGGCGAGGACTCACAAGGCTTATTTGCTGGATATTTCCGATCACTGCTCGATTCAGATGATTCCTCAGACCTGTTGGACATCTCCTCACAATCAAACACCCGTAAAGCTTCATCCACCCCTGGTTATGAGCCATCCAGCCCAGCTACTGGTCACAGCTGGTCCCCTGCATTCCCTAAGTGGGGCACCAATGGGGCAAGTTCTTCAGCCGACAGTTCCGCGCAGACACACTGCTCCTCAGCCAGACGTCCATACAGTTACTGCAGCCTGGCTCAGACATCCCCCACCCCTTCTCCCTTTCCCAAAACTACCCCTCCATCTCTGTCTCACTCTCCTAGCTCTCCCCATCCTGCCTCCTATGGCCACTACTCCCCTGCCTACTCTTCCTCTTCTCCTGGAGTTGGTGCAGCAGCACAGAGATCATCAGACTGCAGCTTTTCATATGGAGCTGGACACAGCAGTGGCAAGGTCACCCCTGTTGGTCAAATGGGTTATTCTAGCTACCAGGCAGCAGCCAAGAGGGGCTATAGTGGATATCCTGCAGCAGGTCATTCCTCCCTGGTGCGAGGGGAGTCAACAGGACCCACATCACCAGGAGGAGGGTTCATGTCTGTGGCCAAAGGTAGCCCCTTCAGCTCCTCCTCATCCCCGGAGGGTTACAAACAGTTCAACTCTAATCAGTGGAGCTACAGGTAAATCACTGCTGACAACCTGTCGAAAAATGTAAGAATGTATTTTAAAACAGAATCTTGACATTTCTCAGGGGCGTTTTAGCACAAATCTGACTTTGTACGAAAGGTTTTTAATTTACAGTGGATTTAATGTTTTCTCCCTCTAAAAGGACGACTAAGGGTCGGACCAAGGCAGGATCAGAGAATTCTTAAAATAAATGGTTCACTCCATCACATCAATTCGTTTCTGACATCTGTTGGCTCTGGGCTAAAAAATGTGCACTGTGAAATATTTCCTTTCAGGTGATATCAATAGTTATTGATCATTTTAAAGACCTGTGTTTAATAAAGATCAGGAGAAATGGGTTACTCGATTAGTCAGGTGTTTAAAAAAAAAAAACAAAAAAAACACCAGAAACCTACACATTTTTTCACTGCACGTGATGTGTCTGTTGTTGTGTCATATTCCAAACCAAACAACACATGTTGAGTGATTGGTTGTTTGCATATCACTCGTTGCATGCTCCATTGTCAAGGGGTATGATGCTGTTTATTTCCTAGGGAGGGAGCTGAAAATACCATTCTTTTATCGCCCCGACCTCACCCAGGTTATCTCTTCAGATTCATATTGCTGATGGGTAGGACTGCAGTCGAAATTCCTCTCTAGCGCAGAGAAATTTCTCGAGTGCTGTGTGTCTTATTATTCGTGTTGCTATTTTTATATTTTGCAGACAAGGTTATGGCGGCTGGTCAACAGACATCTTTGGGCCGCAATACCACGGCTACAGTGAATATGGCTCCAGTGAGTCCAAAGATATCTTGGATATATCTAACTACACCCCCCAGAAGGCCAAGAGACAACCTTTTCCTGAAAGTCTATCAGAGTCCTCCTCTGACTCGTCGCACCTTGGCTCTGCGGCCACTGGTAGTGGTCCCACATCTATGGGGGGCATTTTCAAACAGAATGAGACGACTTCTGTTGGTGGAGAGGCAGGTCAATCAAGCCTGTCCAGTCTGGAGAAACTGATGATAGATTGGCATGAGAGTGCCTCTGCGCCCTCCTATAACTGGAGCCAGAACGTCCTCTTCCAGGGTGGAGGAACCAGCAAGCCAGGCCGAGGTCGCAGGAAACGGACTGAACAACAATCAGAAAAAGAAGGGGGTTCTGTTTTGCACTCTGATTCCCCATCAACCCCCTCTCCGACACCCACTCTTGGACCTAAGCGGGGAGGGACTGGAGGACGGGGCAGGGGATCCAGAGGAGGTAGAGGGGGTCTGTCCTCATGTCAGAGGGATCGTCAATCTGGAGCCAAAGGCAGGGGCAAGGCTGCTTCTACATCAGGAGTAGGTGGAGCAGGGACAGCTGGAGTTCTAGAGGGGTCTGGGCTGTTCCAGGAGGGACTGGACTATTACAGTGGAGACAGTAGTAGCCTCTCTCCCCTGGCCACTCCCAATCCTGCACCACCTTCCAGCTACCTCCAGGACCCCTGTGAGTATCCCTCCCCTTACTCTGCTCACCCCTCCACACCCTCCTCTGAGGAGCGATATCCAGCCTTATACCCTGGAGAGTCCTCCTCTTCCCTCTCACCTAGTGTCTCATCCCCACCGTACCCTCCCAAGCCCACTCCTCCTCCACCCCAGTCGTACCACCTTGTTCCTTCCAGGACCTTCTCCCCTTCCTGCTCTCCGTTACCACGGGTAACACCCCATTGTGGCTCTGCTCTGAGTCCCTCACATCGCCCCCCTCCAAAGGACCCACAGTTCTCCCAGTACGACTCACCCAGCTACTGCAGCTCCCCCTTCTGGTATGGACAAACATCGCACAGCGGCAGCCCCAGCCCACACTCACACAGCGCGCACTCAAACACAGCCGTGCACACACACAGCAACCCGCACACAAGTCCGCATGGAAATACACACTCGCTGGCTAGCCCAAATGCAAACACACATATGAACCCGACTCAACACGACACACACCAACACAACACACAACCCCACCCAAACCTGAGCTCAAACACCAAATCCTACCCAAGCTCACACCTCCACTCAAACCCTCACATCAACAATCAGCCCCATCACAACACACACACCAACAATCCCCTTCCCTCCCATACACACTCCAACCCCACTCCCCTCCTCCACCCCCACTCAACAGCTTTGCTCTATGAGGAGCGCAGCTCTCCCTCCACCCATAAGCAGGATCTGACCGCCCACACCGTCAACACGGGCCAGCGCCAGGGCGCTTTGCATCACTCCCCCTACACCAAACCTCCCCTCGACTCCTCGCCGCACCCGGAGGACGCTAGCAGCTACTCCATGTCCCATCTGTCCTGCCAAGGAGTGGGACACCGCTACCCCTCCCAGGCGAATCAGGGAGGTGGGGTGCTGTGCCAGCTTCTGGACCCAGCAAACGATGACAGCTTCAGCGTCACCAGCCTGTAACAGCAGGTGAGTTTACTGGACATTTGATAGACATCCTACAGCCACCACTGCAAATCCAATTTGTAGAGGACCACTCGTCGTACTTAATGTTTAAGAAGACCTGAAGGATGCTGTCAAAATGTTTAGAAACAATTTGTGATGTTTAATTTGACAGAAGAAGAACAAAATGTGCCACAAAAAATACATCAAATTGAGAAGCTGTCTCTTACCTCTTTTACTTGGACATTGAAGCTCTGTTGGTAACTAAAAGGGATGACAAACATGATAGATGATATCACTTATCTGACAGGTGATTTTAATTGATTCTTGAAAGTGTCTTTAAGAGGTGTTTCAGTCCTGAACCGATGTATCAAGACTACAATAGATCAAGTATTCAGTTGCTTCATCGTAGTCTCTGCTTGTTATGAGCTGGTCTTTGTTTATCTTGTGCAACAGCGGTAATGGCTAAATGTTGCAGTTGCCAGCTTAACTCACTTCAAAAAGAAATGATATATATTTAATTTAGAGTTCACTTTACCTCTTTCAGAGACAGGTCGGAGTTTTTAAGGCAGTTTTAAAGTTAAGGTTGAGGTGAAGATTTACAAATCCAAAGAAAAGCAATGTAAATCGAATTGGCACCCAAAGTGTCACGGAGATAATTGTATCAGCCCCACTGAAAAATACAATATTTATTAGTGACCTAATGGAAACTTTTTTTTGTAGATGTTAATGCATTTAAAAGCAGTTTGTCATTATGCTCTTCATTTTACAACTGTCGAAGATGTGATTGTCTCATATTACTCTCTCTCTCTCTCTCTCTCTCTCTCTCCGTTTCCTTTTATTTTTTTTCAGGTACATTAAATCCAAGCTTTTACAGATTTGCAAACATTTTTTTCATTGTTTTTTGTAAAGGAAACTTCTTTTTGAGAGACTGTGAAATGAAGGGTGAGAATTTAGCTGCCAGCTTTGGACAGTAAAGCTTTAATTCTCCAGCATTGACAATCAAGATCAACCGCAACTTAAACACCTGAGCATGCGCACACACACACACGCAAACGCACACATACACACACCACACACGCATGTGCAGATTCATTCACTACCTGACCATGAGATCATACAAGTGTACTCTTAATCACCTTTGAACAAGGGAAGGGCCAAGAGGAGCTGATGGATGAATATCAGACAAAGAACAACCAATTGCCTCAAACCCTTTTTCCTGCTGTGATACATAGAGGACTCTGATTTCCTAGAAGTCTGTAACCCACCAAATCCTACTGGTCCTGTACTCTACATCTGCAGTAGAACAGGATCTCACTGCTCTCTCTCTCTTTCTCTCTCTGTCCTCTCTCTCCTTTCTCCCTACGTCCGCTAAACCAGCAACCGTGTTCTGCACTCGACTCTCTAAACCCTGCATTTCTGTCTTCTGCCCTCACCTGAGCTGCAACCAGACACAAACCATCCTTTTAAATACCATTAGCCCAGCAGCCGTCCTTCTCTGTGCGCTCCCTGTGTCGTGTCCCATGAGAGATAAGTGGTTGAAACCAATTTCTGCTCTTGAAATACCAGCATCTGTACATACGACTCCAGCTCCAGCACCAGGGGCCTCGCTTTCACTCTGAAGGTCCGTCATCGACATGCTCTCCTCGGCCGTGCTCAGAGGCGGGGCGGCGGAGGACTGCAGCATGGAGACGCTACATCCTGTGTTTTGCTGTTTTAACTTCAAGGGAAAGAGACATTGAAATCACACAAGAACCCCAAAGAGACTGTTGTTTCCTGTGTGCAAATGTGAGGACGAGGAGCTTGCGTGACTGCAGTAATGCATGTATTTGTGTGTGTGTGTGTGTGTGTGTGTGTGTGTGCTTGTTTGTGTGTGCGCGCGTGTGTTTGTGCGTGTGTGTGTGTGTGTGTGTGCGCGTGTGTGTACGTATGTGTATGTGCGGGGTCAAAAGGAGTGGAGCTCCCCAGATACTTAGGTCTTGGCGGGGCTTCACTCTCTCTTTCGCTCTCTCCCTTCTTTTTTCTGTGGTCTTGTGTTGTTTAGTGGTTTTTGTGATGAAAAAAATTGTATATCTGTCTGTTACATATCATGTATGTATCTGAGGTGCAAAATATTTAAATACACATTCTGTTCTTGCCATTGGTAATCCTGTCTACAGTATAATGCTTCTTTAAGGGATTACGGTGTGTGTGTGTGTGTGTGTGTGTGTGTGTGTGTGTGTGTGTGTGTTTTATAGCCTCGGTGAGTATTGGGCTTTACCCAGGCTGTCTGGGACTGTGAGCAGCAGAGTTCAGTCAAGGACACAATTCGACAGGGAGGGAGAGGAGGGGAATATATGGCTGGGAGAGGACGGGGGATGTGTTGGAAAGGAAACGAGACTGAGGAAATCAGAGGAGAGTCTGAGAGGTATTAAAGCCACTGAAACAAAATGCACAAAAATCCTCATCTAAAAAAGGAAATGTATTAAAGCATAAAGACTGATAAGAACGGACGTGTGATTTCACACAGGGAAACTTTGCTATAATACAGCAAATATCATACATCTGCAGCGTGTGTGTGCGTGTGTGTGTGTGTGTGTGTGTGTGTGTGTGTGTGTGTGTGTGTACCAGACAGAGAGGGAGAGAGAAAGCAGATGGGGGAGTTTACTGGCTGCATATTGTGTACAGTTTGTCAACAGACTGACTAAATAGACTGAGACATGGCTGGAGGAAATGTGTTTGCTGTGACATTCCACTGTATGGAGGAAGGGGACAAACACTATCAACAACACCACATGGTAGAGAAAGAGAGAGACGAGGGAGGGCAGAGTTATTTCAATCTTTTCTTTTGTACATTTCCTTTTTCAAAATGTTTATTTATAAATGACTATATTCCCTGCAAATTACAGCCAGCTCAAATTTGCAGTCTCAGGAACTTTAATGACACTAATTAGGGTGATGCAAAGGTCCTATTGTAACCGAAGGATTTATTCTTCTCTTCTTTGTGCTTTCGAGGGTCTAAAAGTGCTTGAAAACTCTCAAAACTTGGTGGAAATGGCTGTTTCATGGGCGCAGAGATGCCTCAAGTGCGCCCCCTACTAAATTAAAAAAAAGAAGAAGAAGAAGAAATGATCTAGCTTATCAGGCTATGTTGGCTCTTTCATTTTAGTCACGTTTGCACTCAACACATAATTTGGATTTTTTTTGACTTGTGGTTGAATGAGGTGGTCATTCAAAAGGAGGGTCTCAAACTCATCATGTGGGTCAGCGTGTCTTCATTACATAGACGCAGACAACCGTCCTACACCTCAGCACTGCAGTTCTTTGGAGGGTTTCACTCAAGAAAAATCTATTTAAACACCAAGATGGTGAGCGTGCAGCTGTCGTCCATTGGGTTGCCTACCAACATGGAGGCCACTGGTTTTGTTTCCCATGATGTCAGCAGCTCGGTCGGGCATCTGTACGGACATAAATAGCCGGGTCTGTGGGCGGGAAGACAGATGAGGGTTTGTGCCATGGTGGCTACAGTCGTGTCTCCTCTGGTCCTTGAAAAAAGACGAACAAAAAACGGGGGGGAAAGTATAAAACCACAAAAAAATACTGAATTTGAAAGTGCTACCGTGGCGTAATAAAGTGCGAAAGTAAAGTAGAGCACTGAAAATGTTACTAATATAGCATGCATGTAAATGGACATTAATTTAGGTTGCCGTTTATTGAGCTGTATTTTTGTCTGATAGCACAACCACAGTGGTACAGTTCTGAGCTGCACAGCTGCACAGAAGACACGCTGACCCACATCCACTGCAGGTAAGACCCACACTCTGGATGACTGTCTCAAACCACCCCACTCCCCCCCCACAAGTCTGAAACATCCCTTTATCGTAGCGCAACTGACAGTGAGCGTGTATCGTTAACCCTTTTACTAGAAAGTGTAAAAGACATCTTAGGATCAATAAAACAAAATAAAAATAAACCCTCCTCGTGCCATTTCAACCCAATAGGAAGTCCACAATTCTAACGTTAAATCTTTGTGCGTTTTTTTTTTTTAACTTTTGCACGAGCGCCGCTTTAACCAACTCCTCCAAGGGGTTTAATCCTAGAAGGGTCGACATAAAGGAAAGATGCTATCATGATGTGGAAGTGGTCATATAGTCCATGTATAATCAACCCCCAAAAAGTGGCTGCCACGTCGCATCTTCTCATATTTTTCATCCCTATAGTTTTGAAGCGCACGTGTAACCAGCACAATCTTTCAAACGCAGTCGCATATCTCGATTTGTACATGAAGTACAGTAGCTTTAACTCAATTTATGCTTTATTAATAGAGCACTTTCGACACCAAATTCAAATAGAGCGTCGCTTAGCAACAACAAAGGCAACCAAGTTCAGTAGAAGAAAAGCAGTGGTGGGAAGGAAAAAAAAAAAAAAAAAAGAAGAATTCTCAAGAACCACACTTTTCTGATTTTTCACATTGGATACTGTAACCTTTTTAAAATGTTTTCCAAAACTCTTTGGCTTCGGATGCCTCACCCAAAGTGGTGGGCTGTAAGGGTCGCATTTCAGTTTTCTAAGAATTGTTAACAGCGCCACCAAATAATGAATTCTCTTTCCAAACTCCCCACATGGTTTCATTTCGATCAATGATCAATATTTCATCAAGAATCAAAGGAAGCAAGAGGAAAAAAAACAAACAAACCCCAAACTGAAAACACATGTGAATCAGAACTTTGTTTTCTTCTTTTCTCTCCCATCCTTCATCTCACGGTAGAACAAACTCACAAGCTACAGTGTAAAACAAATAAACATTTAACAAATCAGATCTATACATACCAGTGTGGCTGATGATACTGACGTATCGGTATCAGTATATATGTTGTCCAGTATGAGGAGAAGTGCCTTGGGGTGATTTTACAATTGTCAATATACTGACATTTATTTCAATGGACCGGTGTCTTTTTCAGACAGAATTTCTCATTTTTAACTTTAAAATATCCCGTCTCCTTCACAACTCCTTGTCATTAATTTAATATCTACATTTGAGGATCCTTTGCAAAAAACAACAACGATTGGCTAATACATCTATTTAAGACTTTTTAAAAAAAACAAAAACAAACAAACAACAACTTCCTAATACCAGCATGGATCCAGAAACGGCACTTATCGGTCAGTCTGATATTGCAGTGTTACTGTCACTGCTCTATCATTGGAGGGTACCTTTACCGTTAAACTGCCACTTTTACTTTGTCAAAAGTAAATATCTTTATACAGTCTGATCCCCATCAGAACCTCCCTCCCAGTTATTGGTATCTGTGTAAAAACTCTGCTGCTGTGTCCTCTCAGAGACCACAGCAGTCCTCTAGTTACAGTACTTCAGCGTTTTGATGATGTTTTTTTAATAGTTTAAGTGTCATGGATGACTTTTTACATGTAATACAGTTTTTTTTATATACGTATAGAGAAGTACAGGGAAGGACTTGAGCAGGCTGCTCCTCCCTCCTCTGGGGAAAATGGCACTTAAACCGTCAGGAGCAGTCGCTTCTGGTCGTCTTTTGTATTGTCAGGGCAGATTTGCACAAGTGGGGCATTCACACCGGTGAACTTTTAACTCAGCGTGTGATTGAGGGGGTGGGGGGCGAACTCTCAACCAGGAACATCAACATGTCTGTTAGATATTCATCAGCCACCAACAGGCTGGCTGGAATAAAAACGACAGTCACAATGAAGGCCACCGCTGACCGAGGAATGCGCTTCGTCATCTCAACTTTTGCCCCCCGGGGATAAAGACGAAGGAGGCCGGGGAGGAGAGAGTAGGAGGGGAGTTCTCAGCTGGGACTTTCCTCACTGCCCTCCAGAAACAGTTGCACCACAGGAGGGTACCGAGCCGGAGATGTTCCCCGGTGCTGCTGCCACAGAGCCTGCGGTATGCGGACCTGTGCGCGGTGGTGGGGCCGAGGCGGTCTACCCCTCCGCTCGGGGATCCCACTTCTTCTAATCCCGCCGCTTCTCCTGGCGCTCCAGCTTCTCGTCGTAGGGCCGCGGCTACCTCGAGTCCCAAGGGTGGGGGTGGAGGAGCAGGAGGGCGCGGTGGCTTTTTCCGTTATTAGCATCGAGCCGGAGAGGAGCTCACGTCAGCAGGGAGCTCTCTCCCTGCCGCCGGTTCCAGAGGGGGAGGAGGGAACTGAGTCGGAGGATGGGGAGAGCAAGGAGGGGGGGCGTGCATACGAGGACGAGAACGAGATGCACTCGCGCCAGGTAAGTAACGCGAGAGAAAGTGAGACTAATGTGAATGTTATACAAAAGAGTAAGAAGTTTGCATGCAGGGGTTTCTGTTTTGCAGAAAACCTTGCAAGTAAACTTCTCCCTTGTGCAAGAATTTGAACTTTTCACTGCAGCCAGTGTGACGTGTCATCATGGCTTTGTAAAGTCAGGCGTAATTAATCTAACTAATTAGGGTGCAACTGTGTTTAGTGCATCGGAGCCATTATGCACAGTACCAGGGTGACTGACCTGCCTAGATGGAACCGGACTATAATACATCAAACGAACCGTATGTAGCCTTGAGCAAACACAAACAGAGAGCTCTGAGGAATCTGTTTGACTGCATCACTTGGTGACTGCAGCATGCAGAAAGAGCCAGCTACAGATAGTTAGCCAGAAGCTAAAGGTGACTGAGGTTTGGACATCAGCTGCAGCAAAAAACAAAACAAAACAAAAAAAAAAGCAGCTAAAATATCCTTTAAAAAAAAACTCTCAAGTGCATTTCCTGGTGTAGTCCATGTCTTCTTTATCCAGCAGTTTGCTAATCCACAAACAAACTGATAGGAGTTAACAAAACCCCCCCCAACAAACTGGTTCGGTCTTGGGATGACCAGCTGGCTCACACAGTTGAACAAACTAGTTTGCACTTGTTCATTGTAGAACCACGCCAGAAGGCTTACACGTTGCTTTTCGTTCAAATCAAAGTGTTTGTGAGTTATTCAGCACACGGCCGGATGAGGACGACATGTATTATCCTGGACGATGTGCTTAGAGTTTATAAACACAAGTTTTTGGGCAGTTTTTCCTCTGTTTTTCGCCGGTGGCCGGCGCTGCCAGTCGCTACATGTGGCGAGCTTTTCTACATTCATAAGGAAATGATGAAACAGCGGGGGGGCGAAAACTTTCTGAACTGTTTGTGAGAATTTAAAAGAGGCAATACACACCTAAATATAATGAAAACGAAGTAAAATGCCAATGATGGGTAAACACGCGTCATTAATAACATGAATTATGACTGTGCTCCATTTAGGTGGGCCGGGGCTCTGGTATTGTTCCCACCTGGCTCTTGGAATAGCAACTACAGCGGGACCATAATTAATGTTCTCAGTTACGACACGTCAAATGGCTGCTGTAAAAGGGTCTCTTACAGCTGTCAGAAAACCCCTTTTGGGAGGGTGGTCTTTTCAGTTAAAGCTGCTAATGTTTGCTCGCTGAGCTTCAACCAACCAACACCTGTTGTGGTGCCAGCTGCCCCTCAGTTCGAGCGACTCTGGCTTTTCTTTTCAAGAATTTCCCGGTTTGCCTCTCTTTCCTTCAACTCCCTCTCACGCTTAAATCAAAAATGCTTGACGGTAACAAAGACAGTGTCCGTCTCTGATGCAAACGCGACATCATTTGATTCGGTGCAAATGCAGTCTGCAAAATTGCAGGGAAGTCAAAGTGGGATGTGGTTGATGAAGTACTGCCACATACTGCAAAGGTCCATGTTCAGGTGTGGATCAGAAGCATGCGGTTGCTACATTTCAGTTGGTCGTGTGTCTCTGTCCTCAAGTTATAGTTTGGGATGTTTTCTGTAAAGTGGGGAAGGAAGAAAAAAAAAAACCACGATTGCTTATTTTTGATGAAAGTGTGGTTTGCTTAAATTACAGCCGTCTCTTGTCACTAAAAATATTGTACAGATGTAACTTATTAATAAAAAGGGAAAACATACCGAAAATCGATATACGAATGAACTCATAAATATCAATTCAGGTGCAGCATTTAGAAAATTAACTGTACTTTGTTTTACTTGCATTCATAACCAGGCCCCTGTGAGTTCTGACATGTAGCGAACCCCGTGTTCTCAACAATGGCGTATTGGTGCACGTCCGTTCCGTTAAAAACACGTACGATGTTTGCTGTTGGTTTTGCCGGAAGTGGACAGTTAGACCGCCTTGAATGAGGTGAACTGGGTTTGCCATCTAGAATTTTTCCTCATGCCAGTGATATTAAAATTCTGGTGACGTCATCTCAACCGACGGATAGTTTGTCTGCAGTGCTGCAAATGAACGGGCAAGTTCGTCACACTGCCAGGTACTTTACCGATCTAATAACCAACTGGCGTGTAGCTTTTGGCCGATCCACCTGTCTTTGTCCGTCATCCCTGAAGTTTTTGGAGGTACTGTAACGTTCCCAAACAGCAGACTTTAGTCATCGTAGAGGATCTTGGAGCTCTGGTTTATGTCTGTTTGTGGCTGCTTAGTAGGGTGGCGGGGAAACAAACAACATCTGTCCCTTGGTGAAAGTTTCCCAGGAGGATCATCAATGCACTCATTTGTTAGACTTGTAAACAGAATTGAGGGCCCTACTGTATATGGAAGTGTGTGTACAGTTACACCCTCCATGTAGATAGAGTATCATTCATTTTGAGGTACAAGAAAAGGAAAAACGCTTGATAAATAAGATTAAAAAAACAACAACAACAACAACCCATAAATATCAGGAAGCCTTCTGGCTGATGAGGTCCCAGTCGGCTGCCTGCCTGTGACGTATGGTGAAGCCCTGTTACCCTGTTGCTTACCTTCATGATAGTTCAGCATAATTTAAAATGCACCCCACTTGAACTGAGAGTTAGACAGAGACAGATACAAGGCAAATACCATTCATTATACATGTGCAGCTTGCTGCTGTGGTTTCTTCACCCAGTACCTGGACTATGCTCTTAGTTTGTGCACAGCTCCGTGAATTATTACGGACATGATGGAACAGGTAAGAGCAGGGGGCAAGCCTAGCACTGACCCCAGATCAGAGACAAGTGGCAGCTGTTCTTTTCTTCTCTCTTTGCCCTTCAGTCACCAAAAGGTGCGACCTTCGTCTGTTTGTGTGCCGGTGCATCTGTCTCTCCTCTACCTCCAGCTCCTGCCCCTCACTCTTCATTTTCCTTTCTCTCACTGTCTCTTTTTTCTGCTCAAGGCTAAACTCTCTGACTCATTGTAGTGAATCATCAGCCCCCCTCCCCATCTAGGTTGCCATGGTGACCACAGGGCTCAGTCTCGCTCGCCTCAGGCTAATGTGTTACCAGTAGCACTGAGGTCAGAACCTGTGACCTGCCTCCTAAGCTCTCATACTGAGGGCAGGGGGTGCAGAACACGCAAACACTCTCAAACACATTACTGTCATTCCAATGCATTATTTAGCCCCCTACCCAAGTCCCATGAACCTGCTTCAATTCCTCGCACAGTTGTATAAATATATTGATGCGTGGTTTGTATGTGTGTGTGTTCCCAGGTTGGACCCAGACTATTGGAGGTGCAGCCTTGGGCGGCAGACAAGCCGCTCTTCTCAGCAGAGCTCAATCGTATAATTAAGTATATCAGCAGCCCTCAGGTAGGCTGCATGACTGTGCTGCTGTCCGACGAAAAACATCTCGGCTCCCTGAGAGTCATCATGAACTAGGCAGAAAACAAAAATCCCTCCACTTTATGGCTGAACTATCAATGAAACCAGGTTGTACTGGGAGAAACTGACTGTGCGGCAAGAACCCCAAAACATCTCAACATCAAACTCCCAGCCAACAATCGCGTGTACAAACCAGACGGATTCAGTTTTGCATTTGAGAACTCAATCCGTGACGTTAAATTGAACGCTTGGAGTTTTTCATCAACAACCAAGCACAAGAACCTTGTTCCAATTTCAAAACGTGCTGCAGAGCCTCACCCGCTGCAGTGTGCACATTATTCCGCCATCATTTGAAAAAGACTGAACATTTCACTTTGGCAGAATAGAATTCACACGGACTCAAAAAAACAAAACCCCCCCAAAAAAAACCATTCAATATTTTGTGTAACAGTAATCATGAGGATCCACGGCTGGCATCATAAAGGGACTTAAACACATGGAGTTGCAGGCAACGCGTGTTGTTGATGAACCTCTGAAGAATTTTCTTGTTTTTCAATTTCTTACCCATTTCTGTGCGGATTGCAGTCTGATAGTTGCTGGCTTTCACTGAAACACATTAACCCATCAAAAATGCTCACTCTACATTACACTAATATCTTAATATGATAACAACATATTAAATCAGTGAGCAGACTGTTTCTCCAAATATGACTTCTTGCAAATATGACCCATTAGGTGTTTTTTCTTTTCTTTCTTTTTTTTTTTTTAAAGCCAAAAGATTTTCATTAAGCACAAGTGCTTTTTTTTTTTTTTTTTTTTTTTAAGGTAGGCTACAGGAATTACACAGCCTCACCACAAATTAAAATATTCAGTTTTAATGTGGTTCAAAGAACGGATTCACTAGACCAGAACAGGCCACAGATCCTCCACAGTACCTGCGACTCAAAACCAACATAGGATGAACTGGAAAAATAACCAGAACTACAAGCCAAAGAACTACTACTCCGGTAAAACCCTCTCTTACAAATGTATCAACAACCATCTGATAATATATCTCCTCGTTACAAAATGGTAGGAAGATTTATCCAAATTCTAAATGGGAAATAAACCCGATATCCAATTTATCTAGAATAAAGTTAACAGCAGAACACCTCAGACTCCCCAAAAAATTTAAGATTCAAGTCACTGCTCACTCTGCCCCCCTAACACCATAGAAGATTACATCCAAGCAATCCTGAATTTCCCTCCGGATCAATAAAGTATCTCTCTGTCTGGCACTGCCCATCTGTACAACACTTTTGGAAAGAAAATACTGACAATCTGTTTCTAATCTCTCCATCAGTGCTCATCAGGTGACATATCATCAGTCACACTCCCCAAACACTGCACAAGTAGTGCTCATTGCTTTTAACCTTCGCTCTAAATCACCCCACTAAAGTCGAAAAGCAAGGGGGAAAGAAATAAAAAAAATCACACAATGGAGAAAATTCATCTATAATCCAAACTACAAATGCCATGTGACGTTCCTGAGTAATTGCGTGTATGTTCAGCGACAGTGACTTTGCCCTTTGTCCACCAAAGCCTTTCAATTTCATCCTTGAGTCCTAGTGGGCATTTGAGCCAAATTAGACGGAATCCCTTCGAGGAGTTGCAGAGATTTTGCGTTAACAGGAATGGGAGAGAGGGACGTCGGACAGAAGGAATGAAGTCTCTCGAAAGGCGATTTGATGCCATCAGATCTGGTTGGAGTTCTAAATAGAATCAATCGTTCCTCAACCATCATCTCACAAAGTTTCAATAAAATCCATCGGGAGCTTTTTGAGTTTGAGTCTGCGAACAGACAAACCAGCGGTGGTGGCCGCTTGGGCTTGGCAACCCATCAGATCCTAAATGATTATTTTTCATGTCGAAAACAAAGTATTGTGCTCGTGCAGGAATATCGCAGCCTGCGAATTGTATTCTAGAAAGACGTATTTGCTCAGTACAGATTCATGCATAAATTACACCATCATTACTTGAATGTGGCTTTTAATTGTCTGAGAACTATTAAGACAGTTAAAAATGTATAAAATAATCTTTCATTAATTGCAATGGAGGTTAAACTTTCAAATAATTGTGATATTGATTTGAAGTCATGTTGCCCAGCCCTACGATCACATCACCTTCTTTGGCAGTGTTGAAAAATGTCTTATATCTTTATCCATAAACCCCCCCCCAAATTTGCACAATTTGATTGAGAAATATTCACAGCGGCATTTTGTAATGATCCAGTAGTTTCCTAGAAATTCTCTAAAATCTGCAAAATCATCCTGTTTCGCTTTAACAATTGAGGAAGATAAACAGCACTCTATTCTCTAAATGCAGTGAGAATTTAATGTTAGGCTGTCGCGTTTTTTTGTTTTTTTTTCCCCCAAACCTTTTGCAATGTTAAAAAGAAAAAAAAAAAGTGATCAAATCTGCCCCTCTGTTCGGATGCAGTCCTAAAGCTAAGTTCTGCCTTGGCCCGTGCCCATTCCTCCCACCAAGTTTCAAGAAAGTTGGTTCAATAGTTTTTCTGTATTCATGCTAACAGGCAGACAGACATCATCAGAAGTTACTTTGTTCTCCACTATGTAGATGTAACGACGGGGAGACAAAAACCCGATCCAAAGGTAAAAAGTCAGTATTTGATACAAAGGCTGGTTCACAAAAGTTTAGTCAGAAGTTCAGGGGAGCAAAGCTGACAAGAAGAAGGCAACAACCGGGGCTTTGAATTGTATCAGAGATCAATAACACCAGGTAGACTAACAGGTACAATGAGGAGCGGGATAACGCACAAGGGACGGACACGGAGGATCTGAAACAAGAGGTGAGGCGAGTCGAGCTCTTCAATATAAAACAGAAAACTTAAGGATAAAAATGTGAAGCTGAGAAAAACATGGCTGAGGAAGCAGAGTGGGCTGTAACAGTCGAGTCCTCCCTGAAGGTCTCAGGCTACACACAAAACCATCAGGGACTTACAGATACCGCAGCCAGGAGTTACATCTTGCCAAGCCTTACAAATAATCAATACAAACTTTCAACTACTTCTTTTTCTCTTCTACAGCTGACTTGTGGAGGTTAACATACTAGTAATACAATCAGTCGGATGCTGTCAAGATCCTGGCAGCAGATCTGGCGTCAGAAGTGGACTCCACTTATAACTCAACTCCACTTATAACTTACCGTTAACGCTCCAACATTACTTTCATAAATTCAACTACATTCACTCTTTATGTACAAAGTATGGTAAGATCACATGCTTGTATACTGCAGCGTGTGTAAATGTACTCCTTCAGTACTACATTGGCCAATTTCAAGTAGATAAAACTCTATCTTTACAAGTTATTTGAGCACATGAGAGGTTAACTTATGAAAGGAACATACCAACTTTTTGGGAACTATGGTTCTTTGCCATCCTCCCCAGAGCTGGACAAGAAGACAGATACCTCTCTCCTGTATACATTTTTGGGGGAGATTAGTCATTGCAAAGAACGTCTATTGATCAGCAGTGAAAGCTAATCGATCACTCCATTCACCACCATTTTGGACAGAAAGCGTTACAAGACAAATGGGACTGTTATTTGTCAAGGAGCTTAATGGCGTCACTCTTGACTCCACACCTTCTTCTGCAGATTCTGTGCTGCTTCCATTGAAGTTTTAAAAGCAAGCTGATTTCCTCTCTATACTCATAGCGCCTCCTGGTGGCAATAGGAAGAGACTTCTTTTTAAACCTGTGATGCATGCCATTTTGTTGATGGCCAAGATCTCAAATTTGGGAGGAAACCCCTTCAGAACTTGGTGATGGGTCACTGTGAAGCCTCATGTAAAACAACAGTATTTGATTTACATTCAAATTGCAGTGTTGTCTTCACGTGATGTACAGCAACATAATATATAGAATGGGTTCTCTAGCGCCACCCCTTAGGCACCGCAGTGCACGCACAAGTCCTCTCCTTGCTCTAGGGAACCACACACTGACCACGTGGGGGAGGGGGAGCCCACTCATCGCTGCATCCAGCTTTAATTAGGAGCTGAGCGCCACAGCCTTTGTGAGGCTGTGAGCTCTCTGAGTGCTCTCGACTTTTATAGATTAATTATCGGGCATCATTTACAGTCCCTGTGAAAGGAGCGCAACATAATGACACATTCATAAGTCTATTTTACAAGAAAAGAATCCGCTTTATACAACATTACTGAACACAACTCTGACCTCTTTAAAATGTGCTCATGCGTTTAATTTGACGACCCATCTCAAGCTTTCCTACTTGCATGTGTACGTGATACTTGGGTGTAACCGTCTCTGCTCCTGTCCATCCTCAGATGAACTGCTCCAGGGTGTTATCTCCAGGTCAGGCTCAGACATCACCGCCCCGTGCAACGTCCCCCCCCTGGCTGTTGTGTGCAGAGGAGTGGCTCCTCCCAGCTGCGGATGCACCTTGTGTTGCATACTCCTTCAGGTGTGCTCATGTGTCTTGACAATATGTACATGCGTCTGGGCCCACACTGCACACATATGCCTATACATTTATTTTGCTGTGTGAAATGTGGTTTTAATCGTTCATGCATCAATCCTTAAAGCATCTCTCTGCTTCCTTCTCTGCCTTATTGTGTTTGTCTCACTAGTATGAATGGAGGAGATGCAGATTTTCTAAAGACTGTGTCAGAGCTGGGATGTGAAGTCCACAGTTTTGATCCCAGCAACTCCAATGCATCTGGTGGTCACCTTGGCAACAGTTTGGCTAGTAACCATGGAAACGGAGGCATAGTGAGCCAGCATAAGATGTGGCTGGAGTGGCGTGCGCCAAGGAAGCGCAAGCACAAGACAAGAGGAAACCTGGGTAGTGTTTCTCAAAGACTGGCAGATATCATGGCAGCTCTGGGACATCACATAGTAAGTCACACAGACACACACACACATTCACACATACACACAGAGGCACTTACACACACAGACTCACAGAAATTTAGAGAAACAGTGCCAAACAAACATACCTTAGAGTCTTTTCACCCCAGCATACCCAGAAAGCTCCCTTACTTGTATGTTCCCATGGCAACAGGGCTCTGCGCCATCACTGGCTGCCATGGCAACAATTAAAGTGAGTGAATCACATGTTGGCTCAGTTGCATCCTGCAGCCACAAGAGGGAACTGCATACCTACAGTTAGAGCACCGGGAGAGTTTGCAGGCACAAGGTGAAGTGCCTTCTAAAAATATCCAAATTTAATTTAATTATTTGAAATATTTTCCCAAGATTCATATTTTTTCACCCGTTATCAATATTTCTTTAGTAGAAGCACTTTCAAATGCTCTATAACTGTAGGAATACAATCTGAAATACTGTACCTTTCACTTGTAAAGGAGAAAAGCATTTTCTGTTGCAGCTTTTATGGGTATAAGATATTTATTTGCATTTTCTGTCAGTTTTAAAACACATCTTCCTCTTTTATCCTCGAGGTTCACTTCCTGTATGCCGACCTGCTCAGTGCTGAGTGGCGAGTCTTCCAGAACTGGATTGAACAGGGAACTTTGCAGAAGGTCCATCATGTGGTTGCCACGGTGCACCTGCAATGGGCAGGGTTTGAGGTGGGCGGAACCAATGAGGAAGTGCTTCGCTATTGGTTCAGTGTCCTACAGGGTCTCCAAACCTCTGGACTGAAGCTGGTCCACAGCTCTGCAGGACAGGGACACAGCGTCTTAAAACAGACTGTTGACGCTCACAGCTCGTACACACTCAGCTGGGTGAACATTAGACACTGACGTATGTGAGCAGACAGAGAAGAGGAAGCAGGTTAAAATAGACTTTTGGCTTGCTGAACCTGTTTTCTCTGTCAGTCTGAGTCACAGGGAAGTACTGAATGCCTTGACAAGACATCTCCATCTAGTGGAGACAAAAATCGCTGCCATTTTATTTTGAAAGGCTGAACAAAATATAGGGAATACTGTAGCGCTATGATGGTAGTTTGACCAATCAGGGAGAAGAAGTCGCTTTCACTGGGCACGATGCGAGGTTATTTTAGATGTAAAGACTTTAATTTTTTCTCACTGGCTTCTTAAAGTCAGCTACCATTTTGAAGAAGACCCGAGAAAGAGTCGAAACATGTCAAGGTAAAACAACATCGAAAAGAACATATACCCTTATCATTCTCATCTATCTAGATAAATAGTTAAGTCACACAGTTGACCTGGTGTTATGTCAATGTCACTATATCACACAGTGTATCTCTTTTTACTTGAAAGGGGACTTATTATGCTTTTACATATTGTATGTCATTGTTACAGTGTTAGATGTTCATACCAAACGTGACCAAAATTTTCAAATAATGAGGCAAATGCATATAAAAGTGGTCCCTGTTTGTAAAAAGCTGCAGCATCCGACTGCTCTGAACGCTTGTTTTCTAGCAGATGTTGACGTTGAGCTGACTTGGGCTCACCAGGAATGTCTTTATACGATCATCTGCACCAGGCACCGCACGCCCTGAGACGTTCCAGAAGGAGAGATTTGAAATTCCGCAATCCGATCAAAGCGTCACGTCGAGCTTCAGCCTTGGCCATGTCACTGTGAGTCCGCGCTGTCAGTCTCCCAACATTCTCCAGACATTACAAACACGTTGTCCAGCAGATTTATTCAATTTTTATTTATTTTTTTTAGCATTGATCACTTGAAGGTAGAGAATTTGGATGATCAGTGATTATGCGGTATAAAGTACATGTTCATGGTCACTGGGCGACAATTTCATGCATTTATGTCAAGTAGCATGGTTAGATTATAGAGCTGCTGTCACAACGCCTACCGCTGTCACTTAAAAGTCACGAAAACGATAACTTCTTCAATTTGAGACATTAACGGGTGGTGTCAGAATTTGCTAATCTCTGGTAAAACCAGAAAGACCATCAGAGAGATGTTCTGATTGTTATGGAGCCAGTTGTTTTCACAAAATAAGAGTTTTGCTCAGGATAATGACCCGTTTTGCTACGACGCTCCATCCAAACTCTTCAGCTCATGGTCTCCCTTCCAAGACTATTATCAATTCACAATCTATCCTTTAGAACGTTTCTGGCTCGACCACAAAGTCAAGTGACTCTGCGCCTCGGCAAGCTTCTGGAAGTTGGCCACCCGGAAGAAAGCAGGTTTAAATGGGGGCGCTAGTGGTGGCATAAGGGGTTGATGGGAGGTAAACAAGTATTCTCTTGAACTGTCAATCATGCAAACCTACAACAAAGGAGTCCAACAATAAAAACATATGCAACCCCTTTAAAGGGGTCCTATTATGCTTGAATTATATGGCTGAGATCCAGATGTTTGAATGTAGCCATTGGATGGATGATTTTGTGTATTTATGTTCATTTCAGTAGGCCTTAAATTGTTTTTATGTGCAATAAAAACTATTTATACAAAAAAAACCAAGAACAATTGTAAAGAAAGAATGTAGTGCTTCCAATGAAGTTTCTAGTAATGTTTCTATCATGATCATTCTGATTCATTTTTTTGCACTCGACTGTGTACTGTGGAACAATAACAACAACAAAAAATTATGGAAACCATATTGTAAATGTACATCAATACCACAATAAAATACCAAATAAGTACGAGTTTGTGTATGGAACTTATCTGAAACATCTGAAGCGTCTTTGGTTTTCAGTGTTTAAGCAAGCAGAAACACAATGAACACTTACAGCAGTTTGAAACAGCAGCTTAAAGAACGCAGTGAACTACAACGGGGACCAGAGGCCATTTACGTTAGGGCTTCAACTCATGATTATTCATCATTTCATCTGTTGATTTTTTTTTTTTAATCAACTGATGAATCATTTAGTCTACAAAATATCAAAGAAAATCTTTCAAATTGTTCCTCGCGATTTCCCAAAGCCCAAACTTGACGTGTTCAAATAGATTTCTTCATCCATCCAACACTCCAAAACCCCAAATCCTCTTTAACAGGCCGTTATTCATGACTGCAGGTGCGACTGCAACATGTCACCGCTGAGAAATGGAGTGCGTCTTTTCGAGAGAAGACAGGAAATGAAAAGCAATATCTCAGATGGTTCTTTCTCGCAAAACTGAAGCAACATGGCAGCGACAACGGCACAAAAGGCTGGTTTGTGAGGTGTTAGTGTTCTTCATCAAAGGCTGCTAAAATGGAGCAAAATGCCTCACAGGAGTGGAAGGCTCAGTGTTAGAGGTTCACATTCATGAAACAAGTTAGGAATATGATGCAGAGCTGAAAGGCAGATCAAGGGTTCATGATATCTGGTTCTACAATGTTTGGCCAGACCAACAAAGAGCTGAAAGATGTCAACCATAATCATGTGTCCCTTCCTTGGTTGAATGAGTTCTGCTTCTCCTGCATGCACGTGAACTAACTTTAGTGGCACCGTCAACTGAGACCTGGCAGGCTCCTTAAGATTTCTCAATAAAGGGAACAGTGAATGTGCCCGATGATGTTTCGTCATGTGGATGGACACAATAAAAGTATCATTTTTCCCACAAAATTATGGCAATTTTATACTTTTAATGTTTTGTTTGAAATTCAGTTTATTTCAGAGAGAAGTAACATACACATACACACACTTGCTTATTTCTGGTTATTGAGGAAGCAGAGTAGATCAGCCTCAAAATAGTCGTGACACCGATAAAAGATCAGTTCTAAAATGTAAAGATATTTAAAAACGGATAGAAATATGTGTAAATTATGAGCCCTTAAGATAAAAAACTAATTAAAATCATAAAAGGACGTTTCCTAGCGTTGCCTCACTCGATTGCTCTCATAAGGTATTGTTTTAAGGAAAAGTAATACTCTAACTACATCAATTACAATTTGGCTGTGTTTGGATAGGCCTATTAATGTGTGTGTGTGTGTGTGTGTGTGTGTGTGTGTGTGTGTGTGTGTGTGTGTGTGTGTGTGTGTACTCAATGTTGTACGTTTTAACCACCTCTGGGTATAGTGGGGATAGATGAGTCCCCCAGGACCTTTATGTTTGGGGGTCCTGAGCTTTATGTTTTGGTTCCCTGATGCGTCCCGGGATCCCCACATCAGAAGGCTGGGGCCAAAAATGTTTCCAACAGAGTCAGACAGAGCTACAGAGAGAATACCCAAATATTACATCACAATATATTAGACAAAAACAACCACAGACAGTTTTAACAAGGGCTTCACAAATGATAGCGTTTTTAGTCTTAGCAAGATACCAGGCGAAGACTGGGTCAAAACAACCCAACAATCGATCAATGATTGACATATGTTACTTAAGCTAGGAAACTGGGGGGCAGTTTATATAACGAAATCAAATGAAATGCCTCAATAATGGGTTCTTCTTCTTGTAGACCAATACCAGCCATTCCTGGTACTCGTTCCAACTCGCTGAAGCGCACGTTGGAATGTGCCCCTGCCTCCACCCTCCGTTACGCAAATGACGGACAGATGTTTGCTACTAGTCGGGGTGGAGTTGCGCATTTTACGTTAACATTTCCACAGTCTGTTCTCAGCGATAACGAGCGACAGGGGCGTTAGCCAATCAGCTTTGAGGAGCTCCGCCACTGGACCAATCAGCAGCTGACAATCCTGGGACCTAGGTGACGTGTTCAACCCGCCCGTATACTGTACCGCTCAACATTTCAAGTGGAAAACTTTGGGTAGAACACTGACTAGACTGTAAAGAGAGAGCCGTACAGTTGCCAGTGTTGACGGTAAGTAAATTGTGATGAGTTGAAGCTGTTTTTATGACGAAAGAGTTGTTAGTACACTTTAGTTCGGCCGTTCCTTCGAGATAAGATACGCTGACAAGTTACTTCCTGCTCTGACAAGGCCGAGATCCTAAATTACATCTTTACCCATTTCTGCTAGCTTAATGTTGAGGGTAGAAACCTTCACGCTTCCGCTAAGTAATCTTGAACACGGTTCCGACGATGTTAATCAGTCAAAACTTTTTTATTGATTTGTTTATTTTTAAAACCTGAGTGGTTCAGTGTAACGTCGAATACCCCGGCAACTGTTAATCGCACTGTGTAGAGCTGTTGTCAAAGGTGTCAGCAAGTCCATCCTTTTGTGAACAAAGTGTCAGATTCTCGTGAGAACTTACACATTACAACGTGCATGTCAAACCAGGGAAAATGTGTATCTGTTTGAGTGATGACCTCACGATCCAGGCCCCGGGTTTAGCTTGAAAAACTTGTAATTAGGTAACCGAAATGGGGAATAGGAAGCACTGCAGGGTACGTAAAGAGAGACTGCTAGGTTCTGCTGCCTTCAGTGACATGGAGAGTCTACGTTGATGGACTGCTGATGTGAGGTAGAGGTCATGTTTTGAACAGATTCCATTTGGCATAGTTGAGATATTAGGGGACCTAAGTTTAGTAAGCCTTATCTTATTATCTTGACTTTGTTTTTTCTATGCACAGCCTGTCCTGGGCTTTGTTAAAATGAATCATATTTGATTAAACTGAGCTATCAAGTCAGTTTGCTGTACTGGGTGGATACCGGGATGTGAGTGCCCACTTTAGTTTTGCTTCTGCTTTAGTCCTGTCTGGCTCTGTGTATATTTATACATGTGTGGTTGTGTATCACATGTGCATGTGACCTATGAGTTGCTGGTAATATTATTTGAATTTGAACCTACTTCAGACATGTGAAATATGACAACAAAAATAGGGACCTTTTATGATGTTGGCATGTCAGTGGTATCTGCAGATAAGGATATATTTTTAATAAATCAGTATCTGGTGACACCGTCCTTCTTTGCTTGTCATCTGTTTTGGAATCAGTGTAGTAGTTATGGGCTTGTCTTAAAAACACAGATTTTACCTGGATATAATACTTTAACACCTGCTTGAGAACTGAAAAGGGTCCCTATGTTTGTGTACCTTTTTTGCTCAAATGACAGTCCTTCTCTTCCTCTGCAGGGTTGGGCCCCTCCCACCAACCACACCCCACCATGCCCCTGGTGACAAGGAATATAGAGCCGCGGCATGTTTGTCGCCAGACTATCCCCACCAACATCCGCAGTGAGCTGGAATGTGTCACCAATATCAGCCTGGCCAACATCATCCGCCAGCTAGGCAGCCTCAGTGAGTGTGTGTGTGTGTGTGTGTGTGTGTGTGTGTGTGTGTGTGTGTGTGTGTGTGTGTGTGTGTGTGTGGGCGCGCGCTTAGGTGTCATTCACAGCACTAAAATATGCTGTGAATTTTACAGGGCACATGCCGAATGTGAATGACTTGTGTCTGTTTCCAGTTGAGTTTTGATATAAATGTAGTTGTAATTCACAAGTATGTGATTATGTTGTTCATGTAAATACCTTTTACTTGGACATTTACTAACCATTCCTGCCTGTGTGTTTGCAGGTAAGTATGCAGAAGATGTGTTTGGCGAGCTCTTTGTGCAGGCTGGAGATTTCGCCATTAGAGTAAACACACTAGGGGAAAGAGTGGATCGTCTGCAGGTAAAAGTCACCCAACTGGACCCCAAAGAAGAAGAAGGTACATTGTCACTTTTCATGTTGGTACGGTTCATTAATGTGAATAAGTAATATTACTTTATCACCTGTGTTTTAAGGTTTGGGTACTTGACTTAAGGCTTAAAATGTTACTTTCTATTTTTTATTTGTGAATCCCGTACGTAAGTACTGACTGTAGGCATGGTTAAATGATGCTTAAACTGTTAATTGCGTCAAGTTGGTGGACTGTGGGGTCTTTTTCAGTCCTAAAGGATAAAATCTATTCGGCTAAAATGGAAAAAAGAAATGCCTTTTGAGGCAGAGCTCCTTTCTTTGGAGGTGAATGTCATTTTTTGGTGTTTTTTTGTGTTTCTCAGTCTCTCTGCAGGCCATCACGACTCGAAAGGCTTTCCGCAGCAGTCTGACTCAGGACCAGCAGCTGTTCACCAGGCCGTCTCTGCCGATGCCTGTACAAGACACCTACACAACATGTGCTCCGCCTCCACCACTCAACCACCTCAGCCAGTACCGGTAGGATTGAGCAGACACACACACCCATGGTGCTTGTTCACTCATTGGAGCCTATACTACAAGAATAATCAGACCATGTGCAGGCGCACGTGGATAGGCACATGTGTGTGCCATGTTTTTGTCAGGACTGCATGATTAGACCTGCTCCTTTGATGTATGTGCTTTCAAACCCATGTAAGAGACGGCTTCAACAGAAGCTGGGTTTTCATGCTGTCTTGATCTCCAAGAAAGCTACTGCAAAATTTTAAAGAACATCACTTCCAAATCGTTAATATTTCCTGTAGCTGCACCAGTGATTGGCAGACAAGTTTGAAAATGTAGCGAGCGAAGCTGCAAGTAACTTTAGAGTAAATTAACATTCACCACGCTGAAGCTACCCCCTTAGAGAAGTTTAGTAAGCTGGGCTACAGAAACAATGTTGAAATAGCTCAGCAACATCAAAGCTATTGAACAACTTCATTCCAATCAGGTGATCAAATGTTCAGTTTACTTGTTTACCTGTCAAATTACTGAAAATATCAAAAGCCGTTCGGAGCACGGAATCGTGGCTTTTAAGTCCCGTGCCTCGTGTATGTACACGTGCTCATGCATTTGCATATTCAGAGGCAAAGGCATGATCTGTGTTATCGTGTGTGTTATAAGGCATCTAACGCGCATCGCTGAGACCCTGACTACAAATTAAAAGACATTACAGTCATCTGAAGTGTAAAAAAACTAGAAACCAGAATGAAAAGAGACGTCTGAATAATCAGTCACGGCAGCGCTGATGCGTGTAAACCTGTCCAATTATTTTGTCACGATTGTCTCTTTGGCTGATTTTTAACGTGACAGTGGTATTAATTTGACCCTGAATATGGTAAACGGACTCACTTTACTAAATACTGTGGCTGAAGAAAATGTCTTGTATCACAAAGGGAAATTTGTCCTTTCAAGACTGAGGAAAATCTTTTGCTAACTTTTGTCCATATAACTGAGAGCTAAAAGCAGTTCTACATGTCTACAGGGAGGACGGGAGGGAGGCCCTGAAGTTCTACACTGATCCTTCCTACTTCTTTGACCTGTGGAAGGAGAAGATGCTGCAGGACACAAAGGACATCATGAAGGAGAAGCGAAAGCACAGAGTGAGACACAGAAATATGCTTGTAACCGCAGAAATGAAGAAACCAGAGCGATGGCTGACCGGGAACCAGAACACACGTTCTAAATTTAGCCATCGCTGATTTATGAAGAGGAAACATTTGGATGCAAACCATCTGTTACACTTTCTTGACAGTTGGGTCTCCATCAGTGTGTTTTGATGTGCATTTTAAATCATGGCAGTCGAAAAACGTTGATGGGAACGATGAAATTCAAAGGGGAAAAAAACAACCCTATTCCTCTAAAAGTTTTACACTCGTTTGAGGTGTTGTTGTTTTTTCCTTTTTTGTGAAAAAGTAAATGGAAATCCTGTTAAAAGCGCTGACATAATGAGTCTTTCTCTCAAATGACTGACCACCAGTCGTCTTCACCGATATTCCCAAACTTTGACCTTGTCGCTGGATAACATGCTACATGGCCGATACTAACCGGCACCTCAGATTAGTTCCGTGTCCCACCAAAACGTGCTCATAGACGGCTGTTCTTTTTCTTTTCTTTTCCTGCCACAGCAGCGCATAGCATTATATTTTATTTGCTCCAAACAACTTGATGGAATTGCACCTAATGTACTTTTTTTTTTTTTTTTTTTAAATGCCATAATTCTCTTGTCAATCAAATGAAAACACAATTATTTCTTTTTTTTTTGAGCAGAAGGAGAAGAAAGACCATCTGAACCAGCGGACACTCAATCCTCGAAAGATCAAGACCAGGAAAGAGGAATGGGAACGCCGCAAAATGGGGGAGGAGTTTGTGGTTCCCAAGAATGAAATGATGTAAGTTTAGGTTGATGGAGGTGTGAATCGGTGCCAAGTTTTTGATCTTCCCGAGACTTGAGAAGCATTTGAGTGCATTTTGCGCTCGTTACGTGAATTCCAGTTTCCTCTTTACTATCAGCTGATCTGTACACACGGTGCCAGACTGTGGTATGTCCTGTTTGATGATGCTCCCTCAGGAATGGGTGTATCGCTGCCTGCTGCTGGCATGTTACACTGAAGCAAGTGTGTGAGGTTGATCTGGCCTTGTGGCTATTGACTCAGATTCCATGTGACCTGTCGGGGCGGGTTATTGCCAACAACCTCACAATTAGATCTAGTTTCAGTACTTTGGGTCACAGAATCTCGATTATTAATTACATCATTGTTCACAGATGCAACTGATTGAACCACCAAGAACATTTACAGGAGTACACGCTCCGATTTGTGCTTCAATATTGTGCGCATTACTAAACCCAAAACTTGTTTCTCTATTTTAATACTCTTTGTTAAATAGATAATTTCCCGTAACAGTACGCTTGTTTTGTAAAAACAGCAACAGTCACAAGTATTTATGTCAGAATATTTAAACGTGACATTGAATTGGAAACCTTCTCGTTACAGTATGTTGATTGAAGCCGCAACAAACAGTTGTTTACTCCATGGAAAGAAACTTGATCTCCAACTGTGTTGTTTGTTTGTTTTTAGGCAAATATTTCAAACCTTTGCTGGTTCCATGTGGGAATTTGCTGTTTTTTTTTTAAAGTTCAAGCAAGAAAATGAAAAGTTGGGAATTTTGAATGACAAAAACAGCGAATGAAAACACCACGAAGGAAAGCGAGAACAGCACTTTCCAGATTTTGTTGACATCGTGTTACTACATTGATTGATTGACTGAACTAGAGAACTTTGGAGTCACGGTCAGACCATTGACTCTGTTTCACTGAAGCATTGTAAAAGCAATCATAGAAAAAGCTTGTTTACTTCTGTGTTTTTATTGTTTCACTCGCATTGCAGATTCGTTAATTATTTTTCTAAAACGCGGTAATGTTTTCACAATCACGCCCGTGCAGATTAGTGTGTGACTGCTGGAGCTGCTCGTTTAGGAATGAATCATCATTTCTGCCGTCTTGTGTGTAATTCAATCATAAGCCGGGCCTGACGAGGAAAAACATTAGCGGCATGGTGAGCCGATCCCACAGCACTTTGTGTTTGGTTAATAGCTTTGTTCACCGTTACCACAAGATGCATTAACACTTGGTCCTACTTCCTCTTACATCCTGTCAGGGTCACTTCTGTTCAGAAACACTAAGCACTTGTCAGACAACCTCTAACTGGGCTGTTAAATACAAAACATTCTTTAGATGAAGTTAAATTTTTAAAAAAATAATTTTGATAAATTTTAATAATTTTAATTTTAATAAATTTTAAATTAAATTTTTAAATTTTTTTTAAATTTTAAATTTTCCTTAAATGTGTTCCAAGGAATTCCTGTGAGGGTCTGAATGGTAGTATCGGATCTGGAGACGGCTTCAATTCTGAAGGCCTGGAGTTGAGTACAGGCTCCTACGCCTATGACCCGGGCTCCCCTCTGCCCCCGCCTGGACCTGATGACTTCTTGCCTCCCCCGCCTCCAGACGTGGGGTGAGTGCCGTTGTGTGTACCAGCCTACACACACACACACACACACACACACACACACACACACACACACACTGCCTACTCACTGCTGCCCTGCCTCCAGGTCCTCAGCAATCAGAGCAACATCCGCCTGGAGACTGCAGTGCTGATGAGATTGTTCCCATTGTTAAATGAACACAGGAATACAGGAAAGGCTCCACCGTTACAGTTAATGAGTTCTCCGTCACTTTCAGGTACAACGACGTTCACTATGGAGCACCAACCCAGAAACGTGTCAGCGTCCTGAGTCCAAACCACCCCCCTCCTGCTCCTCCAATGGCTTCCCCCCCAGCTAACTCTCGCCCGAACCTCTCCCCTCCCCCTGCACCTCCTCCACCTCCCCCACCTTCTGGCTTTGGTGTTCCCCCACCTCCCCCTGGATTTGACACCCCACCTTCCCCTCCTCCCCTCTCTTCCTCACCTACTGCCTATCCCTCCCCACCTGCTCCCCCTCCTCCTCCGACAATGTCCACTGTCTCTCCTCCTCCACCACCACCTATGCCTGCAAGCGGTGGTCCACCTCCTCCTCCCCCTCCACCTCCTCCCCCTGGTCCTCCTCCCCCAGGTCCTCCTCCCCCATCCTTCAACTCCTCCGCTGGCGCTCCTCCCTCTGGTGGGGTGGCACCCAGCTCTGCTCCTAAACCACAGCCAGCACCCGCCAGTGATGCTCGCAGTGACCTGCTGCAGGCCATCCGACAAGGTAAGACAGTACTGGGAGCATATCCTCGCTGCTGACTGGCTAAACCACAGCAGAAATAAGCACTAAAACTACATAGTTATGGCAGTCGTTGAACTGTCAATCATATCTGTGAGCATTACTGAGACCAGATCTCTGGTCACATGACTTTTGTTTTATAATATGGGGTTTGTTCCACATGGCTAAAGCCTGTTTGATGTTGCAAGTGTTCATGAGAGAACACTTCAACTGCGCATCCTTTATTAAACCATTACTACAAATATTTGTCAGAATGTCTTTGTGTATATTTTTATTTGCATTTTGGAGGCAAGTATTGTGCATTTAACTCCATTATTTTTTATCTTAGAGTAAAATATCAATAGCAACTTTGCAGATTCTGTGTACAGAACCTCTGGAGTCTTCGCTGTTTACTGGGCAGCTCCCACTGACGCTGCCGTATCAAAAGAAACTGGTGCTTTTACGAATAATGCAGTATTTGTTTATGTTTACTGGCATAGAGGTTGTGAATACTTGCACCACTGGGTATTTATGAAGTCTTTATCACAGTGCCTTTAGCCTCATTTAAAGGTTTAATCATTGCATTGTCCTCATGAGATACAAAACCTGGAAGGAAAATACGAACGCCTGCTAGTTGTCAATAACTAGAACACCTTCGTCTTATCAGATTTCCTTCAACACTTTCATTCGATTATGTCTCTGCTGTCTACATAACTGCACAGAATACTGTACTCAACCTGCACCTCGGTATTTAATGCTACTTTTGCTCTTCTGGTTGGATGTCAACTGCATTTCATCTGCTTTGCACCTGCACTCTGCTAAATGACAATCAAGTCTAAACACGCTTGCTTGTATCACCTGCACTTGACATCGCTGAATGAATCGCAACCATCAAGCAGGCATGGACTCATTACATCCTCCCTTCCTTCTAGGCTTCAACCTACGGAAGGTGGAGGCGCAGCGGGAGCAAGAGAAGAGGGATCACTTTGGCAACGATGTGGCCGCCATCCTGTCACGCCGTATCGCTGTGGAGTGCAGCGACAGCGAGGATGACTCCTCGGAGTTTGATGACGACGAGTGGTCTGAGTGATAATCATCCCTTTTCACCTTCTCCACCGCCTTTGGTTTGTTCCGTCATAGCTTTAAATGACATTCTTCAAGTATTTCCAGTCTGATTACATTACCAGTACAGAAGGGTCCATGTAAGTGTGCACGATGGACAAGTGACCTTTTACCAATCACATTCCTTTTCCTGTTAAAATCTATTTATCCAAAATTATTCAAACAAGAGGTGCAGAGATGTGTGTGCGTGTGTGTGTGTGTGTGTGTGTGTGTGTGTGTGTCCAAGCTTTCCATCACTTTCACTGGATGGCACACAGCCTGGTATGGATGGATGAGGATTAGGGCCACATGTGAGGATTCTTTGTGGGGGGCCACACAAAAATCAACAACTTGAATTTCCAGAATTATGTTTGAATTCTGATCTTTTATTGTCAGATTTCTAACTTTTTCATTGCAGAATTTTGACTTTCCTTTCTCCCTCAGTCCGAATTCCAAGGAAAATATTCAGTTTTTTCTAAAGATTGCACGTCAGAATTTGGACTTGATTCTCAGAAGTTCAGATTCAAGTTTTAAACTCACAACTCAGACTTTAAACTCATAATTCAGTTTACATGCAGTCCTAATCCCCCATGTGAGCGTTGTGAGATTTGATGTACGTCTCTCTGCTGAGTTTGTGCATGAACACGTGTCTTAATATCCCTGTTTTCATCAGAATCAGGTGCCCTCTGCTGCTGTCCATGTGCCTGATTTAATCTGCTTTAGTATATAATTATGGCAAAGGATGTTGGAGAGTGGAGAGGGAACACATGCACGCAACCTCCTCCATACATAGTATTTTTATGCACTCATTGGAAAGACACATGGTGGTGTGTTGAAAACTTTCTTGCTCATTCATATATATATATATATATATATATATATATATATATATATATATATATATATAAATGCTAAAAATATTAGATTCACAGTTTAAATCCCGTCACTATGATAATTAATGCAATACCATTTATTCTTGGCTCAGTTTTCTGTCTGTTGTCGTGGGAACAGTTGACTTGTTTATGAGAGATGGTTATAAACACCCATGAATTATTCAGTGTGAAAGGGGAACTATTGCTAATGTGTCACATGTGGGGTGTTTGATGATATCGTTACACTGAGCATACGCAGACGATTAAGAGAAATATCATTTTTGTACTGCATCTCAACTCTGATATTTTTGTGTGTCTGCAATCTGGAACGATCCTGTTGATGAACAAGGTTGTCCTGCTTTAATCTTTGTGCTGGTTAAAGGAACAGGCCTATATTTTTATATTTTTTTGGGGAAGTAAGACTATTGTCCCTCTCACCAGCCAAATGAGAATATGGATACTTCTTCTTTTCTCCTCCGGGCATGCATTAAAAAGCTGCGGCCCACAGACATTGCTAGTTAGCTTCCGGCAATGCATGGTAATAGATGGTAGGTGTTAGCATACCTCTGTCAAAAGCTATCAAATAGATAAGATTCAGGAAAATGTATTTGAAGACTTTACATGGAGATATGCTAATGCTTCCAACTCATTACCATATGTTGAGCTGAGCTAATTAGCCATCCCAGAGGAGAGAAGGGTATCCATGTCCTTGTCTTCCTCTGGTGAGGGAAATAAGTGTATTTCCCAAAAAAACTGGCATGCTCCTTTAAGAGTTGCACAGCCTTTAGCTGTAGCTCGCTACCTGATAAGTGCCTTTTATACTGCTTATTCACACTGGTCAGAGATCAGCTTCGTCCAAAAAAAATATTAACAGCTGCCAACTATGAGTCAAATGACTGATGTGGACCACGTATTTCTCAAGTGCCTTTTATTTTAAGTCTGCCTTTGTTAAAGTGCGTAGCCAAAGCTTCTCCAGTCTTCAATTTCCAAATGATTATTTCAATAAAGATGGAGTGAATGACTGTGATTGTTATGACTTGTTTTTCCGCAGGAACAGTTCAATAGCTCGTATGCTGCCGTGTGTTAAGTAACAAGTTCCCAAGAATGTTAAGCTTCATCCGTGACTCATCTTCTTTATGTCAGTGGCGGACACCTTTTCACAGTGCTGACTGTGTAAGTGTGAAAATGGCAGGATGGGATAGGAGATCAGAAAATGTGTAGGAGGAGAGAAAAGCCTCTTGCATAATCACTGTCCTCATCCCAAGGACGCTTTGTAGATGTCAGGACGCAGTGAGAGTAATAACATTGAAGCTTACAAATATTTTAGGTTGCCGTAAAAAGAGCAGCCGGCGCTGGATGAGTGAAAGAGAGAGAGATAAACACACTAAAAGCCTCAGTGAAGAGAAGAGCGTTGACATCACGCAGTAGAAAAAAAAAATCAGATTTATTATTCATCAGTATAAAATATTCATTTCAAAAAAGATTGTGCAACACGAACATATGGTTATTACCTTTCAAAGTGCCTTCATCAGCATGTGCAAAATAGAATCTCAACCACCTAGAACACTGTGTTTCAAGAGATTTTCAAGTACATAAAATTCAGCTTTGGGTCAAATACTCTTTCATTTCAAACCCCCTTCCTCCCGTCTTTGAATGATGGTCCACTTTTTATGAGGGTGTATATAATGTCTCTGTGATTGTTTTAGTCTTGGAATTCCAGTGGAGCTACAATTGACTGAGGATGAGGCACAAAGTACACACAAGACAGTACATCTAGTCTCAGTGGCAACAGCAGGACTCCTCCAAGATGGCTGCCAGCCAGGATAGTTCAGTACATTCTGATTTGCTGGAGGAATTCATCGCTTGGGAAAAGTGCGGCGTGTGTGTGTGGGTGTGAGACTTCATGCTCTGGATCTCCGTCAGGCCGTCTTATCTGTGTATCTTGGCATTCAAGGCGTAGGTTGTGTGTGGATTTGGCGGGGATGCCTACACATCGGTAGGGTAATGTATGTGTGTGTTGTGAGTCTGTCTGTGGGGGCAGCAGGCGTGCAGCAGCACCTTGCGGATGTCTTTGTTTCTCAGACTGTAGAGGAGGGGGTTCAGCAGGGAGCTTCCTGCTGCTGGCACCAAGGTGGCGTAGGTGTACAAGGGAGGACTGGACGCATCACCCAGTAGCCCCCAGAGGGAGAAAGGCATCCAGCAGCCCACAAACACACTGAGGATCAGGAATAACCGTGAGAAGCCCCTCCCACTGCCATGTTTGCTTGCATATGATTGGTTGGCAGGGAGGAAGTGCCTCTGGGTAGCAATGGCATGGGCATGCCGCCTTGCTACCTGGCAAATCCCAGCATACAATTGCAGGGTTACCATGACAACAACTAAGAAGCCCCCACAGAGCAGTGACAGGTATGTCCGTGTCAGAGGTCGTGCTACAGAACAGGACTTTGGCTCGCCCAGACAGTTCCATCCCATGGCTGGCGCCGCCCCAATAAGACATGCACCCAACCAGACTAGCAGCAGGAGCAGGGCAGCGCGGCGGCGGGATTGTCCCGAACCATAGGTGAGGGCGTGGCTTAAAGACAGGTATCGATCCAAGGCGACACCCATCAGGCTACAGAGCGAGGCAGTCAGTGATGTCACAAGCAGTCCTGAGGTCACTAACTCAGACCAATCACTGGGCTCCATGCAAAACAGGAAGAGGAAGTGCAGAATCAAAGCAACACCTGCCAGGAGATCTGCCAGTCCAAGGCTGGCCAGCAGCAGGAAAACAGGTGCGCGCAGAGATGGCGTGGCCAATATGGTGGTGACGACTATTGCATTCTCAGTGGCGATGAGAGTTCCTGAAACACACAGGGCCACGCCCCACGCCGTGAGGGGCGGGACATCATATGGAGATGTGTTATCTAGCTGGTCCAGAGGGAAGGAAGGGTCCACACCTGAAGACTCATCCCAGCCCACGTCAGAGGCGTTCAGGATCATGGCTGGTCGGATGCAACCTTAGAGAGGGAAGAAGAAGAAGAAGAAACCTTAACTCTGATTGGTCACCAGCACCAGGAGTGACACTAATTATCACAGCTACAGCCTGGCCTATTTTGTTTCTACACGACCAGCTTTAAATTACATTTATTTTATATATATATATATATATATATATATATATATATATAAACAACTCTGTGACATAAATTCTCTATTTTGATTGAGGCTAAATGGATTGAAGCCAATTCATTGTTAATTATGCATATTTAATGACCCTGGCAGCATCCAATAACATCGCTCCATCTTGACACTCTAACTTGACACAAGCCCTTTTTTCCGTGCAGCACCGTGCAAGCGTCTATAAATACACAGGGAGTCGTGTGAAGTGAAGGAGCTTGTCCTCCCTCAAGATGTCCAAACATGATGTTCAGATGGGGGAACATCCACTGGACGGATTGTGCACGCGCAGGAGGTGCATAGCTGCTGGTAATTGATCCATTTGAGGAGTTCTGCTTCGTTATCTACTTGTTATTTGGGAACATGTCAGACTGCACCGCATACACACAATTCCACGTCTTCACTGTAATGCGTTTAGTTTTTCTTTTTTCTTTTTGGTTTTGGTCTCACAAGTGAGGAGGAGAGATCATCTCAGACAGAGGGGGGAGGTATATCCCTTCCCTGGTGGTGGTGGGGATCCTGTTGTATAATACAACTGCAGGTTCATTGCACCACAGAGGATGTCCCCAACCCCCCCCCCCCAAAAAAAAAACAACAACACACACACACACACACACATGCAAATACACTACACATAAATACACTCTCATCTCACCTTATGAACTGATTCCGTTGCAGTAATTTAACTGATCAGCTTCTGTTTTTAAGATCCGAGCGGGAGGATGGAGAGGTGGCGGCGCCGCTGATGGAACAAGATGAGTCCTGGTGTGTGACAGCGCTCCTCATCAAAGCTCTCTTAAAGCGTCTCCTTGCATCGCGTTCGCGGCTTCTTCCTCTAATTCCTCTTCTTCTTCTACTTCTCTCTCTCTCTCTCTCTCTCTCTCTCTCTCTCTCTCATCGGAGGCAGAATGGATGCTGTGGCGCGCGGACTCATCCACAAGAGAGCTGGTCTGACGTCAGTGACTGGGGAGGCTCGACCAATAAGGAGCCGCGGTTGAGGATGCGCGGTGAGTGGGGGGGGGGGTGAATATGGAGTAATTTCATTCAGAAAAATGCGGCATCTTTGTCGCCCCTCCCACTGCGGTTCACGCTTGCTATCATTTCTTGTAAATAGTGACCATCAATCGACCCCCCCCCCCCCCCCCACACACACACACACAAAAAACACTCACCTCAATGAAACCTCGGGCCCCGGTGAGTGACTGAGAGGAGGGTGGTGGGGGGGGGGGACATCTGGGGAGACTGCTGGCGCTGTCCACGGTGCTGAACGCAGCTCGATGACTCACGGCGATGAACCTGCGGAGAACCAACAAATCTGTGGAGTTACGAAACCCAGACGTCCCAAACACACCGGGATGTCTAAAATGATGATTCCCGTCAATTATAGGACCTTCACTCCACACAGACAGTGGAGGCTCAACTCCCTGGTCATTCGTTTTTGGTACAACTCCCCCCCCCCCCCCCTACACCTGCCCCATCAAAAGTGAACGTGATGAGTTGCAGACTTTGGTCTAGCGTCATTTAATACTGTGCCATTTATGTAAATGTAATGGAAATAGAAAGAGCACCAATGTGATGTGTGTTGCCAGTACCAGTTCTTCGACAATCATGATAACAATATTGCTGCTACTACAACAACAACTACTACTAATGATATTATGATGATGATGATGTGATGATGATGATGTGATGCTAATTACTTTTATTGCCTGACTGGACAGGATTACGCGAACACTACCGTGTCAGTTTTCATAAATCAACGAATTATAACATAAAATGTGTAGGATTTGGTCATTTTCATTCATTTCATTTGAAACACTACTCAACAGGTCCCATAAAAAGTGCAGAAACTTCTATCTATCTATCTATCTATCTATCTATCTATCTATCTATCTATCTATCTATCTATCTATCTATCTATCCATCTATCTTAATTCATGGCGGGAATTCATGGCTTCCCCAGCTTGATTCTGAACGTGGGTGCAGCATGGAGAGTTGGAATCTCGTCTACGTGGACGTGAATATCAATGCGCTAACTGGAGGGGAATCTCGTCCCGCTCGAGCCATATTAGGACACACTTCCGGCAGATCAAAGTCGTACACGTCATTGAGAGAAACCTGATGTAGCAAGCTTGTCACCTTGATGGAGAGAAAAAAAATCCAGCTGTTGCCTAAGGACCTTGTCCCGTATGAGGGACACATGAGCGGGTTATATTTGGAGGGAGGCTTATTCTGGGGATGTCTCTGTCCGTTTCTGCTCAGCTGAGGCGGTTAGTGCGTCAAGTTTTATTGGTTTGTGGCGTGAATCACCTCACGCTCCTCGCTGGTGAATAGATTCATCGGTGGGATCGTCGGCGGAGGGTGAGATCGTGTCCTGCGGAAGATCCTGATGCTCCTCGTCCTCCCCGAAGAGCTGCACACCGCGTGCATGCTGCCCCTGGAGCAGCTGCAGGAGTGCCGGGAGGAGGAGGAGGCGGTGGAGCTCAGTACACAGAGATAAAACTGTGTCGTGATGCTGGGCTCAGTGCAATGCAGATTTTATGACTCATATGCAGTCACACATTTGAAGTCAGAGCACTTGTGTTTAGTATTTGCACGTTTTTGTAAACATCAGAGTTTAGGGGAGGGGGGGGGGGCATCTGGACCCCTTTACTGGTTTTACTCAATTCAACATCCACCTGGTATTTGCATTGGATTAGACAGGTCCGCCTATTCATACTTACCTTGAAAAAGATCCCATATCATTTTGGCTAATCTAATCTCAGCTAATATAATAAATGTGTTATTAATACATTATATAGTATAATTCAAATGTATTAATGACAGCACAACCACTCATATTTTTACCAAGCAAGACCTTGAACATTAGACCAAAACTATGGCTCTTTAAGATATTAGCTGTTCAGTAACTTGCAGTATTGACCACCGCAGGCTAATGTTAGCGGTTAGCTCGCCAATCTCAGCATCCTAAACTGATTATGTCGTTTGAAGATCATATTCATAAGTAACTCTTCTAGTATTTTGGTTAACTTACTTGTTTGAACATATACTTTTTAAAAAGTGATTTCCCCTTCCAAAAGTAGTTTTCAACTTGAAAGCATTTTTCAGTCCAATAGAGGGCGCAAGAGCTTCTCATACTGATGTTTTTTTTAAATATTATTTTTATCTTACAGTTTTTTTTATTAATGATTTAGTTTAAACTCATTTTATTCTCAGATTAATATTCTGTGTCAATCTAAAGAAGGGTTTGCTTCACAAAATTGAACTTCAACTTCATAGCATTTTGTGGCCCACTAGAGGGCACTCACAGCCCACCTAGGGGGCCCCAGCCCAGTGGTTGAGAAACAGCTGGTAGTGAATGTGTGTAGTGTGTATTGATATGGGACGGCTACTCAGATAACGGCGGCCAGTTTCAGCTCAAAAGTCAGGCCCCTTCATATTTGACAGAGGTTATAGTTTCCTATTATCCAGCTAGAACCCTTCGCTCCCAGGAAGCAGGGTTCCTGGTGGTTCCTAGAGTTTCTAAAAGTAGACTGGGAGCCAGAGCCTTCAGCTATCAGGCTCCCCTCCTGTGGAACCGTCTCCCAGTTTTGGTCCGGGATGCAGACACCCTCTCGACCTTTAAGAGCAGACTTGAGACCTTCCTTTTTGATCAGGCTTATAGTTGGGCTGCTTAGGCTGGCCCTTAGATATGCTGCTATAGGCTTAGGCTGCTGGGGGATCTCCCATGGTGCACTGGGCTTCTCTCTACTCCTCTCCGTCCTCCTATATTTGTCATACATAAATCATACTCATACATATTAATAACTCATCTTCTTCTCCGGAGCCTTCGGGCTCCTCTTATCCCAGATCCCGGGTGCTGCTGGAGGAGGCTGCAGACCTGAAGAGGCTCAAGCTTCCACCCGTAGCTCCACCTGCTCACGTCCCCGTCTGTCCATCAGTCTCTTCCTTTTCTCTCTCTCTTTATCTCTGTCCCACTCTTTCCTTCTGTATGTCTGTCTTCCTCCATTCTCTGTCTTTGTCTCTGCCCCGTTCTCCTGCTTTCTTTCCCCCCAACCAGTCAAAGCAGAAGGCCGTCCCCACTGATCCTGGATCTGCTCGACGTTCCTGCCTGTTGAAAGGAAGGTTTTGGTCGCCACTGTTGCAGGATGTGCTTGCTGATGGAGAATTGTTGGGTGTAGATTCATTGAAGGAGTGTGGTACTAGACCTGCTCTACCTGTAAAGTGTCATGAGATAACTTTTGTTGTGATTTGGCGCTATATAAATAAAATTGACTTGACTTGACTTAAATTGACCCACTTCTCCCCAACACAAAATGATAGGCGCTACTGCACGGCTGCTCATTTGTGTCTTGTCTTAATATTCAACTGCTTGCGAGTGAAGAGTGTGACGATAGACGTGGCATCCGGGACACCACCAATAGTCAGTAACCTGTAGATTTGTGCCCCGTAGCTTAGACCTCTCAGCATTGAATTATTCATAGCACCAAATGCAATAAAAACCCTTACTACAACTGGCTGATATGGAAAAAAAATCATAAATAAACGTACTGCGCCGCGCTCCCATTTACAGCCACTCGTCTGAGTGAGGGAGGAGCCGAGGCATCAGCAGGCTCATGCAACCTGATATACAGTAACTATTGTGTCCTTGTGGACCCAAAAAATGATTGTTGTTGACCTTGGGCTGTGTGGTCATGGTTTGGTGTGGTTTCCAGTCCAGTTTGCATCCCCAACATAGAAACTGAGTCCATTTTAACTTCACTAAAATGACTTCAGGTACTCTCCTACAGTAATCTGGGATTCTGAATAGGCTTTTTATATTCGTGCCACTATTGTTTGCGCTGTTTTTAATGACATATGTGTGTTTGCAGGTGTGTGTGTGTGTGTGTGTGTGTGTGTGTGTGTGTGTGTGTGTGTGTGTGTGTGTGTGTGTGTGTGTGTACGCACTGCCTGCTGAGTTAAACAGGTGTCAGCCTGTGCAAACTGGTGTGTGTTTCAGGTGGACAGAGGTGGGTCGGCTGGTTGCCTGGGAACCCAGTTTGGGTGTTGCTCATGTTACACAGATCTCCATGTCTCATGCCTGTCACTGTCTAAGCAAGTGACCACGTCTCTCCTCAGGGGCATTTTGTCGTAGACGTTTTATTTAAATCCTCACCGACAAAAATTGAACTCAAAAGAAGGTTTCAGTGGAAGCTGTCAGGATGCAGCGGTTGGTACTGAAGGTTCTCTGTTCCACGCTGCTGCTTCTAGCAGTGGTTCCTGCGATGCTCTCAGCGTCAGGTAAGAACCACATGTCTTCACTATTACTATAACCGTGTCGGTGTATTTCTGTCTTGAAGCATCACTACACTTTGCGTCTCCTCTCTTTGACTCCTCGTCTCCACCAGAGTCCTTTTCTGCCCCGTTTCTGGGAACATGGTTTGTTTTAGAGGATTTCTTATTCTGTCCATGCGATTGTGGCATCTTGCAGAAGTTTACAGGATGATAATTGTTCATCAGTAAATTGATTTGAATGACATCCCCAACTGATTGCTAATTTCCTGCATCCAATAGATTGTTCTCAAGCCAAGTCATGTGGCCTGTGTGTTGGGGAATCGGTGCTCAACCTGACAGGCTGCGTCTGGAGGCTTTGTCCAAATGGTTAGACGAACACACACACACACACACACACACACACACACACACACACACACACACGATTTCTGATAGTAATTCAATCACCACAGCTGCTGTAACATGAGCTTCCCTGGTTTGTACAAGATAACTGAATTATTTAAGATCACACACACACACACACACACACACACACACACACACATTTACTCACACCACGATGTCCTCTCTGTCCTAGGTAACGATACAGGCATGTGTATGAATGACGCAGGCAACGTAACAGACACCTCGATGAACTGTAGCTGGACCAGAGTGTCTGAATTGTGCACAGGTAAGATCCAACATCAGTTGACAGGAAACGTTTCTCTGCATCTTCAGTAACTCATTTGCATACTTCATTTCCACAGTTGTGGAGACAGTCGCTGAAGGAGGAGGTGACTCAGGTAAATTGTGTTGGCTGTGCTCCAGCATGCCCCCTCCCCCACTTCCTGCTGACGTCAGACGTGTATTATTCCCATAAGAGCTGAGTAAAACCTTCCCCACAGCCACTCAGCTATTGACAGGCAATTGTTTTTCCTCTGCTCTCCTCTTATGTCATTTTCCTGTAAATCCTTTCAATGTTATGAACATTATTCCCCCTCTAGGTGACGGAAGTAATCCCAGCTCAAACCCAGAATTCTCCCAGGCCAAGTTTGACATGTCCAGCTTCATCGGAGGCATCGTACTGGTGCTGTGTCTGCAGGCCGGTGGCTTCTTCGCTATGCGCTTCCTCAAATCCAAAGAGCAGAGCAACTATGACCCCATGTGAGTTTGTGCATGTAGGTGTTACTGAGTGGGGAATTTAGCAGGCCTGTATCAGGACGCTCATGTGGTGGATAGTTCTGTTGCTGCAACAGCGAACTCTGGTGGCAGTAGTGTGAACAACAGCACTCACAAAACGATGAAGTCATCTTTGTGGCTAGTATTCTGAGTCCTCTGTATCTTTATTAAAATTGTCTTCGTGCAGAGAGCAGCCGCAGTGAAGAAGTGTGAAGGACAAAGACGCAGGAGAGAAGGACAACACAGCGAGTGACTCATGGAGTTGTGACGACAAGATTTTTTTTTTCTCCTGAGGCCCTGTCATTTTGGGCTTGGTCCCCGTGTGTAACCCTGGGGACGGGTTTGTTTAAGAGGACTTTTTTTTTTCTCAGAATACTGCGTTGAGTGTCCGTGTTCACAGTTTGTACTACAATAACATTTCTGATACATGTTTTAAGATTCAGAACAAAGACATTTTTGCATGTTGCGACCGAATCAAATCAAAATGTACTCCCACAATAACTGAAGTGTAAAGAATGGAAGTGCAAGGGAAGCCAGATATGGGAAAGAGTGATAACATCCCATGTAAACAGAAGGTCACTCAAGGTCCTGACAAGCATTCTTTTCGATAATTAGATCCTTACAATCACAGCATTTTATTGTCATATGCACACTAAAAGACATGTCAGGGGAAAAAAAACCCATCAGGCAGCACTAGAAAATATTCAAATATAAAGTACTTTTTGGAAATCAGAGGGCAAAGAATCACTTACTTTCATATGTTGGTGGTGTTGTACTGAATCAGATATTTCTTTGCCTTTCATATTCAAACCTGGAGGTCCTTCAACTCCACTTTCAAGGGCTTAATTACATCTACTCTGGCTATAGCACTGCTCCTTTTGATTTGTGTGTGTTTGCTTGTAATTTATTTTTCTTTTTTAAATTACAAGTTGGGTTTCATAAAGGACATTTAAGTCTTAACAACTTACATTACCCTCTAACCTCAAATAACAGCTCGAGAGATTTTTGTGTTCTAATTCTTTGAAGATGTTGATCGATATTACAGAAGTTGAGCTGAGAAGTTGAGAAGTTTGGATTTTTTTTGGGGGGGGGGGGGGTATAATATAGAACCCTGAGCAAACTAATGATAAATATATGTTTCTCCGAAGGAACGAGCCATGCTTCTGCTTTCATGAGTGAGTATGACTACAGCTAATCACAGTGAGAGATTGCACAGAGCTGCTGAGAGTGTATTTGCCCATGCCAGCGGTGTGAGTGTGCTGATTCAACCTACCGGGGCGCGACCAGAAATATACCCAGGGACGCCGGCTGTGAAGTTAGTTGAAACAAATCACAGTAAATACACATGTTGGGGTTTTCTGGCCCAGTATGTCCAGTTTCATGGGCCAGTCTGACTCAAGCGTGACCAAACTCAAAGGAACAAACTGAAATTTTGTGAATTCCTCTCCATCCTCCCCAGAGCAAGACAATATGATGGATATTCTTCTCTCCTCTGTGTGTGAATTCGACCCACAGAGCTAACTGCTACTTAGCTTAGCACAATGTGGGTGGGAAGTTTTAGCATACCCTTGTCAAAATGCATCATATAGACCAGGTTCAGGATTTCAGTTAACCTAGAAGTAATCACCTCCATGGCCTCTCGTACAAAGTTGGCCATGATTAGTGGCTGTAATCTCTGTTCTAGTCGCCAACACTTGTTTTGTGGGCTGAAATTTTGAGGTCCCGCATCAAATCAGTACGCCAAGCCAGGGAAGTAGTTTGCCCTTTGTGATTGATTCTAAAAGTACCATTTCTAGTATCTTGAATTATTTCCCAAGTGAATTATATGCACATGCCTAGTTGTATTAATGTAGGAAAATAACTTTTGGGGAAAAGTCTATTTCATGACTTGACAATGCAAACCCATCCCCCTTCTACCATTCACTGCACTAAGCTATCTAGCAGTCTTTGTGGGTTTCTAGGTCTTTAATGTATGCACAGAGGAGGGAATATGTCTTCTTGTCTAGCTCCAGAGAGGAAGCATACTTCCCAAAATGTTGGCAAGTTACTCTAAATGGTCCTGATCTGGCCAAATGTGCACAGCTATAGCTGTAAAAACAAATTATTGGTGAGCTTTCTCCACGTCTGGACCAATTTGTCAGCTGCTGCTGGTGGAAGCAAGCCCAGAACGGACTGTTTCCTGTATTTGCTGTTCCAGTATAGATCCCAGCATGCAGCAGGAATGAAGCCTAGTTGAGGCCTTTAGGGGAGCAGCGGGTTGGATGCACCAGTAGCTGTCTGAGCCAGGACCCGGAGGCTTGAATAGGCCAGCACAAAAACTGAACAGACTATGGCTGTCGTCCAAGTTTGTTGACAAAGGACAGCACTGAATACCGGTCTTTTTTTGCTTGGAGCTCCCCCTCCCCCTACACACACACACACACACACACACACACACACACACACACACACCACTATCTCCACAAGTCCTGACCAATGTTGAGGTTGGCTTCATGTGCTGCTGGCAATGCTGTGTGTGTGTGCGTGTGTGTGTGTATGTGTGTGTGTGGGTGCGTGCGTGCGGGTGCATGTGCACACTCAGTGGTGTAGGTGCAGAAGTACCCTCAGCATGGAAAGGTGTGTAGAGTGAAAACATCCGTGTGTGTGAGTAATGTTACACAATCAAGCAAACACAGTATATCTACCTGAAGCTCAAACACACACACACACACACACACACACACACACACACACACACACACACACACACACACACACACACACAGTTGTTTCTGTCTTTCCTGAGGACATGTGGACTTCCTCTAAGCACACCTTCACTAACCATTATTTAAAACCTATGATTTGAATTTATCAGTACATTTCTCGATAACATGACAACATTTACACCCGTGCCTGATGACCTTTTTCTTCTAAACTTTGTCTAAAATTGCATCAATAACTAAGATCATACTCAGTCCTCTCCAGTTTGGCGACGGTGCCTCCGTTCTGCTGAATCCTAGGATATTAAGCCTGAACGCCCTTGTAAGAGAGGTCTTTCCCTCTTCATATCCTGCTGCCACAGACACGTGACCCCCACTATCCCTGGAGGTGGTTGAAGCACACTTGCATACATACTAATAGGCCTTTCACACACAACTAAATCAAAGCTGATTAAGAAAATGACTGTTATTTGTTTAATGTTTTTTAAATGTAGAGACAATTGAGGCATCTTAATTTTATTTTATGTTTTATTTTTGGAAATCAATTTGCATCTGCTTCCAGTATGAGAGCAGAGAGAGAGAGAGAGAGAGAGAGAGAGAGAGAGAGAGAGAGAGAGAGAGAGAGAGAGAGACAGAGAGAGAGAGAGGGAATAGTTTGATCCCATGAGACATTTCTATATATAACTTGTTCCTTACCTCAGTTCATTTATTTTGAGGCCACAGATATAATATATAAATTGCTCCTTCAGTTTAATTAATTCATGATCATGAAATACAGCTTGTTCGCCATTAACTGATTACATTCTATGAAAAAGTTATATCTTGTGGGCTCAAAATATCGTTTTATTTCTCTCTATTGTCACTTCTGGGCTCCGTAGGATACTGCTTCTGTCTTCAATTGCACATGCCGTCCCCAATTTACTGGTTTTAAGTCACCACACACACACACACATACACACGTACACACACTGTTTAGTGTTTGTTCCGCTTGAGCGCACCCCCAGTGCAGCCAGACCGTGGAGGGCGTGTTCACAGCGTTTACTCAGCACACAGACTTCTGACACACACACACACACACACACATACACACACACACACACCTGGCAGAACTTTACACTTTTTAACAGATGGAAGTGGCGGAAGCTGTCGTGTGAGGTGACGCTGTTGCGCTTTTGTCCCTGAACGGTGAGTCCTTCGCTGCTTGTGTGCCATGAAGGTAGAGTTGAATATTTGAGCCAAAGTAGCGGCAGGTGTCCTCGGCGTCGCGGGGCTCCGGATGGAAAGTCTTGCAAGAGGCCTGTTTACATTAGAGAGCCGCTTCGTGTTCTTAATCCAGATCATTCCATCATCTATCATGTGTAAAATATTTAATCCCTAAAACGATGCAGTTAATTAAAGATGGTGCATCACGGAATATATCACGCAAACTTCAGCGATTCTTTTTTTTTTTTTTTTTGCGTTGGTTGAAGGTGTCAGGTTGTGAACTTGTTCAACGATATCCTGTTTGACAAACTACCGCGCTACAGGGCAGAGCATCTGCGCATGCGCTATTTATATATATATATATATATATATATATATATATATATATATATATATATATATTTTTTTTTTTTTTTTTTTAAAAGGTAGTCAGCCTCAAGGCAGTGGATACACGTAGATGTTGTGCTGCATATGAGTATAATTCCATACAAACCCACACTTTGTTATTGTCTTTGGTGGTTTGTCAGACAGCAGCTGACAGTGGGGAGTGTTTGGTGAAGGAAGGGATCAAAGAGCCTCAGGCAGACAGGAATAGCCCACCTGACCCAGCCTGCTCGCCTCCCACTGAGGCACCAGATCAACAGCAGCTTGCAGGATGGTTTAGTACAGTGGTCCCAGCATCGTGTTCTATCCATAACTGCTAAAACGAGGCAAAACTATTTGATTCATTCAAAAGTTCCATTCCAATTCATTAGGATGATATTTTCAAAATTGCGCAGTTGTACACTGTCACTTAACACACTTGATGCAGTTGACATAACATCTTATTGAAGAAAGTGCCTTGATTTCAAGTTGGAGGTGCATTTATTGTCATTCTAAAATCATGCTTTCACATGAAGAGAGTGGAATGTGACACGCAGAGAGGGTGATCCGTTATGCAGCCCTAACATCAAGTGACTCTCATCTCTGCATGTTTTCATTCATTTCTCAGGTTAAATGGCACTGTTTTTAGCTGTCTTTCTGGTGAAAATTGATATGTAAACCTCCTCTGGCCTTGACAAAAAAAACATCAAAATGAGATGACCCGAAAGAGGAAAAATAAACTTCAGTGTGGCAACTGACAACAGCCACTGGTGGAAGATACAAAGTAAAACCGGAAAACTCCAGCAATAAAGGCAACAACAGCACTCTGAGGTTCCGCTCGTGGATGTTTGTAAATGATAATGAAAGCACTTACTTATTTTCTATGCTGGTACAGTATTTGTCCCATCTATTCGTGGAAGGAATGACCTTTTCCTTGTCGCAGGGATGGAGGGTGAGGGGGAGCGGGTTGGCTCCCTCGACCTGAGCCACCTGACAGAAGAGGAGCAGTCTAGCATCCTGCAGGTCTTACAGCGTGACCTGGAGCTGCGCCAGCGCGATGAAGGACGTGTAAGGTCAGAGGTGACTATTTAACCTTGTAGGCCTGCTCGGTGATACGACAGGTGATAAATTAAAGGGAACTAGAAATACTTGGTTGTAGCTGTGTGCCGGTCACAGCAAATTCCAAGTCTACCAAAACTTTACCACAAGTTATTCCTTCATTCGGAAATTTTGACGATCAAGAGCCTTGATCAGACATAATCCCAATATCGTGATTCTAAGTCACTTCTCAAGTCAGAGAGCACCTGCATTTGTTATGTTTCCCTGTCATTTAGTCAGGCTTCTCCTTGAATTTGTCCTCGCTAAATTTATTTTAATTTAAGGTTGAAAACACTTCTTATTCATGCAATCCTCACGAGAGCCAGAGTGACTTCACTGGTTGATTAAAAAACATTATTGAAGTCATACTCCTGTAGGGATCCATGTTTTGTATAAAATGTGAATGTCAAATCGATTTGTTTTAATGGAGAATATATAGACATTTTCAAATATCAGACAAATCAGCTGTAAAAGTATCAACATATTGACAAGCCACGAAAAAAATCTGATATTGCACTTCACTAAAACTAATCTCTCACCATCTCTCGCTCATTATGGTTGATGTGGCCTGTACTTTTCCTTTGTTAGTTCCGTACATTTACTGCACAGGCCCTGTCAGAGTACCATGAGGACAGGAAAGTGTTTAAAGTAAATACTCATTTATCAAGTTAGAAGTTTTAAATGATCACCATGTTGATTAGGTCACGTCGCCCAGATCTATTTCTGACATAGTTAGATACAAGCTGACTTCATCAGTTTGCGTTACTTCGGCTGTTTATGAGTACTACAGGATGCTCCAGGAGACGGAGACGGACCCGACGCGTCTGCGTTCGCTATCGGGGGCCTGGTTCAGCGAGGAGCGCAGCAAACGCCATTTAAGTCAGATGTCTGGTTACGACCTGGTCCATGCCACCATACGCCAAAGGAAGAGCAAGAGTAATGGTCAGTGGTCGGGGCTAGCGTCGCCTGCCACTGCTTGTGTGTTTCCTTCACGTAATGATATTGATAGTTGTGTGGTTGTCGCCATGGTTACAGACGTGCCACTGACTGAACTATTCAGTAGAGAAAAAGAGGAAACCTACAGCAGCAGTGCGACTCTTCAGGCGGATAAAAGACTGAAGGAGACAAACGAGAATGCAGCGTTAGTGAGAGCATCTGTCAGAATCATCTTGAGATTTGTTACAAGTGCTTGTGGCTGCATTTTCCAACGTCCTTCTTGTTCTTTCAGGAATCAGGGAATTCCTGCACCCAGAGGAAAAGGTCTTTTAGCAAAGGTCTGTGTTCTGTCTGTTAAAACTGTTACAAAGTCATCATTCTGCTCTTGAGAGCAAAAGGATACAAAAAAAAAAAAGCAGCTGTGCAAGACTTGTTCAACTTTTGGGGAACAGACATATTTACCATCCTCTCCAGAGTCCCTTCTCTCCTCTGTGTGTGATTCAGGGAGCTCAGATCAGCAGAGACTGGTTGACTGCTAGTTAGCTTAGCACAATGAATTCAAACAGTTGGCAGGTGTTAGCGTACTTCCATCGAAAGTCATCAAACACACAGTTTTTTTTTCCTTGCATTAAAATAACTAGAGTTGTGCCTGACATGCGTTAGCCAGGAATACTCTCCTGAGAGGGTGCAGTGATTTGACACAACTTAACCAAACGTCTTGACAACTACAGTAGAAGAGCAACTGCTGCCGCCAATGGTCACCGACTTGCTTGAACGTGATTATCTCTGGAAAAAAAAAAACAGAGTTCTGGACATTATCTGTTTGAGCAGGGAAACACTGAAGAGGAACTACAAGTTTTGGAAGCTGGGAGGCAAGATGGAGACACGCTAACCTGCCTCTACCCTTTGTCACGCTAAGCTAACTAGTTGTCAGCGGGTGTGTGTGGGTCTCGGCTCTACATGTACACAGGAGAGAAGAGCATCTATTTTCTTGTCTGGCCCTGAGGAGGTGTGTTCCTGGTGATGCTATATGACTTGTGTGTGTATACGTGGTTTTAGGATGATGTGGATGGTTACAATGGTGACACTGACTCTCTGAGCAGCAGCCTGACAGATCCTGATCCAGCATCCCTGAAAACCAGTAGCTCTACCAACAGCCTCCATTCTGGTTACATGGTATACACACACACACACACACACGGACAGTTGATTAATGTATCCTGTGATGCATGATGACTAAGCTAAGGACAGTGACGCAGGAGCTGATCTCGGCTCTACGTGTGTCTGCCCGTTGCAGCTGAGTGGAAGCATGATGAGTCTGTTCAGCTCCGGGGTTTTCGGGGTGGTGGAGGTGACGGGCCGCATACAGTTCTCATTGATCTACAACACCCACAAGGAGGAGCTGCAAATAAAAGTGCATCGCTGCCAGGACATCTCCTCAGCATGCGAGAACCGCTCGGACCCGTGAGTGTGTGAACCCTCATAGCGCAGCAGGAAAAACACACAAAATCAGTCAAAATAGTGTGTTGGTGCATGTTTCACAGATATGTTAAAGCCTACCTCCTGCCGGACAAGTCGAGCCGCAGTAAGAGGAAGACCTCGGTGAAGAAGAGGACTCAAAACCCAGTCTATGATCAAACCCTCAAAGTGAGAATCACTCTCATTTGCATATCATGAAGTGGCAGCAGAACCCTCCATCTGCCATTTGTCCCTCAGCTCTTATCCACGTGTCTGCTGCTGTCACAAATAATGAATGAACAGAGGACTTCTCTGCCTCACTGTGACATTTTTCACAACAAATCCACATGATATCTTGTTTTGCAGTATAAAGTGCGTGTCTGTGAGCTAAGAAGCCGGACCTTGAACCTGTCTGTGTGGCACGCCGAGCCCCTGGGGAGGAACATGTTCCTGGGGGAGGTGGAGGTGGCTCTGGGCCTCTGGGACTGGAGCTGCACGCAGCCACTCTGGCATGACCTACAGCCACGGGTGGGTGACAAACACATACCAAAATGAGCATAAGTGTTTGAATAGTCCCAGACAAATATTGAGCAAAACACAATCATGTCATTTGTGTAGTATCAAAGTCTCTACAGTATATAACATTTGGCAGCTTAGGGGGAGACAGAATTCAGGGAGGAGGGCTGTCTCTTGTGTCTGGGCGAGCTGAAGGGAGGTGAAGACATGCTGTGAATTTCAACTAAGGATTTATATAACCGTAATCCTGCTTTCACTCTTCTACCTCCCTCCCTGTCTCTTTTTTTTCCTTTATCTTTTTTTCTTTTGGCTTCCCCTGCATCCCCTCATTACAGTTTTATTTAAATCCTGAGTCCATATGCAGTCGCGGGACCATCATGCTGTCTATTAAGTTCATTCCGGAGGGATTCGAGGGTGAGCAGAGCACACGTATTATAGATAACACATGTCCTCCCTCTGTACCACAGCTGTATGACTCACATATATTCTGTGTGTGTGTGTGTGTGCGCGCATGTGCGTGTGTGTGCGCGTGCATGCTTGTGGGAAGGTGGCAGTCTACCTCTGACAGGAGAGCTTCACATCTGGCTTCAGGAAGCTCACGGTCTCCTGTCCAGCAAAGGAGGGGCTGTAGACTCGTTTGTCCGAAGGTGCGCGTCCCCTCAAAGCATTTTATTTGTTAAGCTAAGTTTGATTCTGATGTAACCGTTATCGAACTTTGTTAGACTGAGGGATTTTACCACGAAAATAGTGTATTTAGTGGTTCAACTCCAGGATTTAAGCATGTCATTTAGTATCCTCCCTGGTACATGATAGGAGAACAATTGACATTCTTATACATGCTCACGGACCACTTCACGAAGTACTTGAAGAATTTAATGTGAGCCTCTACAACAGCTGCACCATAATTCTGCCTTTACAAAGATAATTGGAGGGCACTCAGAAACTGCAAACCTCCCCGAGTGGTTGTGATGTCAACAGATCTGGAGTGATTCCAGTTGATATCTCATTTTACCAAATGTAATCCACATACATCCTCGACTGAGTCATCCTGCTAAAAGACAGACAAACCAGTGCTGCCGATCACATGTACTGCATTGTATTCAGAGGTGTTTTTAATATTTTGGCTGCTCCATTCACCCCGGTACAACACCACCACCATCAATGATTATTACCTTTATGAACCCAGTCACTCAGGTGTCCATCTCTGAGCAACACCTCCTGAGAGACCTCAAACTGTTTCAAGGCCAAATGAGATTTTAATCCCCCCCGCATCGGCTGGGTGTACCACGGAAGTCCAAAGGACCTCAGCTGACTCCTCTGGATGTGAAGGAGCAGCCTGAGTTCCTCAACTTATCTCTGCGGTCCAGTTCAGACCAATGACTCACAACATGACTGGATGCAACTTACAACATTCTAAAATACTTTGAAAATCAGTGCAGCTGCTTCAGACGCTCTGCAACCAGCAGTTCACGCAAAACTGCAAGTTTATCTGCAATTTTCTAAAACTGTTCTGTTGGAAATCTTTGGTCTGAACTGGTCTTCAGGCTGAGAAGGAAACTTGTGGCCGCTTGTATCCGCAGTCTCGTTCTTCTCCCCTTAGATCCTTGCAAGGCAGCTGGTTTTACGATATCATGGATCATCAAAATCCTGCCCATCAATATGACAAAACAAATCAGAAACGTTACTGTAAAAGTAGAATTCATGGCAACACTGTTAATTTGGGGTTCATGACATTGCACGGTGGTGCAGTGGTCAGCACTGTCGCCTCACAGCAAGAAGGTTCTGGGTTCCAGCCCCGGCTGGAGCACGGGATCTTTCTGTGTGAGTCTGCATGTTCTCCCTGTTCCTGCGTGGGTTCTCTCTGGTACTCCAGCTTCCTCCCATAGTCCAAAGACATCAAGAGGGGACGAGGCTGATTGATACTCTAAATTGACTGTAGGTGTGAATGTGAGTGTGAATGGTTGTCTGTCTCTATCTGTTGGTCCTGTGATGGACTGGTGACCTGTCCAGGGTGAACCTGCCTCTCGCCCAAAGGAAGCTGGGATAGGCTCCACCCCCCTCGCCACCCATTACAGGATAAGTGGTAGAAAATGGATGGATGAATGTGACATGGTACAGGTGGAGCTAATGAGATGCCCTGTCACTGTATTGAAATCCTACCTGTCCTCTTCACCCCACTAGCTACATACTTCCAGATGCCAGCCGCCAGAGTGGTCAGAAGACTCGGGTGGTTAAGCGCTCCGTCAGCCCTACGTACAACCACACCATGGTGTACGATGGCTTCCAAACCAGCGACCTGGAAGAGGCCTGTGCTGAACTAACAGTTTGGCATCGTGAAGGAATAAAGACGCACGTAATAGGAGGGGTTCGCCTGAGCTGTGGAACCGGTGAGACGCACAATTAAAAACTACAATTGAAATGTGCTTGTTGGGCTGACGTCTGCAAAAAAAAAACAGCCAGCACATGTGAAAGTTCTCCCCCAAGACTTCAATCGTATTTATCCTTGCGCAGGTTTACATGGGCAAACTGCAATCCTGGGCTGTTGTTGCATTTTGAAACACTTTACTTGTGTCTGTGAATATTCAGTTTGCAGGTCAAACGGTTTGCAAAGTGATGGATGAAGCTCCAGTATTTCCTGTTTCGGTGTTAAAATTCAGCATCTCCTCTCACCTTTTATGCTGAGCTGTAACCAGACATTCAGGTCTATCTCTGATCCCTCTGACATTTTGTTGGCTTGTGGCGAAGCATTTCTTCCATCCGGGGAGGGGACATTTAGGCTGTCAGCTGCCAGGTTGTTTTGTTTTTATTGTCACTTTTGTTGATGGTGCTCTAAAAGATGATTTATGCTTTATCTCCGCTGGTGTTTTGGACTAGCATGTCAGCAGTGTTTCAGTTTCCGAGTGTTGAAACATTTAGTTCTGTCGGTATGTCCGGCATTTCAGACTGTTGTGTCATAAGAGGAAGGTCAACTCGAGGGTGCTAGTATTGACCTTGTGAGGTCGGCGGCTGCTGACATCAGTTGAGCGCTGCAAACAGCTGGCTGGAGGAAAGACGTCACTGGTTTAACTCTTTTCCATCCTCCTATGAAGATTACTTCTTAAAAGACAAACTTTCAAGTAACATCCTATATCTTTTCATACATAGAAGTCGCACATTGCTATTCATAATTGTTTTTTTTTGTCCGTCAGACACTTCAACAACAAAAAAAAGTGGGGAAAAAACTCATCACTATTTTGTGTGGCGGCAGTTGATGTCGTGCGAGAGACACTGAATTTCTTCTCATGTTATCTAAGACAAAAATAAAAGGCAAAGAATAAATTGTCACGTGCGAAAACCTTAACAATAATTTTAATCAGTTATTGCTTTGAAAATATCGGGACGATGAATCGATCGTTAAAACTGACTGTTCTATACTGACGCTGACAGATGTGCCGTTTCAGTCCTCAGATGGCAGGAACGACTGTTGGAACCTTCACGGTGTGTTTTCATTGTTGGTGTGTTTGAGTATGAAAATGATTCGGCCAAACATGAATGTGCCTTTTCCAGACACATACACACATCATGGGGAGACGCACTCAGCCGCCGCTTCACAAGGTGCAGCTTGCTAGAGCTCACGTAGAATTCCTTTTGCCTTTTTGGATTTCCTTAAATCTTGGTGTCACAGATTCTACAAGTTGCCGGAACATTCAGAGATTTTGATCAACATCGACATGATCAGGATCGTGCTGCGCGTTTTCTTGAGCCTGGACTTCTCTAGCTCGACCAGATGGCTTAGGTTCACTTAAAGTGGTGTATTTCTTCTGCGTAGCCACGGCTCAAACCGGTGAGGCCTTTCTTCCCTGACTAGATGTTTAGACTGTAAACCTTTAAGATGGTTTATGTGTGGAAATTGCGGTTGATCAGCAGTTTCTGAAATGCTTAAACCAGCCTGTCTGGCACCAGCAACCATGCCACAGTCCATAGTCCGTGCTTAGATGAATTTATATTTCGTGCTGAGTTGATGAGGTGTACCTAATTAAGTGCTGTGGTGTGCGCAGTCAAAATGTAATCATGAAAACCAGTAAAACTGCTCAGCGGTTGGTTTAGTTTCTGTGGCTTCTCGATCTTTATTCAGAGAGTGAGTTGCAGTTAAAAATTCTGCGGTAAAGTCTTCGGCATAAATGATGAAATCTTGCGTGTGTGTGTGTGTGTGTGTGTGTGTGTGATTTTGTGGTTTTCGTCGGTAGGTCAGAGTTACGGAGAGAGCGTCAGCTGGATGGACTCCACAGAAGAGGAGGTGGCTGTGTGGACCTCCATGATCAAAAACCCAAACCACTGGATCGAAGCATCACTACCGATCAGAACTAACCTCACACAGCGGTCTGACTGACTCAAACACACACAATTATACACCCGGGCAAGTGGGAATGGACTGAAAATCTATATCAGCACATTTAACATTTCTGTCACACACTCTATCTCTCTCTCTCACACACATACACGCACCCTTTGTTTCTGTCCATACACACACAGGAGGCGGTTCGAGTAATTGAGCTTTTAGTTTAGAGACCCCCTCTGTCTGTATGTCAAATATTCTCTTTGTTTGTACAGGTTTAGACTCTGTCTTCTATTACTGATGTGATTTTCTTGTAGTTTATTAATTAAATATCAAACCTGAACTCATGAATCATTCAGTGTCCTCCTTTAATTGTGGAAGTTTGAGATCAGGGAGATAAATATTTAATATTCACACGTTTACAATGGAAATATACCTCATCTGGATCTCACCTTGAAAGAACATGCGTTACTGGCATGAACAGCAGTTTCACATGCTGTAAAATGGCCAGCAGATGCAGTTACTGTCATTTTAGACAGGTGGGCTTACTGCCACCTTGTGGTCAGACAAATAGTCCTTGCGCTGTACATCCAACGCAAAGTGCATATGGGACAAATTGTGTCGAAGTATAAGAAGAGGGGAAATCGGAACTCATTCATTAAATGTTCTTATGCACAGATTTATTCTTGAACAAGGTTGTGCTTTTTATTATCCCTCAGTTTCGTTGTGGACGGGAAGCAAAGCTGGATGGTTTGTGGTAGTTGATTGTAACTGTCCATCACTCAGGCTTGCGGAGTCTTTAATATCACAAGAAGCACGCAGTGAATATCAGGAGCAAATTATCACAGATAGCCGATGATGTTGCTTCCTGACTGTATGAGTAAATTAAGAGTTAAATATGTCCTGTGTGTAAGAACACATTTATGCACAAGAGCATTTCATGAAGGCTGTTTACCCTGTAATTTGTCCTTGTTAAAACTGATCCAATTTTGTTATCAATCTGTCTGTCTGTTGTTACAAAATGACAATTAATTACCAACAAGGGCCACGTCTCAACAGATGGTGATTTTATAAAACCAAAAATGAGACCACAAGTGAAGTTTTTGCAAAATAAAATTTGATAGATGCAACAGGCAGTGTTGGAAAGTACTTACTTTTCCTTAAGCTCTGTACTTGAGAACAATGTCAAGTATGTTTACTTGAGTATTTTGCATTTTCAGGGATTTTGTACTTTTACTCCACTACTTTTTGAAGTAAATGTACTTTTTATTACACTACAATTGTCTGAACTCATCAAGTTACTTTGAAGCAAATGGTTTTTCAAAGAAAACGCTGTGATACCTGATGAAGATGATGTGCTTTCAAGTGTGAATTATGCCAGCATGGAGAGGATGTCGTCAGGGCAGCATTCTGCCTGACCTTCAGAGCTCAAGGGATCTTTGAATTCTCCTGAGTACTGGAATACACTAGCATCATGTGGAATGAGTACTTTTACTTTTGTAAATTTGATATAATTTTTTTTCTCGAAATTTTACTCATGCATAATTTTGAGTCGAGGCTTTTCACATTTACCATAGCATAATTATTATTATTAGTAGTAGTAGTAGTAGTATCAATATTTTTAGGTATTTCTACTTTTACTTATTTAAAGGAACTGTGTAATTCTTCTGGCAATAGGTTTATGACCATGTGATTATTTTTATTGTAATATTATTTGAAAAATAATCATATATCGATGTTTTGTTTTTTTTTGTCTAGTAGCAACAAATGCTAGAAGCGTTCGCTGTCCCGGGTGGTTGCTATGGCAACTTGATGTCAACACTGCCCTCTTGGGACCGTTGCCGTCTACCGGTCTAGCTCTTCGTCTCCAAACATGTCAGAAATGTCCGCTATGACGAAAAAATTGGTTCAAAACCTCGCGGAATCAATTTCAAAAAACGTGGAGCATTGTGAGTATTTAACGTTACATCTGTTAATGTAAATGACGAACTTATTGTGTGTACATAAATGTCTCTGCCGCTGCTGTCTGTATGTAGCTTAGATGAAATCCAAGTTTTCTCCCGTTATTATTACTATTGCTATTATTATTACTTTTATTTCAGTCAATAAATCAGAGGTCGAGTGCCTGATTCGTCAGTTTGACGTCTTACTGGGGGAACCCACAACACCTGGGAAGCCCATCAACGGCCTGGACAGAAGCAAGTTCCGGAGCATTCTGCATAACACCTTTGGCATGACTGACGACATGATCATGGATAGAGGTAATGCTATGTATTTAAATATATCAAAACACGTTTACTTAAGCGCTGTACCGGTGCCCTGGACATGACCTTGTACTTCAGTCTTCAGGACATTTGACAAAGACAATGACAGCTTTGTCAGCATGAGAGAGTGGATTGAGGGACTGTCTGTTTTTCTTCGCGGGACTTTGGATGAAAGAATAAAATGTAAGTTCTTGGTCGGAACGAGAATCGAGAGTGGGAACCCTTCATTTAATCAGTGTCAGCATTTTTTTTCTTCCTCGGTGCACAGTTAGATTTCTGATCTAATGTCTATGGTGCTTATAAACCATGTTCAGACTTGGTAAGTAATTAAATAGTTAATATCCTATTTAGGGTGACTCATTTCCCACCCTGAAATATGTCAGGCATCTACAAAGAATCAGACTGGCAGGCAGCATCGATATGACATCAATTCCCATCCCTTGTTGTTGCATACACTCATGCGATAATACAAAGCAAAGCTGCGACTATTAACCACCGACTACCCTTCTCCCGCTTGCATGACGCAGACTGCTTTCATGTGTATGACTTGAACGATGACAACTACATCTCCAGAGAGGAGATGTTTCACATGCTGAAGAACAGCCTCGTCAGACAGCCCACAGAGGAGGACCCTGACGAGGGCGTCAAGGACCTGGTGGAGATCACACTAAAGAGGATGGTAAGTAAACATGGTGCTCTGTTCGTGTCAAGTTACTTCTGCAGTCTCTTCACTACATTTAAGATGACAAACCAGCTGCAAATGTGACGTTTCATGTAGTCAACGAGCAGGCAAAATACCAGACCTGGTGGATAACTTACTATGAAAGAGAAATTCAAATATTGCCAATACTGTTCCCTTCCACAGGACCACGACCATGATGGCAGGCTCTCTTTTGCAGACTTTGAAAAGGCTGTGACAGAGGAGAATCTACTGCTTGAGGCCTTTGGGACCTGCCTCCCTGACACCATGGTAACAACAGGATGTCCAGCTGCAGTAATCTCTCAGTCTGGAATTACTGACCTTAGCATTTGTTTTCCTCCTTTTTCAGAGTATTGAGATGTTTGAGCAGCAAGTCTTTCAGGATCAACTGGAACAATGATGTAAGGTCAGCTGGCTGTTTGCCATGTGACACAAGATATAGATATAAAAAGGAGTTATGAAATAAGAAAATAGAGTATTTTAGGAAGTATTTTAATAATATTCTTTGTCGATTTTACAAAAGTATCTTCAAATTTTAAAGCAACACACCATTTATTGTGCTAAGCTAACTAGCAGTCAGTCTGTTTTGGTGGGTCTCTAACAGTCACACATGTATTCTTGGCTCTGTGGGGGATGACTATGCAGCATGTTGGTATCTTCCTGTAACACCCATGACAGCTGCTTGGATCAAATCCGGCGACGTGGTTTAACCTTTTTTTCCACTGGTTTGAAATCAGGAACAGTTTCCACCTGAGACAGAAAACAAGATGTAAACTGTGACTTTGGAGCTCCAATGAAGAACAAACATTCTGAGTTCCTACCCCTGTACAGGCTACCTGTTTCATTGTGTTCCTGATAAAGCTGACAGTCGTGTTCAATGAGTCGTCCTCCATGTCAAGTTTAGGTGGGTCTGGTAGTTTTGGCCCAATAAATGGGTCATTATCCTCAGTAACACCAGACAGCGGCTGCTCCACATCTTCCTCCACCTTGCGTTTTCTGTTCTCCAAATATGTCGTCCTCGGTACAAATCTGGCTGCAGAAGACTGACGAGAGGTCAGTCTGCGGTCTGAGTCTTTGTCTTTATGGCTGGAGCTCGAGCTCTTCTCTGGCTGCGTTTTTTTGATGATGATGGCATCATGTAACGTCCCCATTTTATCCTCTGTTGGCAAAGTCCCACGTTGATTTGGATATCCGTAACGATGCTCCCGGGGAGGCGGTGGCAGCAAAGGAAAGCCTGAATAATAGTTCATGTTTGAGCTGTCCCCTGTTTGGTCACAGTCACGCGATTGTTCAGGTCTGGGGAGGATCTTCTCTGACGCGGTGTCTGATGGCTCCTTCTTCCTGGCCTGCTCCTGCTCCTTTTCTCTCGCTTTTTAACAATAAGAAAACACAGTATCAATTTTCATTCTGAAAGTAAAAATGCATGTACAATTGAATAAATAAATTTCTTACTCCAGACAAATCAGAAAACCTTTGTTTTTCCTTCCAAGTTTCAGGAGTGTTCAAACTCTGTGTGTAATAACTACCTTTATCCTGAGCAGCCCGCAGGATGTATCTCCTGCGGTCCTGCAGCTTCAGCCTGGTGTCCTCCACTGTCTCATATTCAGGGACGTAGCACACATGTAGCACACCACCATAGAAACTCTTCTCATCCATTTGTCGTTTGGCTGCTCTGAAGCGGAAAGTTACACCACCAATCATTCTGTCAGTAATCTCGATTGAGTTCTGCATGAGGGTTCGGATGCTGACAAAAACCTCATTAAGTCATCGAGTTTGTGAAAAGCATTTTGCAGGATTGGAAAAGTCCTGAAAATGTGATTTACAAACTCTGGCACAGTGTACATATGGTCCACTTTGATCGGCTGAGAAAAACTGTTGTTACAAGAAACATGTATGATCCGTGTGAGCAATGCAACCTTGCACTAGTGAGCTTCTGGAACTTGACCAGGTAGACCTCCGTGAACTCCTCCGCTGGGTACTCGTCCAGGGGCCGGTACTCCTCCACGACCCCATACAGGGCACAAAGCTGGATCAGCTCTGCCATCACGCCAATGGCTGGGACCCCTTGGACCATCAGGTAACGAGACTCTAAATTGATGGTGTACACCTATACGAGACATTATGACAACGCTGTCAAAGACTACTCCATCCTCAAGAACACTTTGCTGGTATTCCAAGCCTCCGAACGGAGTGCGCTGGATCTGGGCGGTCTTCTTCTTCCTGAAATTAACAGGCAGAAGCTCATAATTACCTTCACCGCTCTCGCCTTCCTTCCCTCTCTGTACTTTGGTCGAGAGATGCATATTTTCCGCTGTTCGTGATGTTTATAAACCTCTGGGACGCTCCAGCAACCAGAACTGTTATTAACAGGGGCAGCCATGTTCCCCGGAAAAAAACATCCGGTTTATCGTAGATTTCAAAATAAGAGCCGGCTTTTGAAAACGGCAGCGTGGCTCCACATGAAATGTGTTATTTTGAAAAGCAGCACAGCTCGAGGTCAGCTACTTTGGTCTGGCTAAGCAGAGTCAGAAAACATCGATCAATAATGAGTTTCGTCGTGCACATTTATTATTAGCAGAGCACCTGGTCTGGCTAAGTGATGTTTAGTTGTCAGGGTATTCAACCCGTGACTGTCGTCTTTAACAACTCAAAAAACTGCTTTCTTCAGCTCCCTTCGAAGTTAATTTCTCATCTGTCCCTGGGCGAGGTAAGCTGACTAGCTAGCATTAGCTATCCGGGCTCAGCTGCCAGTGGATGGAGTTTAGCTGGTTTAAACTAACACCTTCATCAGCTGCAAATAAAAAAAGCCACACGTCCATTTGAGTTTTGCTCATGGTGGAAGCATTTGTAGTAAAATAAATGAATGAATTAATCACAAACGGGTATGAAGTCAGTAAGTATTGCAGACAGAAACAAGCTTAACCGCTGACAGTGATGCTGAGTATTTGACTTAACCACACATTTTAATGTAATTACATTTAATACATGTGTGAACCTGAGAGTGAACGCGTGGAAATGGTTAAGTACTGCCAGCACTAACCTTAACTAGCAGCAGTGGGAAAACCACTGGGTTTCTTTTGATAATGATGCATCCATTGTGAGTAGTGTAAAATATCTGAGGGGATGACGACACATCGTCCTGTCAAGGACTTTAGTGGAATGTTTATTCGTAGTTCCATTCGTGTTTTCCATGTGTTTATTTTCAAAATATTTTTCTGTTGTAGTTTCCTTACAGTTTCACTTGGTGGTGACAAAGTATTACATTGGGCACCGATGTATTTTTGTTTATGAATACACTCACTTGTTCTCTGTGCTGCTGTGATTCACTAGCAACTTTACATTTACATTTTTGGAGAATAATTGCTTCGAGTTGAATATTGTGTGATATGTGATGGTGTCTCCCCACAACTTGTGTACAAGCCTTAATGCTTCCTTCTTATCCCTTCTGACTTATTAAGGTTCAGATCTTTGTCAGCTCTGCTAGTGGTTTACATACTTAGCAATGTAGGAAGTTTCTGTCTCTATGTATGTTACCAGATTAAGTGGATAAGCATTCATCTGATCAAGTCAAACTTGCCGTCCACACTGCTGGCGTCCTGAGAGTGCAGGGCTGAATTTGAGGGTCTGGGCTCTGAGATGACACATTGAGATGCCAGAAGAGATTCTGGTTCGCTTTGATGCCGTCTACATTTGATGTATGTGTGTGGCGATCAAAGCAGTCTGAGATCAAAGTGTGAACTCAGACACCAAAGTCAGACGTTATTCATGGAGGTTTTGTGACACCATACAACCCATGGCCCTTCAAACTGTGCACTGCGCTAAACTCAGAAGCAGTAGCAATACATGTGCTTCGTGTGTGTCTAAGAACCAGGCCTTGGAGTTGTCCAGGAGTCATGGATCACCAGTGTTCCTCAGCTGGACTCAGAACCGATCCTCCACCAGCTTTGACTGCCATCAGGTAGAGTTGTGTAGGCAGCTGGGAGAGAAGCTGGGCTTGAGAGATGGAGAACAGGTAGCCCTCCACAGTTGTTCTATATTCTGTATTACACACATTGCCAGTGTTCTAGTCAGTCATCACTAGACTGACTATGTGTTTGTCATGACTAATTGTTTGGTGTTCCTCAGGGCTTCCTCAGACCGTGTCACCAGGTCTCGTCATTGCATCAAGTGTTCGTGGAGCCTCTGTCGTCCGATGACTGGGAGATCTTGGTGGGTGATTATAGGGTGTAATTATAAGAAGTGCCGCGTATATTAAATTGTCTGTTCTGACTGTAATGTTTTTGTTTTGTTTTTTTTCGAATTCCCTCGAGGTTTGTCCTTAATCCAATAACAAGTAAAGAAATAGAGGTACAAGTTTGTGACCTGAAATTCTTCATCGTGGCTTTTCTGTGACGGACAGGAGCTTCAGAGCGCCGTGCTGGAGCAGCATCTGTTGGATCAGATCAGAGTGGTGTTCCAAGATGCTGTGATACCTGTGTGGGTGGACGGCCACACAGTCATCTACATTCAAATAGGTCAGAGTTATGCAATGACTCATTAGACAGCTCTTTGTTTCATCCTACACTGAGAAATGAATGGCAGGAATAATACCAAACATAGATGCTGCTATGTTTTTGAATGAAATATGAGGTTATAGTTTGTAATAAACTCAAGTATCGTTTCATAGTTTATGAGTTTTTTTATAGCTCTACTTTCTAAAACACTTCCATCCGTTTTGAACCCTGTGTAGCATCACTTTTGCCGTCTGTGCCCTACGGTCGCCTGGAGCGGTCCACAGAACTTGTTGTCTCGCCCAAGAGCCGCACCGAAACTGGCGAGCTCATCGGTTCTGCAGCGAGAGCCAGTCGGATCCAGCAACCTCTTTGCCAGTCAGATTCCCCCCTCCCCTCAGGACCGCCATTAGAAAACGTCTCCTCGGGCCCTCAGAGTCACCAGTGGGGAGGCATAGCTGACCTGAAAAGCCTGTTACGCTACATGATTAAAGGCACGTGTGACCCAGTTAAAGAGCTGCCCCTTGTACCTGACATCTCTGCCCTCCTCCCTGACTCTGTCCACCGAGTATGTGGTGTGCCTCCAGACTCCCTTTGCACCATAAGTCACATTGCTGCTGGTGTTATCCATTTATTTCCTTGGAGCTGTGAATTAAATGCTGGGATAAATGGAGGACAGGCTCCAGTCACTTATGGCCTGCTCTCCAAAGTTCCCTCGCCTAAAGAAGTGAAGGACGGAGTCAAGGAGGCGATGGAGAAAACGAAGAAGGCAAGACCTACTAAAGTTTTGGCAACTACAGACGAAAAAGAAGAGATGAAAGCCAAACAAACCACAGTGGTCAGGGTGGTGTGCCATGGGATTGATAAGCTGAAAGGCAAACAGAGAAGTCCTACCAGGGGAGAGATCCACTCCGGTAGAGTATGGGTGAGTACTGTGTCTAACACAGAAATAAGTAATCAATGTATCCTCTCTAACCTTACGTTTTCTACGGTGTTTTATTTTAGCTCAGTCAAGCTTTCTGCACTGTTTCATCGGCTACAAAAATGTGATTTTTCAGATCCCGCAGCCGCTGGCGACCAGGCTGAATATCTTTCCTCATTCAACAGTCAGAATTAAGCCGGTCAAATCAACGGTTAAAGTAGCCTCCTGTATTCACCTGCAGCCTCTAAAACCCCTGGTGAGTGCTAAAGTAGCCACCCGTGGCTACGGTTTGGTCTGAAAGATCAGTTATAAGTCATTCTATAATCATGTACTGTCGACAGCTATCAGTAATGCTATGTGGACAGTGGACTGCAGCACATCCAAAGAACACCACCTGATGTGATGCAAAACTAGAGATGTGGCACAGTTGTGTTGACCTTTGACCCCCTCAATCTCTTCAGTTCATCCCTGAGTCACAGTTCTGACAGATTTAAAGAAATTCAAAGTAATTAATTGATTGATAATTAGAATAAGACTGATAACTCGAAAACATATAGTACTACTTCTCCACTACTTCTGTTTCCACTATGGTCGAATGCAGGAATGGCACAGGTCATATATATCTATATATTATATGTACATTTCTTGGTGTATGCCAATTAAAACACACATATTTTTGTGGCTCAATGAGGGCTGCACACTAGCGCCCTCTATTGGCCTGTTACCCATAAAAGTACCAATGCTCTATAGCAGGGGTGTCCAAACTGGTCCAGTAAGGGCCGGTGTGGCTGCAGGTTTTCATTCCAACCAAGCAAAAGCAACACCTGATCCAACAACTGAGCTGTGTGGACACAGCTTAGTTGATCTAAGTAGAATCAGGTGTTGCTTTTGCTTGGTTGGCATGAAAACCTGCAGCCACACCGGCCCTTACTGGACCAGTTTGGACACCCCTGCTCTAGAGCATAAAGCACATTGCTGCTTTTCTTCTGTGTGGTCTTTGACATGATTTCTTCAGCCTGAGGAGGAAGATGAGGAGATCCAGACGGTATTCCTCAGTTGGCTGCACACTCAGAGTCACGAACCTTTAGCCTGTTTGACGCCACGGACTGGCACCGTCCTCCTACATGGAACCAGTGGTGATTCATGTTTACACTTCCTTTACTCGCTCATCAGAAATATACTCACCGAAATGTTGACTGAAGAAGGCTAGAGTTCACATTAAGAAAACGCATTTTAGTACTGGGAAGGAATACATTGTTCTTTTGCCATTTTGTTTTTTATTACAGCAAAACTAGAGTTTGCTTTAACTGTGCTGAAACCAGAACCAGAGAATGATCCTCCAGACCAGCTGTTCCTACTAGCACCCTCTGTTCTAAAGAGGAAGGATATACAGGTACTAGCATGCATTTTATTTAACCACCAATATTCTAATGCAGTTTCCATTCCTGGGTCTTCCCTGCAGCTTTACTGGAGTACAAACTTGATTCTGTTCACAGGCTCGATGAAACATAATTTCTTAAAAGCCTCCCTGGTACTGCCGCGCTTTCAAAAAGCTCACACTTGCCATTATTCACTCTCAGGTAGACAGAGAGCCAGTAACTATGTCAGCTGTGAAAATTGAAGCTGAGCCGCTTAACCCAGAGCTTCCATCTCTCAGTACTCTCGGGTAAGCTGTCGCTATTTATGAGTGTGTGATTTAAGAAAGAATCATATTCAATATTCTTTTCTCTCCACATCTTTTAAACTTTCCTCAGAGGGATTGATGAGCTTAGCAACGCTGGCTTTGAGTTCATCTCTCACAGCCTTCTGGGGAGTCCCTTATCAAGAGAGCTGGGTGCCACAGGGCAGGGCCTCCGAGGGGGAGCTCTGCTCATCACTGGTGCAAAGGTATGTGCTTCAGTGAATGATAATATTTGAATATTTTCTACGTTTGGTAAAGAATATAATTAACAACTTCAGCAACCTTTGAAAGACTAATGGCTGCAGGGGATGACACTCAGCCAAAGCTCATCAGAAAAGTTACAAGGTATTTTAAGGTCCATGATCTCAGTGCAGAAACCATGATGGTGGCTTTGTGGAGGTGCAGGGGAACACACAACCATCACAGATCCTAATTTCATACTACAGAGGAAGCCATCGTCAGATTCCAACTAACCCAGGAGTCATCAACTTACGCATCTTCAAAGTTATACAATAAACTTAAATACGTAAATATGGACAATAAATACTTGTTTTGCCATCTTTGTAAGATATGCTGTGTTGTCTTGATAGGGGAGTGGAAAGAGCGCTCTGGCCCAGGCCCTCTGTCGGAAAGCTAGAGAGGATCTGGATGCTCACGTTGAAGTGGTGGACTGCAGAAAGTTACAAGGTCGGCATATACGCCAGTTGTAAACAAAGACAAAAGTTGACTCGACATCTTAACTTGTTTAGCATCTAAATAATGTTTTCCTTTGTTCAGGTAAGAGGGCAGAAACTGTGAGACAGATGCTGCAGGATGTTTTTGTCCAGGCAGAGTGGAGGCAGCCTTCTGTTGTTCTACTTGATGATGTGGATCATATGGCGGGGGCGCCAACCTCACCAGAACATGAGCACGGCCCAGAGGCTCTGCTTCAACAGCTCATTGCACAAAGTAAACCACAAGTTCTTTACTTTGGACGTTTCAGTCATACATGACAACAGAACAGCTTTGATAATCATTCCAGGCCTGCATGCTGATTCTGCCTGTGGCTGCAGGTTTGCAGGACATCGTGGATGAGATGGTAGTTCATGGCAGCCTGGTGTGTCTGATCATCACCAGCCAAGGCGAGCACACCCTGCACCCATCACTGGCTGAGGTGCAGGGGTCCCACTTCATCCAGGGCTTTGCACATATTAAGCCACCAGACCAGGTTCACACACACACACACACACACACACACACACACACACACACACACACACACACACACACACACACACACACACAGGGAAAGGTTAGAGGTTACAGCATGTTTGTGGCATTGTGTGCAGGCTCAGAGGGCAGCGATCCTGCGCTGTCTGATCCTCAGAAAGTCCAGCCTACCTGAGGAGACCTTGCAGACTCTTGACCTGGGAGCTGTTGCCAGGGAGACGGACGGATACGTCCCTCAGGATCTGGTCCTGCTGCTGGAACGGGCCATCCATGCCAACACTGTACAGAGAGGACACAGTGACCAGGGTACCGAAGACGATTGCTTCTTCACTACATTCAAGATGTAGAATTCCGACAGAAGTGTGATGCGTGTTAATCCTCACATGAATCTGGGGGGTTCTTCTCATCATGTCTCTCTATTTTGCCATGTAAAAAAATGTTATTTGTCAGGTGACCGTCTATCATGGAGGGACTTTGCCCAGGCTCTAAAGGGATTTACACCTCCATCCCTTTGGAGGGTAAACCTCAGTACCCCCAGTGGGGTTGGGCTGGAGAGGGTGGGAGGACTGACAGAGGTGCGACAGCAGCTGATGGACACCATACTGCTTCCTGCTAAGGTCAGTATTACCATAGCACGGCTTCACTGACGATATGAACAGAACAAACGTGCATTTTTTCCTTTAAATACTCACAAATAGGTGTTTAGAGCTCATTAACATGTTACTTTTTGACTCCAGAATGTAGAAAGAGCCAGCTCTTACATTAGCTTCGAGCTAATGGTGACTCAAGGCTAAGAACAGCAAAACTGTAAAAAGATATCAGTCTACAAACTCTCAAGCACATTGTCCCTTATTTTCTTTATCCAGTTGTATGCACAGTTATAGACAAGACGTGGATTTGAGCTGAATTCAGACAAACTATCATACTTTCCGTTTGGAGCTCTGTGTATTTTTGGACAGTTTTTCTGCTGTTAGTAGTTAGTGGCCATTAGCTTCAAGCTAAATATCAATGGACTTCTGGAGTCCAAGTGTTGCAGGAGGGACAAATGTCTTTGTGAGCTCAAGAATAATTTTTGTGAGCACTTGAAAAGCAAAAAGCACTTTCTGGGTGAATTATCGCTTAAAGATCTTGAACCAAATGTAATGGATGAAAGCTTCAGGACCCTATAACTCAGTCTGACCTCTCTCTGTCCTATTATTTCATTTTATAGTACATTTTTACTTAGATCCACTTAATTTACTGTTTGAAATATAAAATAATTATTGCCATCATGATGGTCTTTGATCTGTTGCAGTATCCAAGCCTCTTTGCCAATCTTCCCATCCGCCATCGCTCAGGAATTCTGCTCTATGGAGCTCCGGGCACAGGGAAGACCCTTCTGGCCAGGGCCGTGGCCAAGGACAGTGGTATGAACTTCATTAGCATCAAGGTAGGTGGGGCTGTGGTCCATCAGAAAGAACAGTGTGTATTTGTCGAAGACAATCATTGATGGAGGTCTTCTCTCTCCTCAGGGACCTGAACTTCTGAGTAAGTACATTGGAGCCAGTGAGCAGGGCGTCAGAGATGTTTTCCACAGGTGAATATTTTCTCTGCACTATCATTCAAGTAGAAACGATTTAGTCAGCATTCCTAGTGACCAACATCAAACATTAGGAATTCTATAGCTGGAATAATGTTCTTGGTCAATTCCAGAGCACAGGCTGCTAAACCATGCATCCTGTTCTTCGATGAATTTGACTCCCTGGCCCCCAGGAGGGGCCACGATAGCACCGGGGTCACAGATCGCGTTGTCAATCAGCTCCTCACCCAACTGGATGGTGTGGAGGGGCTGCACGGTACGTTTCAGCTGGTGTGTGTTAGGATACAGATTCCACGAGCATATCTGACTCAATTATTTAGCACTTTTCTGAGAAATGAGAATATTTTGTGTGTTTGCAGGTGTTTATGTGCTCGCAGCCACCAGTCGTCCTGATCTGATCGACCCGGCCCTGCTGCGACCTGGACGACTGGACAAGTCACTCTACTGCCCCCCTCCTGGACTGGTGTGTTGATTTTAGAATCACAGAGTAAACTAATGACTATATGACAGATTCTCACTAGTTTTTTGCACGTCAAGTCTCACCACCACCCCCCACCCCCACCCCCCCTTTTTCCAAATTCAGACAATGGTGTCTTTTTGTCAGTGTAACATTAGCCAGCAGATGTTGGCCCTGTGGCTGAATTACAGTTGTCCAAGCCAGAACTAGAAAACACTCATCTTTTCAAAATTTTCAGCAAATATCAATCTAATCAAGTTAATGTGGCCCAAAGCTAGTAGCAAGCTAATGTATAGCTGTCTATCCATCTCTCTAGCTGCTGCAACTGAGCTAACGTACTGAATGTTTGATGTGGCTGCTCCGGCATCTTTTTTGTGGACACCACAACATTGCATGTAGCAGCTCTTTTGCTTGCGCATCACATGAAGCTTTTACAGCCCAGATTTATGACTGATGGTGCAGGTTTGCTGCTGCTGCTGCTGCTGCTGCTGCTGCTGCTCATCATGCTTTTGTTGCTGCAGTATCTTAATATGTAAAAGATGAGTCCCAAAGTCTGTCATAAGGTCGGGCTTTTGAGGACTCTGCTGCATGACAGCTTTAGGATTTATCTCAGTTTATCGGCAGAAATTATTATGCAAAACCTAAATTGCGTTCAGTGGTAGAGGTCAGATCCTCGGTGATAAATCCAACTGTTTACGATCTCTCTGAAGGAGGCCCGTGTGGAGATCCTGAAAGCTCTGAGCGTCGGCCTACCCCTTGCTGCAGATGTGGAACTGGAGCAGCTGGCAGCAGTGACGGAACAGTTCACCGGGGCAGACCTGAAGGCCCTGCTCTACAACGCCCAGCTGGAGGCGGTTCACAACAGCCTGGGCACCAGCTCCCCACGTGTGAGTACTTTGCTGAGCTGAGGTTGCCTCAGGCTAATAAAGCAGAGGGGCAGGGAACTGTTGTTTATGGTTCATAGCAGCCAAGCACAGTTCTAGTGTCCCTCACAGCCAATTAAAAGAGGTTTGTATGCAGCACAGTGTGTGTTAGACTATACCTTGTGAATACATTATCATTTTATTGCAACATCTGAGTGCTGTTGGAGCCATGGTGATCTAAACTAACCTGTTACCTGCTGTGTCAAAGGATCACCGCCATCACGTTTCCGTCTCAAACTTAATTGGCAACGTTTTCTTTTGTTTTTGTCGGGCAATCAGGAGCTGAGATGTGGCTCGGAGAGCGATATGAGCCTGTCCTCCATGATGTTTCCCAACCACAGCAGTGGCTCTGACGATTCAGTGGGGGAGGGGGACCCAGGGGTGGGCCTGGAGCAGTCCATGGTTCTCCTGGAGCCCAGTGAGCTCCAAGCAGAAGACGACCAACACTGCAGTAACATCTGGAGAATCTACTTTGGAAGCTCCTATGAGTCCGAGAATTCCCCGCTTTCAGGATTGGTGAGCAGTTGTGGCCACACAATTCCAATACTTTGTTTAATATGTGTCAAACTGCTACCACACCCAAAGTGAGACATCCCCCAAACAGTATTCTGCTTTTCAAGTTCTCACAAATAAGTTTTGAGCTAGTGAAGACATTTTTTTTTTCTCCAGTATAAGTTTTTGACTCCAGAATGCTGGACGAGACAGTTATGCATATTTAGCTTGAAGCTAATGGAGACCGATGGCTAACAACGGTAAAATTACCCAAAAACATCTGTTTACAAACTGTCAGCACTTCTTCGTGTATAATTCACTTCTTCTTTATCTGACCGTATGCTCAGTAATCTACAAACTCTTTGGTTTGAGCTTGAAACTTGTAACAGCTTGTACCTATTGTACATTGTATATTTGCATCTATATTTTCTTTTAAATAATCAATGTACCCATGTTCCTCCTTCCGCTGCCCTTGAAAGAACTCCCGGTGTGCCTCTGGACCCAACTCCATGACCCAAGACTTCCCTGGAGCGTCGACTCGTGACCCTGGTAGCTCCCTGCCCCCTGCCTACATGATGTCCCTCCAGAGCGGCTATGAGGACCTCAACCCAGAGCAGCTGGAGCGTCTCCAGCAGGACATTAACAACATCAAGAACAACCACAGGAGAGCCAATGTAAGTCTTTATGGCTCTGCTCAAAATGGATTAGTTCTCCATTACATCTTAAATGTCCCTCTTCCACTTAACACTTGCTCTTTATACCACTGCACTCATGCTGACTGTGACATGGTTGGACTAAGCTGCTGCGTGCCTGTGTGTGTAGGACGAGTGTGTACGAGGGCGCTCAGCATCCAGCCAGCCAGTTCTGCTGCTGTGTCAGGCCCATGTGAACTCGGCCCTGGCTGTGACCAGACCTTCTCTCAGCAAAGCTGACTGGAACAGATACGCAAAACTGTGAGTGTCCAGACACCAGACCTCCACACAACTGTCACAATGACACCCATGTCTGTTGTGTAAGCGCGATGACATGATTCAGAAGGATGCACCCAATTAGTCACACTGCTGACTGGTCAAAAGTGTCAAAGACTGGAATATTGTTAAGTTCCGTGATAATCAGTCTTAGACACTGTCTGTAAATAATATGAATTAACAATTTTTAAATACATTATTGTTTTTTTGTTTGTAGGTATGAAGCCTTTCGAGGTTCAGGAGACAGAAAAACTGCCCTGCCAGTCCCGATCAAACCAGGACTTCGTGTGACTTTAGCCTGATTCAACACCTAATTTTTGCCCACTTTTTTTAATTTAGTTTTCTTGTGTTAATGAAAAGGTTTCGGTGTGCGGATCTGTTTATATCAGTTAACTGAATTCATGTAATGCTTTTATAAATGTTTCCCTCTGAGTTGAATGTGAATTAGACATTTAATTACTTGAAATGTCATTACTGTACATTTATATAATCTATAAATTATAAAATTGTTGGAATTGAAAGTGTAAATATGAGGTCCTGCCTCTGGATGGGGACTCAGTTTGTTCTCATCATGCTCTACCAGCGCTGGTTTAACTGAATTTAAAACCTAAATTTGGTGAGTTTGAAATATTATGTTGAAATAATATTACAACAAAATAAAAATAACATTTGATTTGCCATCATTTGTGCCTTTCCTCAGTTATTAAACTGCCCCGTTGCCAGGCCCTGTCATGCAGGGAGAATCATTGTACACATTTTAAATTGCTGTTAATAAAAGCATACGATATTACATCTTTGGCCATACTTTCAAATACCTGCAGATGAAACACCTGAGGTGTGAATATGTTGTGGTCTCACCCTTATTTTAGAAAATACTTCAAAGATGTGCTGTGCCCCCCACAGGGTTTTAAATGAGCCAGAAGCTAAAGAAGGTTTTTTTTTAAATTATTTCTGCAGTTCTGCTGTTTAGTTGTTACCTTGAAGTTCCTCTTGTTTAGCAGTTGTAGAACACACTTAAGGAATCGGTCTTGACCGCAGTCTCTTGAATATCTGAGGGTGTCGTCAACATCTGGGAGTTTTACCTGAGATATCAGCAGAGGGTCTTCAGGCTCTTCCTCGGCTGCAGCCTTGAGATTCTTGATATTTCCTTGCTGGCGTCCTACACTGTGGCAGGCCCTGCAGTGGTAAATATAGTCGTACTGGGCCGGATTTGGCTCCTCCTGGTCTTGTATAAATCCCACACGATGCAACCTGAAAAACAGTGCGCTCCTTCTTCCTTTGTCTTTTCTTGCACTGATCGTCTTTCACGACATGCGAAAGCCAAAGAAGAACTGCTCGGCCAAAAGAGAAGGATTTCCTCAAAACTACACAGATGGGAACTCGACAGCGACATGACATCTGGAATGCTGATAAGAAACACTTGAGTCTAACGGGACTGAGGAGACACCTGGGAGGAAGATGGAGAGGTAACATAGTATTTATTGATTAGGAAAAGCCCCTTGAGAGGCATCTTCTCATTTTTGAAGGGGTGTTAACATAAATCTCAACGGATTCAGAATATTGTCTGTGAAAGTTAACCCCCTTCCCCATGGGAATTGGGATTTAGCTATGGAGCCTCACAGCAAAGAGTTCCTGGGTTCAAATCCATCTGCTGGTTTGGGTGGGTTGAGTTCTCTCGGTGTTACTTCATCAGGGTGGTTGCTGTTTTACCAGAGTATCTGGTAAGAAGAGGGAAGCTCAGCCAGGTTATCATTATACATGTCATCCTCCAGATGGACCAGTGGCAGGTCTTTACGAGGGATGGTAAAATCGGCCATGTTTTCAAGTCCAGAGACAACGCAGCAGCTTAGAGCAGTGCGGGGGGTCTCCAAGGGACAGGCCTTTGACCATTCATTGGTTGCAGCGTCAAAGAACTCAACATGAGCCAAGGGGTTGAAGCTGTCGCAACCCCCAACAACAAAGAGCTTTCCCTCAATCACTCCACAGCTAAAGTTGTTGCGGGAGGTCAGCATGGAGGGCCCTTGGTACCACGTGTTGGTCTGCGGGTCATAGGCCTCTACAGCGCACAGACAGATGTTACCGTCAAAACCGCCGATCTGTGGGCGGAAAAGCAGAGGTGATATTTACTCAACAATTAAAAAGAGGTGACACTAGTTTCATATATCTGTGATACTTGGAATTCTGTGAATAACAGACTGTCTGACATACAAAGATTTATTTGCTTATTAATTGGTGTGAATGGGAGTGCTTGGTATCCCTACTGCAAAGATGTGGCCTGCATATGCAACGATTCCGTTTCCACTGCGGCGGAAGGCCATGGGTGCAATAAATGTCCACTGGTTGGTCTCTGGATCGTAACACTCTGCTGTCTGAAGTGGCTCCAAACCATTATATCCACCACAAATGTAAATCTGTAGAGAAAAGAGGACAATTAGTGCAGAGACCAGAAACATCTCTTGAGGAAAATATTACATTTACATGTTCGTAGATATCATTTTGTGGTATTCCTTTTATTGATATAATTATACTGTATTTGTACCTCAAGTATATTGGACTTAGTACATCCTGGTCATAATTATTTAATGGCCAAATTTAAGAATTCATTATCAAATGATGTTCTGACGCCAATGATGAATTGTCCTCCAAAGTCCAGTACAGACTGGTATGGTAATGGTAATCTAATATATATATATATATATATATATATATATATATATATATATATATATATATATATATATATATATATATATATATATATATATATATATATATATATATATATATATGTATATGTATATATATATACATATATATGTATATGTATATATATACACACATACATATATATACAAATATACATATATACACATATATATATATATACATATATATATACATACATATACATATATATGTACACACACATATATACATATATACACATATATATACATATATACATATATATGTATATATATGTATATATACACATATATATATACATATATACACACACACAGTATATATGTGTATATATGTGTATATATGTATATATACACTCATAATGTTTTGCTACATACATACACATATACATATAAATACAAATATGTGTACATGCAAACATATCATAAATACACAGATACATATATACTGTATTTATGTACATACACAATACTGTATGTATATACATATGTGTACATAGGTAAATACATATACGCATGCACTCATTTGTATGATAACATGTATATACATATGTGTATATATACATACATATACATATACTGTATACGTATGTAAATATACATACACATATATGAATTTACATAGATATGTCTGTATAAATAAATGTGTACACATATATGTATGTGTTCCTATAAATATACATTCTGTTTGTATATATACATACATATGTATACCATATGTATATACATACATATATACGTGTGTACATATTTGTGCATATGTGTCTATATGTTTACATACATACATATACAAGCAAATATATGTGTATATACACATACATACATACATACTCATTTGCATATGTGTAAGTACATGTATAGACATATACATTTATATTTGTAGATACACATGTATGTATATACAAATATAAATGTTTATACTTATATACATACATACATGTTTTAACAGATTTATACACTCATGAATACATATTTGTACATACATAAATATATACACACATATTTAAATGCATATGTATACATAAGTATATACATGTATGTATATACATACATGTATATATGCATGTATATATACATATATACATCCACACATGCATAAATGTACATATACATACATATACATGAATTTACATACATACATACATAAATACGTACATACATACACATATATCCATAGGTATATACCTACACACATGTGTATACACACATTCATACGTGTGTATATGTATATATATATATATATATATATTTTATATATACACATAAACATAAATGTATATATACACATATATATATATATATACATAATGTATATACATACATACACTTACAAACATATGTATATACCTACATATATAAGTATATACATACATGTACATATGCATGTTTATATACATACACATACATGAATATATCAATATGCATACATACTCATATACATAAATGTATATACTCACATACATGTACATAATAAATACATATATGTATATACATACACAGATATAAATACGTAAGTATGCATGCATGTGAATATGTTTGTTTACATACACATATACATGAATGTATATACTTATGCATACATGTAAATATGTTTGTTTACATACACATGAATGAATGTATATACTCACATAAATGTGTAGTCACACACATGTATATAGTATATACATAGGTGTATATACTTGTATACATACACACATAGATATAAACATATACATATATACATACATATTTGTATACAGACATGTATACATATCCATACATACGTGTGTACATGCACACACATATAAACACATACACGTTTATACATTTTATACACATAATATATGTATATATTATGTGTATATATGTATATATACATACACATGAATATGTACATACACACAAATATAAATGTATCCACATATATATATATATATATATCTGTGTGTGTATATATATATGTGTGTGTGTGTGTATTTTTTTCCACACTGAAGTTTGATCATTGTTGACCCACCTTGCCATTTAAAGTTGCGCAGCTGGTGTCACTCCTCTGTTGTTGCATGGGAGCGATAAGAGTCCACTGGTTGGTGTCCCAGTTGTAGTACTCTGCACTTCTGTGCCGTGAAATTCCACCAAAGCCTCCGATGGCGTAGATGAAGCCATTTAGCACCGTTACGGCTGGGGAGCAGCGACGGCTGTGCATGGGTGACACCTCACTCCAGGTGAAAGTGTTCAGGTCAAACTTGCACACACTGTTCAAGTACTCCACCTCCCGAAAGCCACCAATAAAATAGATACACCCCCTGAGGAAGGCAGAACCATGGTAAGCACGAGGATGCTGCCTGTAGTCTGTAACGTTCATCCAACTGTCAACACGGACGTCATACACCTCAATGTCATAGGTTATAAAACTTTTGGTGCGGCCTCCAGTGGCAAACATGAAGGCAGTTGGCAGGCGAGGGCAGGCAAGATGGTTGCGGATGGTGGACACACCGGGCCTCTGAACCATCATGATGAGTTGGTCAGCATCAAAAACTGTTGGCAGGCACTCACGGTTGCAGTACACCAGCTCATTGGAAATGACGGACTCAATGAAGTCTGAGCTTGTCAGGGCCAGACGGACCTACACAGAGGAAAGAAACCAGAATGTAAACCCCCTCAAAACAACCCCTAATACTGATTGTATTAGCGAGCTTGCCAAATACCAATAAAGAAAGAAAGTTAAAGGTATTGAATACTTAGATGTGTCCAAAATATTCTCATCACCACCTCCTCGATAAGGTCTCTGCTCACTTTGGAATGATTGCTGTGTTTACCCATCAGCAGATGAACTTCAAACAGGCAGAAACTGAACCTAAATTTGAGTCGGGTAGGAGCGGAAGGACCCTAAGATTCACTGCATGAGTCCATCTATCAGCAGGACCTGCCTTCCCCTGCCTACTGAACTTGTGGCACTCATATATTCCCATCGAGGGCACAAATCTTGATTATCCCAACAACTGTAAATCCAACCAGCATCAATCATCAATTATCATGTAAATAAACCAGAATTATGTTTTATTTCTATTGTACAGCAAGATGTAGAGTGCTTATTGACTCACTGTGGGTAGGAGTGTAACCATGTGTCTGGCACGGTCTTCAGGCGCATGGGCTATCCACCGGAGGATGACCTCAAAGATGGTGGTCTCCAGTCTCACAAAGAGGTCATCTCTGTGGAGGATGCTGTGGAGTTCATCCACAGATAGCTGCAGGAAACCATCATGCCAGACAACTTCCTCAAAGTGATCAAGGATGTGGAAGTATGACTTTTCCCGGAGACCAGGGGAATAGTAGATCTTTGTGAACTGCCAGATGTTGATGCAGTTCACATGGGAAAGCCTCTCCTCTAGAAAGCTGATGCACTTTTTTATAAGACATAAAATGCTGAACTCATCAGCAGCTATCAGCAGGTTCTTTACGTTCTCTTCCGTCATTGCAGCAGAGCCTGTGTATATGAACTCCAGGATGTGCCGCATCGTCTCAGGAGACAGTCCGGAAATCTTATAGCTTCTTTTGTCTGAAGACGACCAGCGTGTGAAGAGGGCTCTAAAAATGAGAAAGAAATGTGGCAGATGATTGGAATTTAATCATTTCTTTTGTATTTTTGCACGCATTTTTACCTGCAAATCACTCCATCAACCAATCAGTCTCTTGCTACAATGCAAGAAATCTTGAAAGTAGGGAATACTGCTACCTAAACAGTGTTTAGGCAGGAGGCAACCATGTGACTGGCACCCCAGGTTTCTCAGTATCACACTGCCTCTACTGATGGCATCCTCGTACCGTCTCTACCCCAGATTAGTCACACGCATGCTGAGAGAACGTGATTCATCATACCAGACCACCTTCTTCTGCTACTCTTTGGTCCAGGTCTGGCGCTGATAGGCCCATTTCAGCCACTTGTGGCAGTAGGCAGGGGCCAGCAGGGGCCAGCATGGGCCAGCATGGCCCCTCTTACTGATCTGCAGCTACGCAGCAACAGTAGCTCTTCTGTGCCCACGAGTCACCGGTCATCCTTCCTTAGACCGCTTTTTGAAGGTACTAACCACTGCAGACCATCACCAACACAGTTTCGGAGATGCACTAACCTAGTCGTCTCGCCATGCATCCAACACATCATCGGGGGAAGGGATAAGCAATGTTACTCACTTCATCCCTCAGTGGTCGTAAAGTAATGGCTGATTGGTGTATACCGGTGTGAACAGCAGTCAGAGATCAGAGACACAGCGTGAAAAACAGAATCAGGTAACTTTACCAGGGGTACAAATGCAGATTTTTGCCTCGTATTAATACAACTTACAGAAAGTATGGGCTGCAGTCACAGAGGATGACCTTATGGATGCCAAACTCAACATCCTCTACTTGGAGAACTGCATCACAGTGTTTGCCTTTGAGACGCAGATCGTTCACCACAGTGTTGGCCACCGCATCGATATTCATCATTTGGAAAATTTTCACACACACCGATAAGATAGTAGGAAAAAAACTCTTAAAGATAATATCGTCCTGCAACGTCTTTCTGAGATGACAGACGAGATAACATTGCTCTGTGGTGTGATAGGGTCAAGATAACAGTTTAAGAAGACAGAGGGGATCCTGCTAAATGCTCACATGGGTAAAGCTAGCTGTGCCAGGCTAGAGCCCAGGTGCGCTCGCTGCTGAGCCAGATGAGGCACAGGAGGGCTCCGGCGGAGTACCTACTGCCTTGAGGGTTGCCCCTGTTCGTCACGGGGGCAACTTTTCTGCAGCAATCCAAAATCAAAGGTGTGCTGTTGGCTGAGGGAACCCATGCCGATTCTGGCACCCAGGTTGGCCTACAAAAACGCTTCCTCCCTAAAGCGCTCTATTTACGCACAGAAATATGATACACCACCTCTTACACATTGAGGTCACCCACTTCCAACTGCGCTTAAATGATCGAAAGTGCGTTGTTCTTTCAAAATCGCATTACTCAAAGCTTATTTTATAATTTAAGTCGAAATTAGACTCAACTGTTTGCGTGTGTGAGAGGGCATGAAGCGATAATTAACCCAAAACGTGTATTTTTGCCTTTCAAGTACCCTCAGATAGGAGTCTTGAGCTCATGAGGATTATTTTCATCCATGCTGCGTCTCTTTTGACACCAAAATACAGAGAAGCTGAGGGTGACCAACAGCAGCAAAACTCCCCAAACAAGGCAAGGCAAGGCAAGGCAATTTTATTTGTATAGCCCGTTTTCACAAACAGTTTTTCTCAAAGGGCTTCACATGGCATCATAACAACATCCTCTGCCCTTAGACCCTCACATCGACTGAGGAAAAACTCCATAGAAAACCCTTTTAACAGGGAAAAATCTGAGAAACCTCAGGGTGTGCAACAGAGGAGGATCCCTCACCCAGGACGGACAGACGTGCAGTAGATGTTGTTACAGAGAAGAAAACAGTTTACAATGCAGAATGTGAGAAACACGGAAATGTTAATAACAGCTGAAGAAGGAAGCTTCTGGAAGGGGAGGCAGGGAGAGCAAGCCAGCTTGATGGGGGACTGGATGGCAGACTGGTTCATGGAAGGGGAGCGCAGGCCGGTGTAACAGTAGGGAATAGGGGGGGGGGGGGGGGCGATGCAGGCGGCGGTTGGGGCTCTACACATCCGTTTAGAATCTCTCAAGCACATCATTCAGTATAATCCAGGTCTCCTTCATCCAGCCTCATGCTCAGAAATCAAACTTTCATTTAAGTTAAAAAACAAACTCGAACACTTCTTCACATCCTTGTTGGCTCAAGAGACCTATTTGTGGGTACTTGCAAGGCAAAAAAAATAAAATAAAAAAATCTCTCTTTGGATGAAGAATCGCTTTAAGAGTCACTCGTCAGACCCCTGCACCTGTAGGCGAACATCACTCTGACATAAAGATTACTGCAGCCAGAACCAGGATGTCTGCTCCACACTGACGGCTGGTGAATAATAATGTGCGAGGGATATGGATCCATCCCTCCAGTCATCAATAACAGTGTTCCACAGCTCCTCTCTGCAGCCCCTGACGTGTCAACTATGGACAAATATCTTCAGTAATGAGAGACTTGGAGAGAAGAAGCTGTGAAAACAAGTCGATACGGATTATCATGAGGAAAACTTAGAATACTTCACACATTTGTCTCCCTGCTGCTTTGGCTGCTATTTTGGCACCATTAGATGTGTGACTTACTCGAGTAAGACAAACATTTTGTCAATAACACCCTTGGGGAATGGTTGAACTATGACAGTAGATTCGATAATAAAAGACAGAAAAAAAAAACCCCAGCAAGAAACATTTCTTACCTCCTTCTTTTCTTTGAAGACACTTTGATGATGAAATACGCATCCCTTACATGTTACCACAGCTACTTATGGAACTACAGACAAAAAGAACCTACACATTTTTTTTTTTTCCATCTGAGAGAATAAAGCATCATCACACCAATCCCAAAAAGCATGTAGCGCTATATTGGCCAACAGCAAAGAAACCCTGGATGTGGATTGTGACGCAGAAATATTGATGTGTTTATGTTCACATTTGTTCCTGTGTGTCTTCGGCACCGTCTTCCGCGCTGTATCTTCATCCTAAGAAACGAGGCCCCAAGTTGTGTTTTCTTAATGGGCTTCTCCAGAGGTTTTAAGATGAAAGAAAAGATTTCACATTTGCAATATGCGCACGTTTCGCAGCATGTACAATATGTGAACACTTTGCTATTATACCAATAATATCAACATAAAATACCAGCTATCAGCCAAAAGAGTCGGCATGTCAGATACTGGCAAAAAAAATCCAACATCTTGGAACCCTAAAAAAATAGATTTGTAGTATAATTTGTCCCTCTAGAAACAGTATCTTAGCTCATGTATTGTATCCACTTAATTACAAGTGTTTGGCTTAACTGATCCTACAAGCTTTAGTTAGAGGAGACAAAGGAGTGCAGGGGAGAGGGGACTTGTCTGGACAAGGTGAACACTTGTCTGGGAGCCTGCTGAGGAGGAATGTGTGGCCATGTAATCAGATTCAGCCTTAATCTGATCTGATGAGTGCTGGACCAGGAGAAGCGCTGCACCCCAGGCTGCTGAAGTCTCTACTGACAGCCGGTAATGAGGCTAGCCAAGGCTCGCACGCTCGCACGCACGCTCGCACGCACGCACGCACGGTTTAACAGCCGAGACAGTAACGGCGGTGTAGACCCTGAATGGGACGACCACATTTAGCCTCCTGCTAACATGAGAGTGGATGCATAATTTTATTGTGCAAATCTTATAACTCTCCAAATGTTGTCACATGGGATGGATTAAACTGCAACTGTGGCTCAAATCGTTTCATGATGCTCAACACAATCTGTCCGCCGGTTTTACTGTTTAAAGCAGTAAAGACAGAGCCAGTGATGGAACCGTGCACACGATGGCTTGACAAAGACAACAAGGTGACTTTTGTGCCTTGGTAAAAAGGACAATGTGTGAATTGTTTAAGGACTGAAATTCATGACAGAAGAAGCATACGTTATGTGGGTCCATGAAAGGGATTTAGTGTAAAACTACTGTATGTTGTTGTTCATCCAAAGTCGCCATTTTTCTTTTCTCTCTTTAAGAGGATCCCATTTTTCCTCCTTCTAACCCTCTATCCATCCCCTCCTCCATCCTCATTAATGAGAGACTAATAGTGTCATCAAGGCCATCAGCTCCAGTGAGTAAAGGTGGAACCATCTACAGAGACATGGGGAGGGAGTCAGAGACAGGGTTGTAGGCAAAAGAGTGATTTCTTTTCTTACCCGAGAGGGTGTGAGACAGACACTGTTCAGGCTCTGACTTACATTTCTAATGAGCACCGGGGCATCTCCTCCCTGAAGACGGAGCTCAGCGAAGGTTCCTGGGCTGGGAGGTAGATAGAGCCGTCAAGCAGGAAATGGTGTCACACACTGAGGATTCGGGGTCCACTATGACCTGCCAGTGGGGAAATGAATATCTGGTGGCATGCAGGCATGTAATGGGAAAACCAGACACCAAGACCACAGGGTACACACACATTTCCTTTTCAAACTGCATTTTGTAAAATTTAACGTGTTTAAATTTAGAGATTCTTATCTGTACCTTGAACGCAACGATAGGAAGTCTCTATTTTACTGAAATACCAAGGTACATGTACTTGAGTATTTGCATTTAGGGGACTTTTGATTGTTTACGACACTAAATTTCAAAGGAAATATGACACTTTGCAAAATCTGATGGAGGTGATTTACTTTCTAATGTAAAGCAATCAACTTCAAGAGGACACCATTGGAGAAACACACGTCTTTAACATGGCCTTTAGAGGGCGTATGAGCATTAAGCGCTCCAAAGAACTGGAATACTATTTTTCATTTTAATACTTAATCATATCAAACATTTCTCTACTTTAACGTCAGTTTATGAGAGATTGCTAACATCTTGTGTTAGTATTTCTACAGATATTTAAGTAAAGTTACCGTGTATGTCTTCTACCACTGCTTGAATGTGGATGTGAAGCCTGAAAGCAGCAGATGTGTGTGGTCAGAGACTCGCAGTATTTGGGTACAGCGGGATAGCTCCTCAGGAGTGACAGCTGTGAACATGATCGATTGAGGCTGCGGTGGCATTTTCATTAAGTTTGCACCACATTTCATGCTGCTGCGGCGGATGAACCTGAACCCTCTGGAGGGGCGATGGCAGTAGGAAGGCAGGGAATCTGTGACACCCTCCCCTCCCTGGCTGTCAAGTGATGTATGAGGGGAAGTGCCTTCAGTGTTCCAGCAAGTGTCTTTGCTCCTCCCTGGACTGTCAATGAGGGAACGAATAATCACCTTTGGCTGGAGCAAAGCTAAGATGGGAGCTTTTGAGTGTTCACATACAAGTGACAAAAACACATGATCCAACGACTACGATTTGACAGCAGCATGGCTGAGTAGGTTCAGGGGGCTCTGTGGCCCAAGTCCTATTTCCTACAGAAAGGGTGGATATCATATGTACATGATAGTTTCATAAAATTCACTGATTCTGTTTTAAATTCCTAGGATGGACACCTCTTGTCTGCACCCATGATGGACTTGGTGGTGTCTGTCAACGAGCCAATTAATTTCTGCAAAGACACTAATTATTTCCACGCTGAGCAGATTAGTTGGTGTGTAAAAATGCACCTTCCCGTATCCCCCCCATTGCTGTGAAAAACATCCATTTTACTGGAGGTGGGGTTGAACTTCTACACCCAGGTATAATTATTTGCCAGCACAACATTCGATGCTATATTATCTTGCGCAGACGGATCGACATCTTAGTTCGGTTCTTTCTCAGGTTCTAAACACCAACATTGTGTTTTCTGAAGGAAAAGAGGAAATGCACAATCTGGTTATAGTTCTTAAATCTTTAATGTAAACAGCAGTTTTGTGGGGCTTTGAAAAATATCTAAAGAAAAAAAAAACACCTGTGGGTATTAAATAGGAAGGGGAAAATATATAAATCATACTAGAAATAACAACCATGATCTGTTTTTAAATTAAAAAAAAAACACATAAACTTTCAATTTTGTGGCCATGTAGTCCTCAAACACAAAAACAATTTCCCTTGACCAAAATGTCCTCTTTGTAATAGTTTCACAAATTTAAAATTCACTAAATTATGACCATCGTACAAATGGTGAACAAAAAGAACTCAATATTGCTAAGGAATGTTGTGTACAGCAGTCGTTATGAGAGACTCAAATGAGGGAGGTGTGTGCGTGTGTGTGTGTGTGTGTGTGTGTGTGTGTGTGTGTGTGTGTGTGTGTGTGAGAGAGAGAGAGAGTGTGTTTGTCAATGATGTTACGGTTGTTTTTTTGTAGGTGTGTACAACATGTCATAAGCAGCAGAGGGACAATAACATTAACATTGGAATCTTCAAAATAGAGTCAACTAACAGTCTTCAGTATAAGTGAAGCAGGGTTGATGTAACATCAGGAAGTACTCAACTTAAAATGTACTTTAACTTTCTTTTCGGTCTCTTGGGGAAACATTTAGCTGCCACAAAATACTGTTGGTGAGAATGTGACAGGAAATACTGATAGAACATCGCCAACAAAACACAAAAACCGCCTGTTGTCTCCCTGCACCCATTCGTCCTCACACAAAAGCCCTGAGGAAAAATAATAAACAAAAAAAAGACAACAAGGAAGCTGAATCAAATTGAATTTTTTAAGCATTCGTCTACGACAATCCTCCAGCAAAAAAGACAAAAAAAACAAAAAAAACCCAACAGCAGGCGCCTCAGCGAGGAAGAAGAAGCGTTTTCAGACACAGAAGGAGAGTGAGGAAGAAGATACAGGGTGACTGGGAAAAAAATGACCTCCTGGTTTCTTTTCTCCATGGCAACCTGATGACTTAGCAAGTACTACGTCAAGAGCTGCATCGACCCCGAGTCCTTCAAGTGCAGTGAACCTACCGATATGCACCCTCGCTCATAAAGGACTAGCAAGACGCAAGAGGAAAACAGTTCCATGAATCCTTTTTTGTTTAATCACAGTTCATTATTATATTAGAGGGTTTTTTTTTTAATTTTTGTTCCAGTTTGTAAGAAAAGGGGGTGGGGCGTTGGGGTGGGGTGGGGTTGGTCCAGTGAGTACAGTAGGTGCAGGGTAGGTTCGGGCTCGCGGGTCGTTCGCCTAGTTACAGTCATAAACAAAGTCATAGTTGCTAGGTTCTTTGGGAATTGGGGGCGGGGCTTCTGGAATCTGGATGTTCTCTAGATCTAAGAGGCGGAGCTTCATCTCCATGGAGAGCAGGGTGTCCATGTCAGATTTGGTGTAATCGCTGGTCATCTCCTTACCCAGTAGGGCGTTTAGACCATCCGTCCACACGCAGTACTGCAGAGAAATGAGAAGATGCCAATTTAAAACAAACATTCAGAGAGACATCAAACTCCCCAAATAATTTTCACACACTAATCGGAATTTGATCCCAGATAACGGGAGCTGCAGAGAGCTTACAGACTCCAGCTGACTACCCAGCTGTCCTCAATAAAAACTTCTATAAAATGTTGGATTCCAGCATCAGGGAAATAATGTGCATCATCTTCACAAAAAATCTTAAAGAAGTGGGCTTGAATTTTTGTAAAAATCCCCTCAAGGCCCGACTGTGATGTGGCGTGGCATGGATGGACAGAAAAAAGCACCCAGAAACACAATGCCTGATATTCAGCTTGACTTCACACACTGTCTGCGTGTCAACTTCAATGCGCAGAGATCATTTCAAGCATATAATCTCACTTCTACACTCGTCTACAATCACACACAAGGAGGCCAAACTTTGTCTTTGTGGTTTCACGCATGTTCACTGACACTGTCGACAACTGCAGGGTCTGGTACCGTGGGTTTACCTCATGCTTGTCAGGAGCAATAAAGTTTAAATATTCGTCCGACTCGTAGAGAACAGAAAAGGCCAGCTCCAACACCTCCTGGAGAGAGAAGAGTGTGACAGACGAGAGGGAGGAATGGAGAAGTTGGGGTCAAAAAAGGTGAAGCAACAGGTGAGATTTACATCAGAAAACTGCCACCTCCCCCTCCTGTCCTCGCGTCAGGTTGGCGTCTATTACATCAGCTGAGCGACACAACAGGAAGAGAGGAATACCTCGGATGCCTTTGCTAGATGTGTCATACCGGGGAGCTGAGGATACGACATGATTTCTAGCACATTCCTTCAAAATCCGATGGCCTGCTGTGCAAAATAAATTGCACACAGTATGAGGACAGAACAAGGACATAGAGAGCCAAATTCACATACATGAAAGTGATTCATTACATTGCACGCTTGCAATCTGCGTGAAATTAGCGTCAGATTTACTAAGGCGGCAGGTAATTACACAATCAGAAACTGGGACTGCAGCCTAGGGTGTATTTTGTGAGCGAGAGCTTAAACGATGCGGTTGAGAGGGAGGGATTTGTCTCAGATCAAGCAGCCCAGGGAAAAAAAAGACGTGGTGATGACGAAACGCAAATTCTATAGGGAAACGACGAGATTCCAAAACGCCACCTCTATTCCTAGCAGAAAAAAGAGAGACAATTTTAGCGTCTGGAATTTTTTTCATCATTGAAATCTTTTTTAGAAAACAAATGCGTGAGGGATTTAATACCTGAAATTACGTTACAAAGACGGAAAAATTCAAAAGCCTCCACGTGAAAAACACCTCCAGAATCCCAAATGAACCCAAACCAAATGCACTTTTCATAAATCATAAGCATGCATTCACCACCACGCACCAGCAGCTGTGCTAGTGATTCAAGTTCATGTGTTACTGTAACACACAAACACACACAAAAAAACAACCCATAATTTCCGATGCTTGATTCATTAAGTTTCCCATTTATTGTGGTGCACTAAAATACTGGTCACTCTTTGGGAGTTTTTGGAAGCAGGGGGGCCTTGAACCGGTGAGTAATGAAATGTGCTTGTCGTGTTCTCATTCACAACGCCGGGACAAGCTCGCCAGACACCCCAGACCCGCCTGAGGTCATTTTCCAGGACCTGCATTTATCCACAAGCTAATAAAGGAGACAAAGCAGGGAGGAGGTGTGGTTCTTTGTCTTCAGGGCAATTTATCCAAGATGTAATATATCAGAGTAGCGGGGGGGGGGGGGGGGCAGGCAAGAGATTCGCAGGGGGAAAGCACAGGAGAGGAAGGTTTGATGTGCACACTGATGGAAACAAGATGGCTCTTTTGTCCTGGTTAAGGTGCCTCAGAGGGCACGATGGCGTGTTACTTTTGAGTTTAGGAAACTGAGAAAACAGCTTTTGAGGCCTTAAATTCCCAATTCTGTATTTTCTGTTCAGACTTGTGACCTTTTGATGTTTTTGCAGATCACAAGACGCAGCAACGTGGCTACCTCCCGATGTTAAATGCTTTCGTACTTTCAGCTCAGCACCTGTCCAACTTCTCTGGTTTTGGATGTGTGTGCATCCTCTCTCCCTTCCCTCGCTCTTAAACTTAACCACAGGAGGAAGGATGTCAGCAGGTTTTAGTGGTGATTTGCTTCTGCAGCTAAAGGACTATTCTGTGATTTATATCCACACGATGCTGATGGACAAGTCTCTCTGTGCCCTGCACTAAGATGCAAGTTAGTGTTATTTCCCAAAGCCAAATTATGTAACTGACATCATGTTATGCAACTCTCACGCACACAGAAACATGTTCTCTCACCCAGATACACACCCAGTCACCCACCCACCCACTTACCCACACACACACACACACACGTCTGCACGTGTCCACATGCAAACACACACCTTGTTTTGCTTCAGGGCTCCCTTCTCCTTCATGTGAGGACAGTCTTTGCCGGTGATAACAGCTTTGATATCAGCCACAGGCACTGCAGAGAGGACAGGAGGGACTTCACTACAAAGCACAACAGCGATGGTGTTGTCCCAGATGGGTAGTTAGCTTGTTCAAGTGATTAAAGGTTCAGATCCTGCCAAAGTCTGTCACTGTAAAACTGAGAGTAAAACCGGTGTTAACAGCCCGTGATGGTTCTCAGACACTGGCTACGTTACCATGGACAGCAAGATTCTGATATTACATGAGGCAGACGAGGCAAACCTGGACAAGGTTGGAGCACTCCCATCTTAGTCACAGTCTGCAGTGCCCCATATTTCATTTTTATTTTATTTTTTTGAACTGTTTTTGCAGCATTTTTGTCACATGAAATGTAGTCAAGCTGCTTTACGATGCACAGTCCAGCTTCCAGTGGATGACACAAACTTGGTTCACTGAAAACATCCGAGTGACAAGATGACAAAAATGTTTCAGGTCAAACTCTGGCAGAAAACTCTGACGTAGAATGTACCAACATATCGACACCATGTTGGATTATGGCTCGTGTGAGCAGGTATGTGAATGGAATCTCCTACAAGCAACTGATGGTTACTTGTTTATTGGGAATTAGGTCAATAGGCAAACTACTGTCGTCCATGTAAACGCAGCTACAGTCTGGCCAGTGTCTTCAGAGAGAGCAGAGACTGCAGGCGCTCAGAAAATACACATTTAAATACATTTTGTGCTGAAGACAAGCAAAAATAATTACTGAGGTAAATTAGACAGTAAAAACTGTCCGACCAAATTAAAAATTTCCATAATTTCACGCAATACTCACATTTGTCCTGTAAAGAGTCGTGGGGCACCTCTCCCTGAGGGCTCTCCTCCAGGTCTCCATAGTGCAGGACTTTATGGTTCGGAGACAGACGACAATACCAAAACTTATCTGGAGGAAACAGACAGTGGGGTGGGGTTGGGGTGGGGGAGATTTAGATGAGGTCTGAAATGAGTCAGGGGCTGGCATATGGGACTGCATGAGTCATCAACAGGAGAGAAAATTAGCACAGCAAAAAAGTCTGTTAAAAAATTAAAAGCCCGCAGCCTTGAGGGAAATATACAGATGGACCACGATGCTCCACATGAGGGAGGGATGATGATGATGGGCGCTGAAACCAACAGTTGGCCTTCATCACTGCAACAGCAAGATACACTCAAAGAGCGCTGGCCACTAGAGCCAATGTAAGAGCAGATGCAGTTCTTCACAACGTTAAGTGGATCTGGGTTAATCAGGCTCCGCCCCCTCACCAAGTTCAGCGAAAAAATGTGGAGGGAGATTTTTTTTTTTGTGTGTAATGGCAGACTCCAGAGAAGCCAACAGGCGTGTGTCTGAGCCAGACTGGGTTTGCCTGACTGAAACAACACCGAGCCTTCACTGAGGTTTCAACATCCTGGACAAACTCACTGCAGGCCCTCAGTAGAAGCTCCAGGCCTCCTGTCACGTGTCTGAGATTTAAGGTAAAAACATGCTTAACATTCATTTCTAAGGGTCTGTTTACGACTTGAATGATGAAATTGTAATGTTAAATATCTAATTGCTCTCAATGACCACTCACAGTGTTTCTACACCAAGGCCACGAAAATATTACATGAAACACAGAAAAATGAGAGCTAATAAATGTCAGTGATACTAGCACACATCCACTTGTTGTAACTATGTCAAAGAGATCTATTCAGTCATTTATCATTTTGGTAATTCTATAAAGATTAATTATAATAATAATGATAATAATAATAGGGTAATTGAGTTGGCTATACGTATGCAGGAAAGGAGGCTTTAAGACTTTTATTAGACGTGTATAAATATAGTCGACATCACAAGGCAGCTTGCTGTCAAAATGTTTTAGTACTTTAATAAGCAGCACTAAAGCAAATTAGTGGAATTCATGCATAACATTATTGCTTTGCTGCACGTCTCATTTTGCATTAAATCTGTCTGCATGTGGCTTTCAAGTCCACATTTTAATGCAAAGCATTTAAAATATATTTTTTAACGGCTGTAAAGGCAGTAAACGTGTCACAGACATCATCATGTTTTAAGAACACATAATTGGCTAATTGGTTTAATCCTGCAGCAGCAGCAGAGACCAGCTGTGTGTGGAACGTGCTGGTCAGCCTCAGTGGTGTGACTGCTGTTCATCAGTGGTTCCCCGTCCATGTGGGCACTGAGCTTAGCTGGCAGTGAGCGGGTCCAGACTGGGGAGGTCTGGCTGGCGTGCGCTTGGATGGCACAGTCCAAATCCTAATTGCTGAAAATAGACAGTTGGCGGTGCAACGCTGGTGCAGAGTGGCACCGGTCCACGAGGAGCAGACAGAGATGTGTGGTGGCGGCTTGGAGGAGGAGGACGGGGGGAGAGGTTGGGAGAGGACGCCATCAACTGTTAATCTGCTTGTGCATCTGCGTCTGTACACAAGCACATATGTTCTGCTTTTCCTGAGGATCTCTGATTCAGTTTTGTTCTTGTTCTGTATCATTTCAACCAGAATTGTCTCCATTTGATACCAAACGTTGCTACAGTGCAGCAATTACAAAGGCCAAACCTGCTTCCCTCCGCTCCTGCACCCCAGCACCCCAGTACCCCAAGTGCTGTTACCTGCCAGGACCCTGCACTTAAAACATTTTACAGGTACTGCTCATTCTTTAAAACTTCAAAAACCATCAACCTTGGCTTTCACAGAGAAGCATCCTCTTGTAATGGGCACACTGGCACTTTGCAGCCACTCTGAAGTCAGCTAAATTAATATTTGATGTAGGTACTCGAGTTCCTCCGGGCTAAAGGACTTGGAGAGAGTCAAACAAGAAGCTGAGGGAATAGTGGGAGGTTGGGAGGAGTGGGCCATTTATGTAAAAGGTAGTCCGGCACATTAAAAAAAAAAAGTTTCTAAGTCTTTTTTTTAACCTATCTTATAAGTAGGATTGAGAAATTTGTCTCAGCATTATGTATGCAACAACCTAGTCTGCATTTCCCGTCTCCCTTTTTGTGAAAACCAAGTGAATTTGAAACTTGCTATAGGGGTTATTTGGTTTTTTTGAGCTCAGTTTCTCGCTATCAGAAGAGGGATATACTTTAAGTACCAGCATGAGAACAAAGGCTGGGAGAGGAGAGGGAGGCTAGGACGGGTGGAGGGAAGAGAGGGATGGGAATAGAGGGAGAAAGAAGCATATGAAGGGAGTAACATGCACTAGCACAAAGATAAAGCAGAGAGGAGAATGAATAATGGTAGACGGGGCAGCAGTTCCAAGCGCAGAGTGGTGAAACAGCATGTCCTTGACTCCTTCGAGTGTCCTCAGAGGCAAAGACGGCAGACGGCTCGCCTACAGACCGCTGGCTCTTGGAATACATTAAAGAACTCTACAGACTACTATTCTCACAAATGACTTCATACGCAGCTGCATGTGGGGCTGAACTTCCTGATTGACCTGTTGATATCAGATAGTTCTGACACTACCAGCGAGGTAAATACTTGTAAGCAAACACACATAACAATTGCCTCCATGTGTTTCAGCCACTGCGCTGGTTTTTGATCGGAGGAAGACTTTCATACTGCTAAACTTAATTTGGCTGCATGGCTCTGGGACACAGAGAGAGGTGACACTGATTATGACAGAGAGAGAATGTGAAGGAGAAGGAATGTAGGTAGGAAGTAATGAGGTTACAAATACATCATCCTCCTCATTTCCATTTTCAATGTATCTGAGCTTTACTTGACTGTTTTTCTGACAACATCTGAACACAAGTCTGTACTTTTTACTCCTCAAATTCTACAATCGAACTCATTACTTTAGTTTACATGCACGACTGACAAAAATGACGAGCAACGTAACACGATTAACAGACAAGAGTATGAAGGGGATGTATTATTTGTTCAATCTGCCCATTGCCAACACTTAAAAAAGAACAAGATGTCTGCTAAACATCAAGAAGCTTGGAGGATGAAAAGGAGCAGAAATAAACCACTCGATACTATAACATGAGTACATTTCAGAGATGGAACTTCTTTACTTTTACTAAATTAAATAGGTTGAATCAGTATTTGAATCTGTCTTTTCATGCAGGAGTATCTGCACGTCTACCTCTACTTGAGGAATGAATGTGTGCCCCTCTGCCACCTCTGGAGAGGAAAGTCGAATGACTTTGCCAGCAGAGAGCAGGGAGGAGATAAGTGGGTCATCAGCTAATGTAGCAGGGTTTGCTTCATGTGTCATACCCAGCAACGGGGTCAGCAACCACCCTTCCTCACCCATTTCCTGTCCCTTTCTTGCTCAGAGTCACTCTGAGAAACTTCGACCAAGAACGGCTGCATGACAAACTATTATCCAGCTAATAGAATGACAGGAAACACAGGTGTCAGTGGTGACTGATACAGCGGTGTAACTTAAATGACTGAATGTCCAGCTGGTGTCGGGCAGCTGATGACAGTAATGCAATAAGAGCAAACCCACCTCAGCGTCAGAGCCTGCCACCTTGATGTATTTGAATAAGCAGCTGGGGAGAAAGGTGAAGTAAAGTGCAAGAGGGAGGACATAAGAGTGAAGGGATCAGGCCTGAAGCAGATTCAATCCACTTTGAGTGAAGAGCTGTATCTTACATTATACAGGCTGCTTCTCCTCCCCTCTTGTGGCAGCGAGTGTGAAACACGATATTAGATCCCTGCACAGCTCTGTCTTAGCTTGCTGCTGGGATTCTACGTTTGATCCGTTTCCCTGTCTACTGACTCACTGAGAAGGATTATCATTAATATGTACAATAAAATAAATCAAAGACGCATACACAAAAAACTTGGAGATCATTTGCCATTCGCCGACTTTCGTTGAGAAAAACTTTTCACTTTCCGTAGATCATTCAAGTGTCAAACTCTGCACATACAACTTGTGCATGGAGGCGCTCAAAGATTCAGCTGAGGGAACAAGAAGAAAAGCATATTTCTGACTGGAGGGGAACTTAAATGGTACCACAGATAAATCAGGCGTTCTTAAAAGTGAGCATCTTCAGCCTTTGACTGTCACTCGACTGGAAGTTAGTTGACAGTAGAAAACACACTACTTTAACATTTTCAGCGCACACAGCAGGTCTGCCCTTTTGTTCCTTTCCTGTATTTTCTTGAAGCTTTTGCTGAAGTTTGTCTTGACATATAAATGCGTGTTTACAATGTTTTTTGTCGGTGCGCAGCTTTGCATACCATATATATGGGAGGTGGGTTTGTGCATCTCTAGACAGAAAGACAGAGCTATGAGTAAAAGTGGCAGCATGTCTTGATTGTGTAGAAGCAAGCAAGAAAAAGTTAGGTGAGTGATCCTGACAAAACCCCAGCAGCCTCGTCCGCTGCAGGATCTTTAGAAAGCAAAGAGGGAGATGAGGGATTCTCTCAGATTGAGCATAGAGAGCTGTGATTTTCAGGCATATGTGGCTTGTAAATGTGTGTGTGTGTGTGTCTGTGTGTGTGTCTCTCTCTCTCTCTCTCTCTCTCTCACTCTCACCTTGCCTCCTGCGACTACTGATTTTCCTGAAGCAGGTTCCCTCACACAATCTGTTGAGCCTCTGTTGTTTGATCAACTCCATGATCTCTGGCTGGATCTTCTCCCTCAGCTCCCTTTAAAGAGAACACACACACACACACACACACACACACACACACACACACACACACACACACACACACACACACACACACACACACACACACACACACACATTAGAAATTGCAGCCAATTATCTGAATCCTGTAAAACACAACTGTCCAGTATTGCAGGCAACAGCGATCTCAACGTACTCTAAGACTCTCATGATTTTGATGACATTTTCCCAGCAGTCTGTAATATTCATCCGAGTAGCCAAATCTCAGGGATTATGACAGTCAGGAGGGAACACGGAATGTGACACTGTGCGTGCCAAACACACAGAGATACACATGCATATACACACATAAACAAAATTATGTTATACAGCAACCCACAAGGCTGATCTGTAGAAATCTGTAGAAATCTGTACAGCTCCAGCTGCTGCTTGGCTGGCTGTCATTTATTCATGCATCTTCATGTATGTGTTGCATATGAATGTGAAGCACACAGCGCTAGTCCACATGAATTATGTATATTATCTGCTCGAGCAGCGCTGCTCCCCATCTTTTATTTCCCTCCATTATATTGCAGTCTGTTCTGATGTGCCTTTAGGCTCTAATGTACCTTTTTATTCATCTTCTACCCTCGCAACACTCAGGCTTTGACGTATGTTTGGTGTATTTGCAAAAGTATATTAAAAAAAATCGATAAAAGTTTGAACATTAGGAGGAAAAGAAAAGTTGCAATGATCCGAGGTAGATTCCTCACCCCAGCAAATGTCAGTTAATCCAGAGCTGCAGGTTAAAGAGCTCCTGAGAGAAATCCTGGGTAACAAACTGAATCTCCATCTTCTAGGAGTTTAAGTGCCGCTTTGGTGCAGCTGCAGCAAAAGTGGCGGACGAGAGGAAGCAGCTCTCGTTTCTTGAAATGGATGCACCGATCCAGAATTGGATCAAACAGCTCGATCAGATATTATAATAAACAACTATCCCAATCTATTCAACCACATGTTGTGGTATCGGACTATTTCATGCATCAGCAGTGTGCTGGTAGACCTGGAGGCTGGATTCTGAGAGGTAATCAATTGCTATTTTCATAATAATTGAAATTCAATACTAGCATGTGTTTTATTTTGTTTTAAAATGTTGGGAAAGTCTTACTTAAGTCAATCTTGATGGTGCCAGTCTCTTCCACACTAAATAAAATAAATTCAACATTACTACTGGATCGATATTCAGTCTTGCCCAGGTATCCGGACTGAAACATCTGCATCAGTGAATCCAAAGTTAAGGACCTTGCAAATGATGCCTTTAATGTGAATAATCTCCCTAACAAACTGAGGAAATAGAATCAAAAGTGTTGAAAGTGCTTGGACCACATGAATTGATTGGCTGCAAAAGTTTAGTCTTTACCCTTCCAATATTGATTTAATAATCCCTGAGCTCAGCATTGATTACTCTTCAAAGGGTCAAGCTCTCTTGGTGAAATGATTTTTCAGTAGTGCTAGCTACTCCATTAAATACAAGCAGGACAAAACAATGCTCTCCATTAGAGGGTCTGCATCCGTGATCAGTCGATGACTGATCCATCACACACCACTTCTTCCCGCCTAATGAGCTGCAGGCTTGATAATGGAGTATTCACTGATAATATCCTTTGGACTTAATGCATATTTTCTATCTTCAGACAAAAGCAAAAATGCAAAAGCTGCCACTGTATTAACGACCGCAGCTTTCAGGTGCATAGATTGTGCACTTGTTTAAGTCGGGTAAGTGACGAGAGGAAAACGCAACAACAAAACAAAGACTAAAGTAGCAATCTGTTTTCCTTTGCTGAGACGTGACATCAAGAAGTTCAAACTGTGCAGGAGACTCTGGTGTATTGTTGTAATCAAGGCAAACGTGTGTGTGTGTGTGTGTGTGTATGTATAGATGTACAACACAGAGGCTAAAGGCAGCTTCCAGTTTTAATTCTGGGAACAACCGATAACCCTGATCCAGTCCATTTGAGACGTCCACAAGGTTCATTCTGGGTCATAAGATCCTTTAAGAATCCAGGACTGAAACTAATCAGGGAGTTATTGATAAACAGCAAGAGATGATTGATTATACTGTGAGAAACTTCTCAAAGAATCTCAACAAAGCAGCAACACCTGCAGGAACAAAGCGGTATTCACTCTTACACTTTCTAATTTGCAGCTTTTTGACACGTAATAGTTTGTGGACACGTGTTGCAGCAGTTGCAGTTCTGTTCTGTTAGCATGCCATTAGTAACACCTACGCTTATTTCCTATTTCATCTCAAAAACGGCTGCTGTGAAGAAGCTTTACTGCCCTTCGAGCTCCTATGGGATCCTTCGGTCAATACAGTGTGGTGTAAAGCGCGTGCAGGTTTCTAGCACGTATGATTTAGTGACTGGTTCACTCACAGGATGGGACGCGACTGGAAGTCCTCCTGATTCATCCTCTCTGACTGACGTATCTTCAGGATCTCTGTGTAGCTCAGGTTTTGCAGACGACTCTTGAACTGGTCCAGGGAATTAGGCTTGAGAGTCAGCGCACGCATGACCTGCTCCCTCACCACCTGCATTACCTGTAGAGGAGAGAGAGAAGAGGGGGAGGACGAAGAGGAGGAGGTGAGTGAAACAGATGCACAGATGGAGTGGCAGTCTGAAAATAGGGAAGTCAAAATCAACCCAGTCGCACCTATTTGAGGTCAGGGGAGCATAAAAATTCTGTTCCCGACTGGATTAATTATGTGATTTCTCTAAACTGGAGCCTGTAATCCAGTCAGGTGCGATGAATTCTAGGAGGAGACGAGCAAGGCAGGATAAATCAGCAGTGACTAGTCAGCTGCATCGGGGAAATGCATGACAGAACATCCCAGTTATCTAATACCATTAGTTTGGCTGCAGAAGCACGAGATGAGTGGTGCTCCACAGAAATAAAAATACAATTAGAGCACGCTCCACAACACATAAAACCCATCACGCATGTGGCGCCATTTCAATCTACACACAGGGCCCTCCTCAGCAGAGCAGGGTTTAAAACAGATGCACTGATGCAGACCAGTGACAGACAGATTAGTGCCCTCTTTATTTGAGACAACTTCCATGAACGTCTACACTCACAAGGCCATCTGACAAAAATGTCTGTGCTGCTGACATTGATTTATTCTTTTTTTAATGTAGCTTTACTAATGTTTCAGAAACAAGGCTTCTATCTGCAGATATATGCTGGTAAGTGCACCATATTCTTATACTGTATATATATACATATATATATATGGAAGAATATATAAAATATACATTATATTTTATAATATAAAATTTCAAACAAGTACACAGTAGAAAGTGCGCACATAAACAAACATAAAATTTTTGTTAAACAAAATTAATTTATGTAAAACATTTTTTGTAAAGCTGTTGTATTTCATCTGATGCACACGAGATAATGCCAGTATATCCATCCGCCATCAGTCTCACTTGCTCTCCATGGTACTGACGTGTGCCGTTTAAAAACCATCAGACGATGAACTAACAGAACCAACTAACATCGTTTATTCATGTGGACAGAAAATAGTTCAATACCCAAATAGCAAAGAAAAGATACCAGCTGATAAAAATATAAAACAATAATATAAATAGGACCCGAGTGGAGAAACAAAGTGTATGCAAAGTGTTTAGGAAAACAAAACTGAAAAAAAAAACCCAGCTAAATTTAGCTACAACATTATTCAAACCCATTAAGTGAACCGAAGCGAAACTTTGAGCTATTTCACAATCGGCATCAATAGAATCACCGCAGCCTCCACAAACACAACTGCACAGTGACACCTGCCTCTCTTTAGCATGCTGCTAATTCATTTATATTCTTATAATTACTTAAGCTTGATCACAAACGTAACAAAGCGGGATCATTTGATTTCGCTTAGCAAAAATGACGTAAAGGTATACTCTGCCCCAAAAGTGTATTTTGATATCACAAATCTATCTTTGCATTTCTTCTTCTGACTCCAGAGCGCAGGAAGAACCAGCCATGTATAATTGGCTCCACACTCACGACGGCTGACAGCTGAAAACCGTAGAACGCCCCAGTTCATACAGCGTTGACCGCCTCTGCAGAGCAACTGTATGCTTGGTAATCTCAGTGATTTGCACCAAAAACAAACGCTTCCAGATCGCCGCCACTGTTAGCGAGCAGGTTCTAGCACCAGCTTGTCACTCTTGCTGCTCCTGTGAAGCTAAACACACCCAATTGTTAGCCTCTAAAAGGCAAACGACAATAAATACATACAACTATGACTTCAGCTGAGAACAAACATGATTACAAATGTGCAGAAACTGTTCAAACACAACACAACATCCCCCTGCAGCGGTGGTTTCCCCTCCAAACACAGAGTATCCTAGAGAGCTCGGGTTTATTTGGGTCTGTAAATCCTGCTGAGACACTGCATGTGTTTTTGGGGCTACAAAAATTAACATGACTTGACTTCATAATATTTTTCCTACACAAAACGAGTAATGCTGTTCCAGTCATTGCAGGCATCACGATGGTGGACGTGACAAGCAGCCCTGATTTTGGATCAGCCTTGTTAACAGGAGCCTCTGGGCCTGCAGATGCTGATTCACTGGATTAGATCACACTGAGGTGACAGAGAGAAACAGACCGTCTTCCCCTCTGTTCTCTTTGATTTCCCTGCGTTGTATTTCCTGTATTCTGCTTGCCTGGTTGATCAAATGCTTGAGGACACTAAAAAGTATTTCCAGCCTTTGCAAACACGCTTCCTCACAATGGCGACTCTATTATAAGGACAGACAATAAGTGTACGTGCTTATACAGAAAAGTAGAAATGTGGAGATGAGGAGTCCTGCCAAAACCCAGTGAGCCAAAATACCAAAGGTTGCCTTACATAATATATGTCTTGCCGTTTGTGTTTACTGCGAGCCGATTACTCATCAACTTGCTGACCTTTAGACCCTCACTCGCCACATCAAGCATAAGTGCATCGAAAATAGATGATGCAAGTTGCTTTGAACAGCACAAACCTCGTCTCAGCACCAACACAATTCAGGTTGACACAAACGATCCAGAATAATCTTCTTAAAATCTCATTAGTCACATTAAAAATGCTTTACCAAGAGGTCTCTGCGTGCCACAGAGAGGAATTAAGCCATTTCTAAATGTAGTTCTGATAAGAGGTAGCATTCATATCACATCAACATAAGAAGGAAAATGTTTCCGGGTGATTACACGATTTAAAACAGCGAATCTGGTGTGTAAATGTGTTCAGAGGCTGAAGTCAGAGCGGGCTGACTGACAAACGGGCAACACGCTGAACAGGAAACAGGAACTAGAGTGGCAACAAGGATGGTTTATTATCATTCATGAGTAATCGAATGATTCACTAGATTTGATAATTTTATGAATCATTTTCCAAGTCTAAAAGTGGTGCACCATTGACAGCGGGGTCACAGGAAAAAAAAAAAAAAAAAAAAGAGTATTTATCAACTTAAATGAAGGCTCATCTCAAGACATCTGTGCTATATTTGTAATGTTTTCATAGCTTTGACATTTTGCAACTGTAGATCTTCTTTCGTCTACCTACGCATGCCTCGTATTGTAGATTGATGGTCATCTGGTGGGAAAGAATGGTTTTTCTTAACGTGACTTTGTCCAATGTTGATGAAGGTAACGACCTCACTATCAGAGGTCACTGGGTCATAGAAAACCCATGAAAGTTACGGAATTTGAAAATGACGACCTCACACAACCCCGCCTCGCTGAATCTGAACTATCCCTTTAAGATACGACATCAGTGAAGAGGACGCCGTCTCCGAACCTAAGTGGCATCGAGGCGGATACAGAACATCCGTGACTCAGCACGAGTGCGTTCTTTAAGGCAGACACAAGTTGACGTCGGGACGTCTAAAAATAATCACCGCTCTGCACTGAGATTAAGCCATGATTAGTCGAGGTAAAGGCTATAGAAAACTGATATAATCATCATCTCTGCTAGCGACCTGACTCATAGACACGCCTGTTAGCATTAAGTATCCAATAAGTGATACGGTAATATTAGAAAAATGAGCTTCATTATGATTTTATCATGAAAAAGAGCCATCTGCTCCTGTTCTCTTCGATCAGAATGAGTCTGAGCCGAGTCTCTGGGTTTTGTGTTCATGTGTCTGTCCCCTCTCATCCTTTTGTTTATTCATCCATACAGACAGCTGTTCATCCTTCCTTCAGTGTGGAACATATTCAAGCCAACTCTCTTCTCGTCATCTGGAAGGATTTTTTTTTTCTGTTTTCTGTTCCTCTGCACCCATATTTTCATGTGGAGGAACAGGTGTCCAGCTAACAGGAGAATCAGCCCCTCCAGGACCCACGTTCCAGCCTCCAGCACCTCCAGCTTCTCCTCCTCTTGTTTGAGCGGTTGCAGACGAGTTGATGAAGCTAAAGCTTGCAGCCGTGCTACCGGAGATTCATCACTCCTGTCCGCAGAGTTGCCTGTTATAAATTTCCACAATCCTGATAATTAAGTCTTAAATTAATCTATTTCTCAAGATTAAAAATGGGCTGTCAGAGAATGAGGCGCACACATTCTTCCAATAAAGAACTCATTTAAAAACTAGAAAGCACTCATGTGTGGAGTTTGGCAAAGCTCTGACCGCGAGGGGTCCAGTTGAGGACTGTCGTGAAAAGCTTGTGCTTCTGCGTGTGCTTGTTGAACAGCTTTGGTGCCTAAATGCTCTTTGGCGTGTAACTTGTTTTTACTCCTGGTTTCACGGGGGCCGCTCTGATCCTCTGACTAGATTCAGTAGGTGCCAAAAAAAGCCCTGGACTTCTGAACCCAGCCCCGTTAGTCTGAGCCTACCGCCGCCAGAAATAATTCATTAATCCTGGAAGGCAGTTTTCTGTGACGCAAACATGGCGCCTGCTCAACCAATGAGATTTTGGTCGAATGAGACAATAATGTACAATTAATCGACCTGTTGAGCAGGAGACTAAAGGCCAAGTTTAGTCACAACAGTTTCCTGTAACAAAATTTAATGAGCAGAGTTTAGCTGATCTGGTCCACCCACAACACATGAAAGTGTAGAAAACCATGGAATTTCCTGTAGACTCATCTGGTCGAAAATTGAATGTGTTTCTCCTTGGCCCATACTACACCCCTCCAACACATTCGGTGAAAATCAGCCACATAGTTTTTGTGTACTCCTGCTGACAGACAGACGAATGCCCCTGAAAACACCAGACGAAGGTGAATGAGTGAGATATCACAAAGCAAATACAGCTGAGTTTTTGGGCTGCGGTACACGACCGATTGCAGAGATTTTTTTTTAATCAAACTAACCACCCATGTCGTTATCTGCATCATAAAACAGCAGGAAACTTTGTCAGTTTGGTGACTCGGGATATTATTCAAACGTCAGCTTTTCACCGCTGAGCTCATGGTCTCCTGCAGCCTGCTCGCCGATCTAATCTTGATCTCTGAAGAGCGACCGCCATCCAGCCCCGGTGTTTCAGCCGAGCCTTCCCTGGGGAATGTTCATTAATATGCCTTGTTTGCAGTCATGTCTCCGGCAGGAAAACAATTTTGTTGGCGCATGTGGCTGCACTCATGCTAATTAACACGGTGAATATTCATCACATTTAATACAAACACATGGTCCTTTTGCAGCAGGGCAGAGGGAGGCGTTATGAATATTTCACCCCGCTCAGAAAGAACCTTGGTTTGAGGTGACAGGACGTCACCGCTGGCCCAAACTTTGCAGAACTTTCAGGATAAATTTCCTGACTTTGTTCAGCCGTCGTCTCAGCTTCATACAAGATGGCGATCTGAGATTTATCGCTTCGATCTTGTCCACCTTTATTTCTGTCTTCCTCTCTCACGCTCCCTAATCTCTCCCAGACAACAGGCCATCATTCTTTCCTCTGGCTCCTTTGGAGGGAAGTTAGACAGCAGAGCAAGTGTCAGGAAAAGTAATTAAACACTGTCCCACGAGCTGTCGAGCGAGCGTAATGAAGAGCGAGGCACGTCGACTCCTCTGCTACTTTCTTTCAGGCTCTTCTCAAATTGGGAAGTCGGCGGCTCCTCTCCTGGAGTCGACCCGGCATCTATCATCGACAACGCATCAGCTGTATCAAATTACTGTCCCCTCTTACGGACCAGTCGACTAGCGCTGCTGCTTCATTTACCTAAGAGGATGCTAATGACATCATTTACCAGCTGTCAGTCAAATCCTCACCCACTCCTGAAGCTGAAGCCGATTGTGAGGCAGAGACACTTCGGTGGGCGAAAAATAAGATGATAATCACGGGGGGAAAAAAAGAGACTTTGCTGACTCTCCCTGAAATCAGTGAAAAACTCTCCTGCATGTGGAGCGTGTTGGAAGAGTCGGTTTTGAACATACAAAAAGTATCCCTAAAGTGTTCATAAGGAATACACACACGATGGTTTCTGTCCATTCCTTCTTCTTTTAACGAGGAGCAGAGAAGGAGAGAGGCGAGAATCCTTGTCCCTGCTATTGAAATGGTAATTACATTTCCCCTCCCTGCCACCATCAATAATTATTTCCTTCAAAGCCAAAGGAAATAAAATATGTCATTAAAAATAAAACAATGCCACAGAGGTGGACATGAAAGGATGGCTGTCTCTTGTCATGCAGCCCAGACAGACAGGGCTGGTACAGGCTTGTATTAAATTTAGAAAGCTGATAAAAATGCAATGAAGAGAAGGCAAAAACCTGTTTTGCAGGACGACCGAACCGAAAGTTGAGACTAAGGTGTGATTAAAGATTCATGTTTCCAAAACAAAAACTTTCTATTAAGACATGGTTGAAATATTCTCAGAAAATAAACTTTTTCCTCAAAGCCAGGTAGAAGAGAGGCATCCTGAGGAGGTAAGGCAGGTTGTCAGGGAACCAGAGGGTTCATGGCTCTTCCAGAGATCATGTCCAAGTGCTTTGTGTGTGTGTGTGTGTGTGTGTGTGTGTGTGCATGCGTGTGTGTGTGTGTGTGTGTGTGTGTGTGTGTGTGTGTGTAGACTAGAGGAGTGCTACTGTACATAAATTAAATCTATTTATCTACACCAGATCAAACCAAGCAACTACAGACCAGCACCTCCAGGTAGGTATTATTTACCTCTTGTTGTTGTTTATGAAATGTTAGCGACACTAATCTTTGCCAGCGATGCCAACTGGGCCGGATTTTGCTCTCCATCACCCCTGCGGTCTGTGTGAGAGGACATTTGTGGAGGCACAGCAAAACACAGTTCTCCTTCTGACTGTCACACACACACACACACACACACACACACACACACACACACACACACACACACACACACACACACACACACACTTCAAATGCTTCCCACTGGCTCTGACTAAAAAAAGCTTGTGCTGAGACAACAGTCCACGCCGCTCTTGGTGACGAGGAGAGAGACAACGTTTGTTGGGACCCTCAGATGGACGACCATTAAGACGATGGCGTGAGGCAACGTTTGTGTCCGTCTGGGTTTTAATTCTCCAGTGAGGAAATCAAATATGACAAAATCAATAGGGATCACGCTGAGGCAGCAGAAAGATGTTGACCAGTGTTTACACGGTGTCTTGATTAAAGCTGAAATCATGAGCTGATTAAATGATTACTTATTGACTAGCGGTGGGAAAAAATATCAATCTGGAAAATATCATTACCCGTCTTGTGATACTGGTGCCAAATACTGATATTTCTAACCTGTTTGGATTCATTTAAAACATCCCATTTCTGATGATGTCATCTCATTGAATGGTTCTCTTGTTAGGATTTTAAACACAAGCGGTTCCTGTCACTCCTCAAGTCCAGGCTGCCCTTGGAAAATCCCTGATTTTACTGGGGCAGTCTCTGACACTGTCCGCTCAGACATGGTCTCAGTAGTTCAGCCACCATGAAGCGGGGGGATAATGCTACTGGCCCAGCGGAGCGCCGAAGCGCACCTCATACCTGCCGGGGGATCCGCAGGTCCAGGCCGCGGCACCCTCCACCTCCTGCAACTCTGATTTGATTAAATTTGTTTGTCCACAGCAGGCTAGTCGCTGCTGGTATTAACAGCAGGGAGGTGGCGTGGTTTGGCAGGTTGCTGGTTAATCGAGCAGCCCAGTGAACAAGGTGCTATTAAAAGGAACTGTAGCTGCTATAGTATCATGCAGGGATGATTCCAGTGATGATTTTACATTTTAACAACAAGTAGTCTATTACAGATGAGTATTTAATTTCCAGGAGGCACACTGACCTTCTGTGTGACACACAGGCCGCATGTTTGAATACAGTCCAACCATTTATTAGGTTTTGACCTTGTTTTTTGTGTGCTGTCTTTGGTCTTTTCAATGATTTCTTCTGCAGAAAACAAAACAGACAGTAAAGATTAGTGTAATACAGAAATAACTCCTCCTTTTTGTCTATTTTTTGGTATATTTAACACATGAATATCATCACCTACTCACTGTCACACAGATGGATGGTTGGGTGAAATGTTTTAGTCCATAAAACGCAGCTAGAGATTCACAGTAAAAGGGTGATGCAGTCTTCTCCCAAACAACTGAAGTGAATGGTGACTAAATTTTGAATGTAAATACGAGAGAAAACCATAAGATGCCTCCGTGATGCTCGTCTGAGGCAATCCAAGAGTCCCGAAGACTCGACATGCCACGCTGTATTGAAAAACATCTCTGGTGCCATGTTTTCAGCCTCACCACAAACATGGCGTCATGGCTCTCGGCTACAGTGGGCAGAGAGGCTAAAAACATGACCGTTTTTATTTTGGGGTGAACAACCCCTTCAATGTTACAGCCGTATTATTGTATCATCTGCGAGTTCAACTTTTCAACTTTTACTGACGATGCTGTCGAGGCTCTTCTTAAGTCTGCTGAGAACAACTCAGCAGAAGAAGCTTTACTCACATCTTTTCAATTTCAATTAGGTATTGAGTCCCACAGTTCCGACGGATGAGGACTCACTGTATCTGGGTATTTCAGTGAAATAAAAGAGAGCGGTGAGGGGTAAATGTAACATGAGACGCAGTGAAAAGTAGCAAAGCAGCTCTTCTCTCTCTTAGCGAATGCCTCTGGGATCTTCCTGACAGCAGCACTGCACCAGAGGGAGCTTAAACTCAACTATACGGAACGGTCCGGATATACAATGTACATGCTAAAACTGCACATATACTAATTGGTATCCTCTCTCGCATATTCCCATGTACACACAATAAAACATATCCTCTATCATCCTCCTTCCACCCGGGTCAACCAGGGGTGGCTGTTGCTGCAAGAATGTTGCCATGCCGCAGGTGGAGGAGCTTTACATGAGATGCAAGACAGCCGGAATGCATGACTGGAAGAGAAAAGGCACCTGGGAAATCACCATTTACTCTTAGTTTATCAGGGAACGGCGATGAAAGCCAAGCGCTGACCTCGGCTTGTGCATTAATGAGTATTTCACTATATTGTTGCAGGAAATATGAACATTCTGCATCAATCGTCCCAGCGGGATGAGTAAATTGGCTGTGATTAAATATCTATTCAAGGACATCCAAACAGGTGTTATTTCATTATATGAGATCATATTGGTTAGCAACTAGCAACGGTGCTTCACACCCTGAGTGGAAATAAGGTCGGAAAAAAACTGTCTTTCATGACTTTCCGGATCAGAGATCTGGAAAGATCACGTTCATCCTGAAACAAATAAAGTGTGCCAAATTTAATCCAGACACAGAGTAATAAATCGAAGTGGGATTATTGTATGACGCGGAAGATAAGGCTCAGAACCCAGCGTGCATCCAGAATAAGACACACCCACACACAAGAGAGACTTTGTGGAGATCAACTTGTCTTCGCCTGCAAGGAATCAATGCATTCTCACAATCTCAATGCTTTTCCCGGCTTTACACACACACAGTACAGCAAATGTTAGCTCTGATGCTAATGACGGATGATCCTTCTGATCTGAGGCTGCCTGAGATTAGAAACTGTCCTTTATCGTTGGTGCAAACACACATGCATCTGTGCGTGTGTGTTTGCACAGAAAAAAAGAGATATGAAAAAAAAAAATAGTCCCAGTCTGAAAATAGATGTCAAGTTCTTCCTGCTACACACAAATCATGAGAAGAAGAAAAAAAATAAACACAAAAAAACCCACACTCGTCTACAAAGGCTTACAGACACAAATGAATGCACACCAATTTGTAGAGGCGCACGCACAAACACACGCTGCCCGCAAACACGCGTGCGAAAAACAATATAGCAAACCTTCTTAAGGGAGTGGGAGGTGAGGCAGCCAGGCAGGAAGATATAAATAGCCTGTCTGAATTTGACAATAGGGCTGGAAGAGGAAAAGGTGGAGGGGGGTCAAGACAAGGAGGAGGCAGATAGAGAGACCAAAGGAGGGAGCAGAAAAGAATGACAAAAATAAATTGCTATAATAATTGAATGAGTGGGGAGGAAAGAGGTATAGAGCGCTCTGACAGCTCCAGAGGTAAAATATGGAATAAGAGGGTGGCAGGTTGAGGAGAAGCGGGGGAGGGGCTGTTGTACTGTGTCCTGGTACCAGTCATACATGTACCATTTCATGCAAGCTGTGCGGATGTATGTCAGCGTGCGCAGAGGCTTGAGCAACCACAAACCAAACAAGGCGCCCAACAAAAAAAACAACAAACCTTTTGGCACCTGCACTCGCGTCACTGCTGTCACGTCTCCTCCGACTGCACCACGTCATTAACCATGTATGAACGCATGTTAACCTCCAGGCAAAGAGAAGCAACTGGCCTGTTGTTAAGCGAGGAGCCAGAAATAATTTGCATTGATTTACATCTTGCATCCCTATTTGATTTGCGGTGAGCAGCTGTAAAGGACCAGTGTGTAGGATTTCAGTAGCTGGGTTAACTGGGCCAGTGTCGTCATCCCCATATACATGAACAGGGGAGAATCGATTCATTCACCAAAACGTGTCCACCTCCAGAAAGGTAAGTGGCGGTACCTCCCTCTACAGCGGTTTGACTTTCTTCCAGTTCATTTTTTGCATCACACACCAATTGAGAGAAACAGCAGCATCCTCGTTGACACTGGGCTTTAATTCAACGACTATCACAGGAAACAACTGGTCCTTCAGCTGAGACAGGATAAAGTTTGTCTCGTCATGTGTCCACAAAAGTGTTTTACACCATCTTTTTACACCACCACGATTCCCCCCTTCACTGTTCAACTTCCAGGTTAAACATCACGGAGGGATCTATGGAGCTTTAGCAGAATGCGGGGCCAGTTTGGGGGCTGATTCATGCGGATAAACACATCTGATTCATGTGATTTCCAACTGCATTATCTGGGTCTGTTGGTCTGAGTACAATTTCAGTCGAATGTGTACACGCGCATCTTTAAAAAGTCCATTTTTGGTTGGATTTAAAGTAAAATTATTAAATTTGTTTTCCAGAATCTCACAAACTGAATTAGTGAGTACCACTGCCTTCCTTTCCAAGCATTTAGTAAGACTTAGGGTGGCCTTCAGGCTAAATCACCAGTCTAGCAGAAAACAGGCAACTTCAGTGTCACTCTTGTGTCACACTTGTCCCTCTCCTCAGTCTTTTTCCCTGTTCTCTCCCCCCGCTTGTCCTGATGCTGTTTTATTTTCATGTCTTTGCCTGACAACAACATTATTTCATTATCTAGTGGGAAATAATCAGTATGGTTGTCCCATTTCTCGAAATGTAGGTACTTTATTTTCCCACAACTCGAGTGGCAACCTCGACGCAAGAACAAAAATGTGTTTGGTTTGTCCACTGCAGGCTACTGCAGAGACACGGAGGAATCTGGGGATGGTGACCTACTTGTCACTCCCTGATCTGAGTCAACGAGAGGTGAGGAGGAGAAGGTCCACCATGTCAGAGAACCAACCTCCAGATGTTCACTGCTGATCTCAGGACAGGGGGAGCACTGGATGAACTTCGAAACCTCGGGGGAACTCAAGAAACTGTCTAAGATGTCAGACTTGATCTCATGCATATGAAAAATCACATATGTGGTGATTATGCATAATGAAAACTTAGTCATGATGAATATTACATTTCCGCCAGCACATCCCTCCAAATCCTACACACTGGCCCTTTAATTAGATCTGAACTCCCGAAATGCCAAACTTTCTAATAATGATGCATAAAAAAAACACGACAATCTGGTTTTCAGGCTGCAATCTGGTTTTTCAATTCAGTTATGGAGGAATTTGCCATTTATCCTCAGATCAGTCATTAAAATGCATTCTTTACCATAAAAAATACCTTACAAAGACTGAAATAATCCTGTTTTTTCCGTGCACAAGTTGTATTTTCCACTCATATACAGTATGCTGTCATTACACTTTGACGTATGTGGTACATTTGTACATTTCATTTCTCCTCTTTTATCATTTTATTGCCTGTAGTACGTATTGTTGTACTATGTCTACACAGCTTTTCTATTTTACCATTTTATTTATTTATTTATTTTTACACTTAAATGCTTCTTGAACCTGAGCACCTCAAGGTGAAAATCCCACTCGGGGATCAATAAAGTTTTTTTCTGATTTAAAAATCAGAAAAAAAAAAGCTTGTCAGTACATTTGAGAAGTTGAAACACACTTCAGGGCGTTTTTGCTTGATTCAGGTTCAACTTCCTGTCAATTGATAACATATTTCAGCACCTTGTTGACCAAAGCATCACTCCGAAGTAGAAGACGCTCCTGGAAAGGATGTTAGTGGATGCAACGCTGTCCAAAAGTAAAGAAATACGGGATTGGTAGTATTTTGCTGTAATCTCGTGTCAAACCGTTCTGGATGAAACTCTTGGGGAATCTCATCCGAGGCTGAGCGACAGTGGAGGAGACAGTAGTACTGGCATTGAATTCCTCTGGTGACAACGGTGGGTGTTGGTGATGAGGAGTAATCCCATTCATAACAAAGCCCAACCCCCACCACACATATACACACACTGGAGGACAGAGGATGCCTGGAGTGTGATGGAGAGTAGATGAATATGGGGATGAGGGTTTTATGTGAGAGGGTGTAATTTTAATCTAGCAGATTATGTTTGTGTGACTGACTGAAAAATGAAAAGGCTGTGATCTGGTCTAACCTGCTTACGCCTCGCCGAGTCCACACAGCCCCATCTGCCCCTTCTCTTTCTCTTCCGCTCTATCTCCCTGTCCCATCCCTCCCTGCCCTTTCTTCTCTCTCCATCCACCTCCTCCGCATCCAGGCAACAACACAAACACTCCCTCTTCCTCCCTTACTACCGACCCCCCCCCCCCCCTCCTCCCCCACTTTAGCCATCCATGTTAATTGAAAAACACTCTTTCCCACTAGACTCTCAGTACTTACATGTCACCTCCATGGTTCTAAGTGTGGTGTGATACTCTCCACAGTGACTGATGAATCCTCGTGGCTTTCACAGAGAAGGAGTTTCTAGCGCCCGAAAGGAGACGGGGATGGATGGAGGGAGCAGATGGCTCCTTAGAGGAGCAGTCTAGCTGACTGTGGCTGACAGTTAGCTTTTGCGTTAGCCACAGTGATGGAGAAATCAACAACAACGACTTGTGCAACTCCTTTTGCCTTTCCTCCTCTTCCTGTCTTTTAGTTATTCCTTGACATCTCCTACCTCGCTTTTAGTATATTTCCTTCAAATTAAAACAAACAAACAAACAAACAAAAAAAAACAATCCAAGCTGTGCTTCTTTTCTAAGATACTCTATTCCTCCTCTACTTTATTATTTGTGTATTCTTCTCTACCTGCCTTCTTCCCTCCCTCTGTGACTCTAAGAGCATCAGCCAGGCTGCTCCTCTTCGCTTATGTTGATCTCCGGGCTTAAGCCCTGATTGGACACACGCCATGATCAGAAACGCCAATTGTGGTGCAGCAAGTGGATCACATGATAAGTGTGTGTGTGCATGTGTGTGTGTGTGTGTGTGTGTGTAAGTGTGTGTGTGTGTGTGTGTGTGGGAGAGATGAGTGGAGAGAGAGGTTTAGACAGAGGGGGAGGTAGGAAGGGAGGGACGAAGGACGAGGAGGAGAAGAAGGAGGAGGAGGGGTATCGTGAGTGGCTGCAAGCCGCTACATCAGTAAGGGATTTTTTTTCTTCCTCCAAGTGCTTGAGTGGAGAGAGATGGAGGCTTTATTTCCTCTGGTGGTGGTGGTGGTGTTGGTGTTGGTGGTGGTGGAGCAGTGGTGGGGGTGGGGGCTCTGATGGGGGGGGGGTGTTCTGAGACTTTGGATGAAGAGACTACGGGCAGCAGCACACAGTCTCTGATAGACGTTCACGAACACTGACGCACATAAACACAACAGATACAGCGGAGAAGTGGCTCCATCTTACTGAAACAGAGCCACAGAAGTGCAGCGCAGCAGCAGTAAATGGACAGAGGTTGCTATGGAAACAGGGGAAACGGCTGCCTGATGGTCGGCACTGCGCCCCAGGAGCATCAGACTTGCCTCCATTACACAGTCAACATGTCCACACAGCACACCTTTCTCTACAGAATAACATTTGTAAAAAAGGAAACCACGCCTATAGAAACTCTACAACTATGTGTGTGGGTACGTGTGTGTGTGTGTGTGTGTGTGTGTGTATCGCTGCATTTCGAGCTTTATTTAAGCTTTTGTTTCCTTTGTCTTAAATGAGCATGACTTCATGTTGAGGTAGTGTGCTTGTGTATGCAGAGTAAATGCTCAGTCAGCCATGAAGAGCCATCAGTGTTTATGAAACGCTCATGCGCTCACCCGTGCGCGCGCACACACACACACACATGCACACGCACACACACACACACACACACACACTCACGCACGCACTCTAATAAGGCGATTTAGTATTCTATAGCTCAGAACGCTGCCAGGGTCTGACTGCTACTGTAGGAGCTGCAGGGAAATGTAGCTATGTTTGGAAGAGGACACCCTCCGAATTATCCTCGACACAGTTTATTACACACACACACACACACACACACACACACACACACACACACACACACAGCCTTAAGAGGATATCTACATAACACTGTGCGTAGACTGGCAACATGAGCAAATTTACATATTATAGTTCAACAGTCAGGATTTATTTTTGTTTATAGTGTTGATTTTGGCAGCTATTTTTTAAAATATAGTCCTATGTGTCACATCATTTATATATAAGTCATCATATATAGCCATGCTGTTTCTATTTTAGTGACATTATAGTGAACCAAAAGTCTCATCTTAGTCCATGAACAGCTTAACCACAGTTTTTTCTTGTTTTTCCTTTTAATACGGCTCCTCAGGATTTTCTTGGCAGCTGATTTAGATTTTTGGTTTTATTCTTAGTCTTTTTAGTAAAACACATCTACTTTAGTTATATTTGAGTCCTACTGTTAATTTCAGTCGATGAAATCTCAGAACGTAGTGGCCAACGAATGTCTTTAAACTACTTTTCTTCGCTGAAATTAACACGATGTTAGAAGCAGGGCTGGAAATGACAAAGGAAATAATCTTAGTCCTCAAACAGCGACGGGATTATATTTGACTAAAAGTCATTAAAAACGTGCGATGGTTCCTCCAGTAGTGTTGTCAGGCTTCAGATGAATGCAAACACGTCAAATCAAAAAGATCTCCTGGCACTGTCCAAGGAAGATCTCGTTTTGAATATTTAATTAAATCCTTTTAATGTAACAAAAAAAACTGCATTTATATTGAAAAAACACGGTCACCTTGGAGGAGTCGCACGCTCTACATCGTGCACTTCTACTTACTAGGACGCATGAACCAGTTTTGTGTAAATTCGATCTTGCTCAGATATTCAACACAGTACAGAAGCTAAAGCCTCTCTAACTGCTGGGTGAGTGTGACACTACGAAGGATTATTTTTACGGTTTGAATTTTATTTTATCTCGTCATTCATGGATTCATTTACAGTCCTTCAAAGAACTAGCACCACAAACCAATTTTCTTTCTCCAGATTAGTCCAATTTTGTCTCTACTTCCAGATAAAATAGGATCTTCATGGCATCTGGAGCATCTTCCTCTTGTATATCATCGGAACAGTTTTAAATGCAGTCAACGACACAAACAACTGAGTTTCTTGTTGACAGGGTTTGGTGGGAGCTAACTTTCAGATGTTATCATAAGCTCTGATGTCTCCAGAGTGTTTCTACATCCCTAGTGGAAACAAACTGCGACGCAGTGTTTGCGGTTGAAAGCGCAGAGCTCCACACGCACCATTTAGCTGATAGGAACCCCTCGAGACTACACAGCCTAACTATCGACAAGCTGCTGCTGCTGAATCTCAAACTCCCGAGGTAGTGTGTGATGGGAGATGAGGTCGAGCAGGGAGGCATCATCTCGCCCAGCTCTGTATCGAAAGAGACTCGTATCAGGACGAGGTGTGCAGGATGGGACTGGAGAGCAGGATGGCTTGTTAAGAAGCTTGCTCAACCCTCTAAAACTAGAAGTATATGACAAAGGGGTAACACGAGAAGTTATTCCAAGCTGATCAGAGCTGGTCTGAGAATGAATATCAGTTAATAACACAAGTTGTGTTTTAGTTGTTAACGGCAAGTGTGAAAACATAGAAGTTGGTGAGGATTAAAAGCAATACTTCACCCACAGTGAAGTGCATTTTGCATCTGAAGTACTTAGAGACCGGTGTTTTCTGCTCACAGAGATGACTTTCCTCTCCTGTCTTGCTTCGAGGTAACTCCAGAATGCAGGAGGAGCCAGCTACACATATTCAGCTTGAGGCTGATGCCGACTGATTGCAAAACTGTCCAAAACCACGTTTTGATTTGTGCTAAAAACAAACTTTATTGCAGTTTGCATGTTGCTGCTTCTTTGAACGAATACGGACGAGCACAAGCGAGTTAGCTGGTCACACGTCTCAATTGTTCACAGTAGTAGTACAGTTTGTTCTCAGCCCAAATACAAGCGTTTATGGATTACCAAGCATACGGCTGGATTAACACGTGGATTATGCAGGATGATGAGTTTAAGAGTCTGTTCACAGACATTTTTTTGAAAATTGTGCTGTTGTTAGCCATCAGTTAGCATTAGCGTCAAGCTCAATACCCAATTGCTGACTCTTTCTGTACGCTAGAGTCACAAAGAAGGAATGCAGGAGGAGGAAAAAAGTGTCTTTGTGAAGTCAAGACAAGTATTTTCTAGCACTTGGAAGATAAAATAGACTTTTTGGATGAAGTATCACTCTAACATTTATCTAGCCACTGTTACGCTTTTGATCTCGTCTACCGTTGATTCTTCAATCACTGCATCCTAAAGTGGATCAGCGATGTTGTAGCAAGTCTCAAGACACAACGATCCATTATTCATATCACTCAGTTATTTCCTGCGTGTGAAATCTGAGTTTTCTCAATCCAAGCAACTTCTCTTTGTTTTGTCTGGCTTATGACAGCACATATAGGAACGTAACACACCCGAGGGTTGTAGTGAGGTGGTGAGCGGGAAGAGACTTAAAAGTGGGAAAAACCTTTCACGTGCTTTTGTCTTTTATAGTCAGGACATTTCTGGCCCTTACGTGTTCTTAAAGACCGATTATCTTAAACTGCAGTCCTTCAACATTTCATTCACAACCAAACAACCGCTGACACATTAATTTAATCTGTTCGCAGACAAAAAATGAGGGGCTTTACCTCACACGATGTAAAAAAAGAACAATTTTGAAGATTTGCCCCTTCACTGGCTCATGCTACCCCACTGAGAATCAGCCTTGTAGTTTTACATAACCCTGCTGACAAACCATGAATCCCCTGCTGAGTGAATATTTTCTTTCTTAACCTGCAGAGTGAACCTGGAGCTGAGCTGTGAGCTACAACACACCAGCAATGGCTGGGGAACAGAGGGGCTTGAAGCTGGTCTGAATGTGTCTGACACTGTAAGATCAGAGTACTTTGTTTGACAAATCAGGCAGACAATCAGGATACAAAGAGGCATCTGTTGATTGCCACAACTAATGCCCAATTGAACGGACAACATTCAATATGCGTCATAAACAGCTCATGACTTCCAGTGTCTGGCAGCGCAAACACACGTCGACTATGTGAGGCGAGTCAACATTAGCCAGCTAACAGGAAGTTTTTCATCTTCATCCAGACTGAAAAGAGCTTCAAATGAAGATGTAGGAGCCTAATTAGTAGCTCAGCCAAGGGAGGCAGCTAATGTTTCATGTCAGAGAGAAAATAACGCTGGAAAGAGCTCTCCAGGATGCCCTTGGAAAAATATACGCTGAAAAAAAACCCAAAACAAAACGCTCAAACGTGGACAGATTAAAGCACACGGCTTCACGTCACAGTCCGATGATCATAACAGACTATAAGATATCATCGTCACAATGACAGTTAAGAACAAGGGATGCCGGTTCTGCTTCTTGTGTACAAAACAGAACTAGTGATGCCGTCTGTCATGATAACTCGACACACCTCGAACTTTTCAAAATCCGCCCATTTTTTTTGTTTGTACCTCATCACATTCGATTGAAATCATCATAAGAAATATTTTCAAAAATAAAATGAAATGGACGTAAAAGACACACGTAAACGCATCTCACTGCGACTTTCAACAAGTCGGTGGACTGTACTTAAGGCATCTAAAGCACATGTTCTAACCTGCAGGATGCTAGTGCCTCATGGGTGTGTTAATCCATTCAAATTAGCTAAACAATGTATAATCTTGGGGCGCAAAGCAGAACACACACTCCAGAGGAGTTGTCTTGAGCGTAACAAGAATTTATACAGCATCAGTGTCAACTCTGATTCTCTTTAAAAGCCAGATGCACCTGCACCTCGGTGCGAAGCTATTTAGATAACGTATTCGACAAGATGGAGAAAACATATTTCTCCTGTGGAAATAGAACTAAATGTTTAATTCTGTTTCCCCGACTGAGTCTCCTGTGGCCTGCCGGGTTCGTGAGGACACGTTTTAGTTTTACTCCTTCAATCTCCCAAGACATTTGCTGCATGCATGGAAATGTTTCCAATGACTGAAATAAGCCTCCTGACTCTTTATCGTTAAAGAAATAACAGCACAGTGAAGAGAACGCCTCCAGATCTCACCTTGGTCCCGTCAGAGACTTCACCAGTCAATAAAGTTACGCTGCTGTTTCAGGTTACAGGGACCTGGGTGTGCACATGCAGGCCAGGTAGGAGTGCAGCAGGAGTCCACCAAAACTCCCTGAAGTGAAGCACGCCTGATTTTCACAATGATAATGTTTGCATATTCATGTGTCTATGTAGACTCATCTTACTGATGATGATGAATGATGTGCCCTTTCGGAAAAATACAGTACCAATAACATATTATATATATATATATATTTTTTTTTTTTCGTCAAGAGCACAATCTCTTTGGACTGCACCAAGATAGAAAAGTACCAACAAAAACCCCTGAGTACACTTCACTTTAGGACCAACTCACCATGGGTGCCAGAACATTTGCTACTTTAACAAACAACATGGGTGCTTGGCAAGAAAACTATAGATCCTGTGTGTGGCAGTCAGCTCAAGAACAGGCCCTTTATGTTGATGAAGCTTTGTGCAGAAAATATTTCAGCTCCAAGCAGTCCATCGCCATCCTACACTCAACAATCAAGCAAATTAATCATCCATTCTGGAGTCAAGTGTACTTAAATTTGTCATTTCCCAGTGCGAACAGACGAAAATACTCCAAACCCCAGTTACAATGAAGTAGCCTGATGTGTCATCTCAGCCTCCCACCTTCCCAAACACAGGCAGCTTACTTTGTTGAAGTCTTCACTCGTGGCTCTCATCTCCTTCCAGGTCTTGTTGAGCAGCTGGATGCAGAAACAGAAGAATTCCTCGAAGGAGCGATCGTGGGTGAAGAACATGGGGTGGAAGTCGTGGCAGTTTTCACTGGCTGTTGGTAGAGCGACAGGTCGTCACTACAACAGCACGTTCAATGAGGCCTGCTAGTTATTTACAGAAATGCATTTTACTCTGACTAGGAACTGACAAGTGACCACAAGTGATGCTCTTATTGGTGCAGTTACTTGAAATAAGCCACAAAGCAACAGGTGAGCTATTTTGCCACCAGCATTTGGATCCACTCAGCGGTACGTTGCTAGTGGCAACCACCACTGGCAGAGTTTAGCTGACATGGTTTCATTTAGCCTTTAATCAGATCTGCGACCAGCAAATATACAAACAGGAGCCTTTCATCCCCTCCACAGACGCCCTGTTGGAGCTTTAAACTCTTGATGGAAATTGTTTTGGTTTTTTGGGGGGGGGGATTTTTTTTTTTTTTTAATCACATTTTATAGTCAGAACCCTTAAAGTACAGGTTTTTACATTCTAGCTGATGGATCAGAATTAAAGCAGGAGCGGCTGTCGGTAGGACATCATTCTAATACCTGATACAACCGTTTGGTAGACAGAGCAAAAAGATGGAGAAAGTGTCACTCAGCAGAGGACACAGACTTTTACCCACAATTCTGTTTGTATTCACAAAATGTTTCCACTACGACCTCAAAATCAGAATTTACTCATTTAAATTTGAAGAATTTATCTATTCCTGCACCCATTTACTCTGTCCATGTGTGATTATATCAACACTCACATGTTTTCTGAATCAAAGGTATTCTTTTGACAATGTTTTGAAGTATTTTTTTTTACACTTTTTGAATGGCTGCATTAATGGTTCCATTAAGAATTACAATGCCTCTCCTCACAAATAGATTACAGAGCAAATATCAATAATTTGCCTCTCATCTGTCCAGTCTCATGTTACTTTTCGAGAAATAATTGGAGTCAAAGGCACAGGTGTGTTTTGCATTCAGTGACTGTTGATCATGGCGATATTTCAGCTCTTAGTGCTCCTGTATAATTCCAGGCTTCCTGTCCTGGCAGAGGGAATACAGAATAACCTGGAACATTCATGAGGGATAATCTCCCTGGCCTGGGAGGGATTCTCTGATTCTGTGTTCGACGTGGCAGGATGTTGACATGTTTATAGATTATTTCAGAAAACCAACCTCTGAGAAAGAGATACAGTTTCCAAATGAAGCACAACTGTGTTATCGAAAACTTTGGCACCCCATCAACTTCAACCACAAAATATCCCTCGGAGACAAATTGTGACCAGCAAGCACCGTTCCGACAGGATTAAGTTGAGATTTTTCATTTTCCAAAGCCAGAGGTGGTTTATTTTCTATATCAGCGGTGTAATGAAGTGTTTCGAGCCACGCTATTTGTGTGCGAGTGTGTCTGAAATAAGAATGAAGGTAAAGCCGGCACTCTTGAGTGGCCAAACCGTGTTAACTAAGAGGTACAATAACAAGGCTTGACATTCATTTGAACTACATTCGTCTCCCTCTCGTCTTGTTGAGACGAGCGGCGGCCCTGAGCTTGAGGTTGGTCCGTTTACAGAGTTTTACAGCAGAGCAGCAGGGGTACGAGCCCACCACAAGAAGCCATGAAATTGGATGAAAGGGGTCAGGCAGTGATTGGAACTTCACAGTCTAAATGAGTGATGCCTGCAGGCTGCGGGCACAGTGACCCGAGCCCTGATTGGGAGTGATGCATGGGAGGTTGGGGGGGTTACTACCAGTGGTAGGAGTTACTTAGGAAACTAATGGAGGTGAGACAAAACTAACAAATACAAGGAGGAATTCAAATCCTTCCTCAATCAAATACTTGTTTTTAGCCGACTTGTTAGGAGAGCTGTCGTTCACGGTGACCTCTGAGCTAAATGGGCTGTTTATTGATAGGACCAACACAGGCCCGAAGTGCCAAGGTGAGGCGAATTACGTGTCAAGGCTTATTTGGGAGATCCAGACTCTGTCTCTCGTGTGGCTCCGCGGGTTTCGCAAAGCCTGCTGATATGCAGTTTTATTACCTCTCGCAGGGCTCAGCAGGACCTGAAACAGTACAGCGCCGATGGAAGAGAAACCAAAAGAAGCCAGCCGCAACCTTATCCTCGCACAGACAACACAAACAAACTGTGTTCTGCAAGCTGGAAAAACTTTGTCAAATGGTTACAGATCCCTGAATATTTTATCCAACAAACATGATGCAGAGATCCTGGGGAAATCCTTTAGGATGGGGAGATCTGGACGGGGCTGCTTTGCCTTTGAACAGACTCCAGAAATAAGGAAACACAGCAGGGCAAATACTGTCTGACAAGAGTCCAGCCAGCACACTGTTGCGTCTAGCAGGGAGATTGGGTGTTCCAAGCATTTTGTTAGCAGGATTATGCAAAAACTAGCAGGTTGATTTTCACCACACTTGGTGGGGGGAGGTCGCAGGTAGAATAAATACATTTTATGTCTAATCCATTCTTAGTTCACTGGCCTTGACTGAGGTCTAAGCTCTACAGTCTCCCTCCAGTTCCTGACCCCACCACAACTCGCTGATCATCACGTGTGTATTTGTCACTGCGCGGAACTGATTGTACTGCTGTTCCGAGTATTTTTGACAGTTTCAGTTGATATAAAATGCTGCTGCGAGTGTATAGAGAACCCATGATGTTTAACTGCAGCGCAGTCACGGCTTCTAAGACAATTCAAAATTCCGTGACTTATCTGATGTCCTGCAGCAGTGCGAGCTTTGGAAAAGAGTGATTCAAAGATCCAGAGCCAATCTCAGCACTTTCCCAGAGTTTTTAACAGTCCTTTAATTGCTAATTTGCTAAGTTGTGTGTTAAATCATTCTGCACAGTTTTATTTAGACCACCTAGTTTTATTCCAGAGGCTCTAAGACTTGTTAAAGCCACAGGTAGCATAATGCAGAGTTTTGTGTAAAGAATCGTGCAAATTATGCACTTTGACTCTTTACTTTAAATTATGCACTCACACTCTCCTTCTGCAGTATTGGATATTGTTGGCCAGCTGTAAATGCACTGCTTTCCATGAATCCTTGCCTTAACTCTCATAGCTCTAAGCATTTGTGTTTGATCCATGTTTTTCTCTGCACGTGTGTGTGTTTTTGTTTTCTTTTCAAATTGTTCTAATGAACTCTGTGCATGTTTTTGTGAACGCACCTCTGTGCCGTCAGGGATATTGAATCTAATTACTTGTTTTTACTCTGCATGTTTTTAGTTGCTTCTTTTATGTCTTAGTGGGGTTTTTTTTTTTAATGAAAGGGTTGCTCAGTGCAGGACATTGTGTGATATAAATAAACCCCTGGAAGTTGCGTATAAAAGGGCTTCGAGCACTTGATGATTTATTGGATGTGGATGTAAACACCCTCCAGTTGAAGCCAAGTCAGCACTTTTATCTTATAATCACGCTTCCACTCAAATCCAATTCTCTGAAACACAGAGGCGAACTAATAGGTTTCCCTCCTTACAGGTACTGAAATATTTCACTGAGCCTTTAACTCACGGTGTGACTGTGTGCTTCTATTAGTCCACACAGGCCAGTTTTAACCTCCTTCCCCAGCACTGCAGCTGCTTTCCAGTTAGCTGAAATGTCACGGCTGAATCACTCTTACCGCCGCACAAATGCACTTGAAATTTTCCGGCTGAATAGATGTTGCTGTGTGAGTGCGAAGTCATGTTGCTGGGATTAGGTAACTATGGCTTTAAGAATTACCAGTCTACAGTCAGCCTTGTGAAATCTTATTCTATCTTTTTTTTTTTTTTAATCAAAGCTTCATCACCATTCTGACCGACTCTGAAACAACTGAATGTACAGAACGGCGGATATTGAACAAGTTCCTGCGCCGCCCATCCTACTGATGGCCAAGGCTTTGAAAGCTGGAGCAGAATTAAAGACATAAAATCGGCGCCGTATTTGGTCCAAATCATCAGGTTGCTCACGGTCTCAATGTGAAGCCAATCATGTGCGTGTGTGCGTGCATGTGGGTGTAAATAACAACAGGGGGGGCAAGAAACGTACTTTCAGCACCACAATCTGTAATGTTTGACAAATAAAAAGAATTACAGGAAAAAAAACAGGGGGTGAAGAGATCAAGACACAGAGCTACGTTCCTGACTGAAAATACTGAAGTTGAAATTACGTTGCAAAGATGAAGCAAATACAGAGTCAAGAAATAAATAGTCGCACATCCCTCACGTTCTACTCGGTAAACAGTGGCCTCTTTATACTCCACTCTTACTATTTTCAGAATCAGGATCAGCTTTACATTCCATGTTTCCGCACGTAGAAAGAATTTGACCCCAGCTTTTCCACAGTTCTCCAAATAATTAAACCAAAGAATGACAGCTAAAACAAGGACAACCAGCTGGAAAAATGTCGGAAATGTAAAGAATTTGACATAACTACTGTACGTTGACAGAGGATGCACAATAGTTTGATATGGGGTTGTTATTTTTTACATTGAGAAGGAAAATCTCCTGCAAAATGCTCTGCTGAGCAGAGATGGATAACTAACAGGAAGACAGACAGCTGCAGATAAAACACAGGTACTGTATGAGTAGATATGTTATGATAACAAGAACGTCCAGAGTGCAAAAATGAGAATAGACGTGTTATTAAAAATATCAATTATTCAAGGTAGATGGATCACAGTGCGACTGTGCTGGGGGAGGAGTCAAGTGGGATAAATATGGAATTATTGACAATAAATACAGAAGGAATAAAAACAGATCATTGTAGTTTCAGCGGGTGTACAGTCACTTTCTTTTATGACGGATGTTTCTGACACTGCGGGTTATTATCGAAGTGAAAATGGAGTGAGACAAACAGCTGGGAAACCTGACGCTGAGCCCTTCTGAAGACTGAATGCAGCCCTTAATTGGTTGAGATGAGTTACGCAACAGCTCCCTTTTTTCCTTTTAGCTGAAAAACAGCCATCTCTCCCACAGACAGGCTAACACGGTCGGGGGATGGGGTGGATGGCTGGACACATAAAGTGCCTGAGGAGTCTGACACTCTGATGGATGAGTCACACAGCCACGGGTACACACACACGCACACACACACGCACACACACAAAGAGCTCTGCGTGTGTGAGATGAAATGCCATGAAACAGCAGGCGCGATGTGAACTTTCTCTCTGTTTAAGTCACGATTTATGACTGTTTTAGACAACACACTCGGGTCCCCAGCGGATGACTTAGATGGATGGAAAATGGGGCTGTAATGAGTTGTATTTGTTCTCTGTGTTTGTCATCCATCTGCACAGCCAGATGTTAAGAGCCTGGTTCTTCTGTAAAGTAGGTAACAGGACACTCTGATGACCAGTCCAGGTCATGCAGGACCCCATTCCCTCTGGAAATCAACAGATGACGCCAGATGTGGAGTTGTGCAGTGACAATACCATTCTGATTTGCCACTACAGAGACCCGGGCAACAAGGCCGACATCTTCTATTGCCTTTATTAACCTTGGAAGAGAGCTGCGAGATCACACGAGACTTTATCTCAGGGGGGCTTTGTTCAAAACAACAGCAGGGGCTCCTCAAGAGTGCGAACGCTGCTGTAGCAGCACCAGTTATCACCCAACAGTAGGAGACCAAGATACGCTCCCGATGGCTTTTCTCAAGACGCTCTTTTAATGAGGAGCGTTTACTTCTGCGTCAAGTTGATGTGGTTGAATTTAGCCGAGCCTTGTTGGTATCTCACACGCCGTGACCATCATGCGCACCCAGAAAGGAGCACAGCGATGTTATTTGTTTCGCCTGAGTGTTTCTGCCAGAGTGTATAAAATTTGTAGAATTTTATACAAAAGTGAAAGACTTCGGGAAAATCTGCATAATTAAAAAAAAAAGAGTCTGTACAGTTTGAGGTCAGGGGTCACAGTCATCGATGTGTTTTTGTGAATGTGTGTGTGTGAGAGAGAGAGAGAGACTTTGTGCTGATGTGAGTGGTAGCGTGTGAGACAGCTGTCACCCATCATGCCCTTATTAGAGTCCGTTTTAACGTGAAGTCTCTGAGGGCTCAGTGACGTCAACTAAGAGCTAATTAATCCACCGACCACCTCACAGATGAGTCCTGCTGAAGAGGGAGGTGACTAAGCAAGTGCACTAAAAGTGTGTTCGTGTGCGGGTGAGAGAGGGAGGGAGAGAGAGTGAGTGAGAGTGAGTGAGAGAGAGAGAGAGAGAGAGAGAGCTCGTGTGGGCTGAATGCCACGGTGACATCTGTCAAGGTCCAGTGTGTGTGTGTGTGTGTGTGTGTGTGTGTGTGTGTGTGTGTGTGTGCGCGCGCCCGTGTGCACAAAGTAAGTGAAACAACCCACAGAGTCACCTTGCAGCTACGCCACATGATGAATAAACAGTGAAAAGTGTCATCCTCACGCTAATTACGAACCTGCCCTGATGTCCAACTGTGACAAGGAGAGAGAGGGTGTGTGTGTGTATATGTGTGTGTGTGTGTGTGTGTGGCTGTCAGGCAAGCAGCATCAGCACCATTTTACAGTCCAGTCACTGTTGTGTGTGTGTGTGTGTGTGTGTGTGTGTGTGTGTGTGTGTGTGTGTGTGTGTGTGAGGCAAGCAGCATCAGCACCATTTTACAGTCCAGTCACTGTTCGTGTGTGTGTGTGTGTGTGTGTGTGTGTGTGTGTGTGTGTGTGTGTGTGTGTGTGTGTGTGTAGGATGCCAAGACAGCAGGTACAGGAGATGCAAATCACGGCAGGCTGAATGACTTCGCAGTCTGACTGCGTGCCTCTCATGCTACAGCAGCTCCACCATGGCATCGATGTACGCACGCAGGGATTCAATAAGCTCCTTCCAGCATGAAATATGCCTCGGGTTGTGCCATTTATCACGAAAAACAATCTGTTTACTGCCATTTTTACTTGACGTGGTTTTTCTAATTAGAAAAATTAATTAATTATAGATCTTTTCATCTGTTGGCTGAAAAGAGTATTCGGAATTGGGTTCTACGTGATTTTTACACAAGACAGTGCTGAACTTTCTGTCCCCCTCGACGAAGAACACAGATCGCATAAAAAAGATTTGAACACACACGTATGCATACATATAGATGTATAAGTAGTTACGCATATGTACACACATGTATACACATATGTGCAGTACATACATGTAACGTATAACGGTGCGTTAACATTTATATACACTTGTCAACAATGCCTTAATCTTTATGAAAGCCATTCTTACACCACGTAAACATAATCTTACATATAAATTCACTGATATCCATATAAGTTCATGTATATATATTATACATTTTTCAGGCTAGTTATCCATAGAGCAGCTATTTACACACTTTACTCTCCATATTTCTAAGTAAACATATCAACATTTTAGTAGGTGTCACGCTGGTGAGATGCAAAAGTACATTTCATTGTACTTGTACTCATGTGCAAAGACAATAAAGTCGACCGACTCGAAATTTACTCTCTACGAGCTCATCCACCTGGACGCAGTCACACTCTCAACATGGCGTCCGATCATATTTCAGGTCACATGATGGGCAAATACGGGCTTATTACAAAAGCACCAGCTGTGAGACATGTAGAAGTCTCGATCATAAAATAATTTTCTCCAACACAAAACTTTAATGTTCATGTGTTATGGCTCCAAAAGTGAAGAATCCTGTTAAACTTTTTTATTTTTTTTCTGGTTCAAAGAGAAAACAGACAGACAGATGTTGAGTCGAGCCAAGCAGCTCTAAACTTGGCGAGCATTGTGGGAGCAGCTGCTATAATTACTACTTGAATTCAGAGGGGAAATGATCTTACAAGCTAATTAAGAAAGAGCCAGACTTGTTGGCTAGTTCCTGGGCCAATAATGTAACTTTAAAATGTGATGGCTCCAGATTTTTTTCTTTTTTTGAAACACCAGCAGGTCGCCTTGAGTTTGTTTTCTTGCCACTAAACTAATAATGATTAAAGAACGATGCCAGGAGAACGAAGGCGCTGGTTCAAGTCTCTGCTATGAAATGATCAAAAGTAGACACACTGAGAATAATGTAAAACAAAAAGAACAGTTATTTGTCCGCGGTATTGTGTTTGTTTTTGAAGTTCTTGAAACACGGGGCACATATAGAACTTTGAAAAGATAAGGATGGAACAGAGGAGGGACAGTGTCTCGTATCCCTGTGGTTTCTAATCACATAACTAAATCATTTTAGCATGCAGACTCACCAACAATGGTCAAGATGCATTAGAGGACAGACGGGAGCAAAGGGACAGCAGATGGAGGAGGAGAAAATGAGATAAAGGGAGCATGTACTCGAATCCATCAACCCTCCGGCTGAAGACGCGCATCAGACAAATTTAGCAGAACATCTGTTTTCAATGAGTCCTCATATATTCTCAGATACGATGAGGTGTGTGCGTCATCGATCCGGCTGAGTCCTTTCTATCAAACCAGTGCAGGGTGCATTTATTGCACTGCCATTTTTCATATCATACACTTGATTCCCTCATTCCCAAACTTCTCATAAGATAACGTGGGGAAAAAAATGCACACACTTCCACTGGTGGATGATACCTGATGCAAACGTGACAGGTATCGTTTGGCAGAAATACCAGTTTGCCTGTAATTTTTGTGAACAGGTGATCAAATGTTGAGCGGTGGTTTGTTTAACACCCTCCAGACTCACTTAAACTGTGTTTATTAGGACACAAGACTCTTCCACTCCTGCTACAGCCGCTGCACCGGCAGCCTTTGGTGCTGCCTCAAGCTCTTTTCTTTGGCGCCAAAAGAGTTCGATTTCGCAGAGTGACTCATATTCATATTTGCCCATTAAACACATGTGCTGACCTCGGCATTTACTGTAACGTGGTCAAGTTTTGATGTGGTCGAGCCGGCACCTTTTTTTTTCTCTTGCATGAAGAAACGCTGCATGTATCATTTATGTTATTTGCGGTTAAATATAGAGACTTAATGTGAATGTGCCAAATTAAAAGGCTCACACACTTGATCAGTCAAGGTCAAGTGTGTGAGTGCGAGTCCAGTCCCCCTTCTCTGGCACGACAAACGGAAGCAAGGTAGGACGTTTTAGCATAAGCAGCCAAGTGGAGTCGCCCTCTGCTGGCCATTAGACAGAAGCTTAAGCTTAAACATTCTCTTTTTGGAGGCTTTGTCTAATTGTAACTCCCTACACGTTTTCAGTGTGTGTGTGTGTGTGTGTGTGCGCGCGCGCATTTGTTTATTTCACCCCTGACAGACAAGGTCTGTTAGTAAGGAGGTCGGAAAATTTGTCAGTTTGTTGAGTGTGTGGTGCTTCAAAAAAAAAACAAGAAGAAGAAATAAGAGAGTGAAGTGATAGTGACAGGCCGGTTAAATTACTTTCATGGAGCTGCAACATTGGCAGCACTTTCATAAGGTGGGTTGTGTTTCAACCACCACACCGCATCAGACCATCACTGATTTGTGAGAGCACACAAGGGTCTGAAAAACTCCTCAACAGATGCTCAGAACTCGTGAATTTCCAGACCTGTGTGTTAACTCCAATTTAGAAACTTTTTTTTCCTGGTGCATGCCCGAGGCCAGCCCACGGAGAACCCTGGAGAACGCTCTCCTCATAAACACAAGGCTGCTACCTGCATCACAGCGGAGGGGTTGCTGACTGCAAAGTAGATCCTCCTATCACGACTCGGAGGATACTTGGAATTCTGCGCTCGGACCTTCCTCCACTCGCCATCATCCACTTCTCTTGTGACGCCTGGAGGAGACTGCTGGGAGGGATTAGCAGCTAAAACCCTGAGACTTAACAAGTCATTTCAAATGGGATCAGTTTATGTTCAAGTAACACTAATGTTTGATCTCTGACATCATTCCCATCCCTCTGAAATACTTCATTAGTAGGAGAAACTGCATGGAGAGGGAAGCAAATGATGATATAATTCAGCATGCTTGCCCTTCATGTTTAATAAGACTACCAGTCATTTAAATACAAATATGGAAAAATACGTTTTTCCAATACACACATATATATATATATATATATATATATATATATGTATATGTATATATGTATATATGTATATACATATATATACATATATACACATATATATACACATATATATACACATATATATACACATATGTATATGTATATATATGTATATCTATGTATGTGTGTATATATGTATATATATATGTGTGTATGTATATATATATATATATGTGTATGTATATATGTATATATATATATATGTGTGTATGTATATATATATGTGTATGTGTATATATATATGTGTATGTGTATATATATATGTGTATGTGTGTATATATATATATATATATATATGTATATATATATATTAATTAAGGAATAAAGTAATGAGTTGCCAGCATGAGAGGAAACATATCTCAGCGGGTCGTGAATAGAATTAATCCTGGTTGAAAGCCCGCAGGAGCTTTCAGAGGTGGAGGGAACATGTTTGGGTGTTAACGCAGAGAGTGTTTGAACTCTTCCAGGTCCCGACATGACGTTTAATGTTGGCCAAGATCGTATATTTACACAGAACGTGCCTGCCACCTCAAAATGATCACCAACAAACTGGATTTCAGTCTCAACCTGAGATTGGGCCCGACAGATGCATTTCTTGCTCCTGTTTGAATTTGCTACAGCTGCTTTGGGATTTTAATCACACTTTTTTGTTTGTTTGTTTTGTTTTTACAAATGTAGCCCTTGTTGATGAATGCCTTTGGGTCTGACTCATAGACAGAGTAACTGAGATATTCTCAAATTAATCTCGGCGTATGATTTGCTGACAATGAGGGACACATTGAAGAAGAATTCTGATTTATCTTCAAAGGCTTCGCTTTATCAAGAAAGTTTTAGAAGAATTCAGAAACAAATATTAAAAGTCAGAGACGTTGCACAGATCCGGTTCTGCTGCATCTGATGACACGGACAACGATTCAAGCTCTTTCTTTCTTGATAATTATTAAAGTTATTTTTATTGGTTCTATGTTTACAGTTGCATCTGGGGGCTGTAGAAAGAGCGCAGTACTACTTCATTGCAAAGAGTAAAAATATACACAAACGCACTCAAATTTAAACGTATCCCCGAGAAACGTGTCGTATCGGTGACATGTTTCGGATTAAGTCTGTTGGCTTGTGGTCCATCACAGGCTAAGGAATGGAATCTGGGTCTGCACCATCACTCCGATATTAAATCCGTTTGAAGTTGGCCAGTGTGTGAGAATGTTGGCACCCAGGACTGATATTGAAGATCTGATATCTCATTTCTAATCAGAATAAACAAATAAATACAACCAAAAAGCCAACTATACAGACATGATCTCCAGCACTGGACTCCACTGAAATGTACAATTGAGCTGTCCATGGTGCTGAATGACACAGTCATCATGTGACTGTCGGTCTGGAGGCCAGCCCAAACCTGTACTCGCGTGTACTAAAACACAGGCTGGAGGCTGCGGTGTGTGTCCATCCACACCCGGACCTGCCACGGTTCACCACCCAGCTCTCCATCTTAGCGACGAGGTGCCACACTGTGAATCACCAAGCAGGGCCATTACTCACCAAGTCTGGCCCTTTCTAAATAACTTCATAAATATTCTATGGAGCCGTCTGAAGCAGCAGAGTTTAAAGAACTCTTGTCTTGACACCTCCCAGATGCAGATTCCATTAGGGCCGATGTTCTGGCAGAAACATGGCGCGGCAATTAATCTTTTAGCATGTGAAGCAGGGCGAAGGCAGGTAGAAATAGATTTAATGAAAGCAGGTGAAACAGAAGGGAAACTGACAGAAAAAGGAGAGTGACACCTGGATAGTGTTATAAATTATGTAAAGCACTGACAGCTGATTCAACAACAACAAAACCAAAAACCTTATCTCTTTTCAACAGAGCAAATCTGCAGTCGAGTATCACAACCACCACAGGGGAAATTGTCAAAACAACATAATGAGGACGGTTTTAAATGAGCCTATCAAAGTGGGACTGAAGAAAATGTTCTCCACATTTCATCTGTTGACCTGAAAGAGCATCGAGACACTGCTGCTTATGAAACTGTAAACTTCTGTTGCATATTGGTGTCATTTACTGTCAACTTCATTACACGGAGAAGCAACGTGAGTGTGAGAAGGGGCAGATGTTAAAAAGAGGGGGGTGGGGAGGAGTGTGTGAGGGGAAAGAGATGGAGGAAACGTAAAGCTGGAGGAAGAGCTTCACCATGCCAGTGGAGAGTCAAAGAAGCTGTAGCAGAATCCCTCTGTGTTTCATGCTCATGACCAAGTGTCAGAGCCGCGCTGGTCCTTAACGCATACGCCGCGAGCAAATGAGACACTAAGACGTCACTGCCGTCACCATTAATCCCTCGACTCTTTCTTTAGCTTTTATCCACCAAGGGATGAGAAAGGAGAGAAGGGTTTAAAATGCTGAAATCAACTCCGCACCTCAGGTTTGGGCTCCTTTATAGAGACATCCGTGGCTTCTTAATGGAGAATTACACAGTGCTTGTGTTATGATTTACTTTAATTAAGTTTTGGGGGTCCACCAGCGGCTTTGTGTTCCTGCTCTTCTCTGCACTATGAATCATTTAGAGGCTCCAATGGCAATATCAGCACTGACGCTCATAGGAGTCGACCGCGCCGCCGCCGTAGCAGCTCTGAGAGGCTGTACTTAAGCTCAGTGCTTTCAGATAAATGTCAGGACGCTGACATGCTTACAATGACAACAGGGGAGCGGGAACAGTCTTACAGCTACTGCACGAGAAGGAGAGTCATTCTTTTGCAGGAGTTTGGCCATAAACTGAAGTTATAATTTAGAATTGAATCCGATGATGGTGCTGAAGAAGTTACAATTCAGCCACAGGGATGACTTTCTTCTTATGGATGCCATTTTGCCTGCTTGTATCAGTATCTTTTGTGATACGAGGAGTATCAGAGCAGGTCAGTTGTCTAGAGTTTGCATGTGTGACAGCGACAGCAGGGGTGGGTGAGTCCATGTGCTGCGCCTCATCTCTAAAATGAAATCAGATTTAATCCATTTTAAATAAAAAAACAAAACAAAACAATACGCAGCCGCAGATATTGACGTTTTGGTGGGCAACGACTCATAAATCAATGTGGGGAAAACACTGCATAATGAGACTCGCCTTAATGAGAAAATAAGGAGAAAAATTACAAACAGGATGTTGTGCTCGGTGGACATAATTTAAGCAAATGTTCAGGCAGTCGTGTCGCTGGTTTTTCCTGAAATCAAGTGTCCCCGATCCTCTTGTGCATATACGTACTTGCACAATGTATATTTCAAGAGCTAATTTGAAGTTATTGTGTCAACGTTATGTTGCTATGTTGGGTGATGTTTGAAACCCATCAACAAAGTTTGTCCTGACACCTTCAGTATCAGTATTCAGTGGTAGTTTTCCTGCCTTACCATGACATTAACAGCTCACTTCCTTCATGTGCATATAAGATGTATATTTACAGTTTTGAGTTTCCTTGTCATATGGCACTGTCTTACAAATGCCATTTTTTTTCAGCTCCTGCAACTCAAACCATTTTCATTATTTGTATTTTAAGAATTCACATCAATGAATGTGCAGTGACTATTTACCTAATCCCTAAAAGCAGAGCTGCGTGGGCAGGGGAGGTTAGATTTTGGGCTAAAAACAAAACAAACAAATATCACATAATACGATGTAACAATAATTATCCAAAAATATATTTGAGATCACTGCTTGTGGTGTTTTCTTTCTTTGTGAGGAAAAAATGCTTTTTAAATCCACAGGATCCCTAATTGTTAATTACTGTGAGGTCTCAGCATTTGAAGAGCTGCTGGCGTAACGTTCACATTTATTTCAGTTCTTGTTTCAAACACGAACCTGCACCTGAAAAATGAACCTGTGATGTCATGGAAGCGCCTTACAAAAACAAACCTCATCTCAACTGAACCGTGTTACCATGTTACAAGTGATGTTACAAATGAGTGTCGCCGCCAAAGCTTAAACAGACAAGTAAGGGAACTCGCAGCCGTTTTACATTACAACAGCACAATTGGTACATCTGAGCCCCAAACTAACAAACACTCACCGGGCAGGCACCTTTATTACCTGCAACACAATTCATGCACACCCATAAAAATAAGAATTTACCGGAAGAAAAAAAATATCCTCATGGTGGCGCGAGTCAAATTCAGCAGGGTTCATCCTCATGGTACCATGAGTACCATGAATGTCGTGAGTTCAGAAATCTCCATCTGGAACATCTGACTGGCCATTGCTAGCATTGCTAAAGTGACACAATTCGCTATTTTTGGGTCAATGCAGTAAAATTTTTCACCTCACAGCGCGAAAAATGTGCCATAAAGAAAAACTACGCAGTCTGAAATGTCACTTGTATCACTCAAGTGGCAGGTGAGGTACTGTAGCACCGTTTCTAATATTACCATGTGTGAAATGCCATGCTATCTCTCCAACATCCTTATTAGTGTCATTGTTTCTCGGTTAAAAAGGTCAACGAAACGACGACAGTCAGTGCAGAGCCGAGACTAATTCCTCCTCAACGCTCTCCTGTGGGAAAACACACACTCTTGCCACTTCATCTCACACACACTTGCGGGGATCTTCTAATGACCATCCGTTTCTCGCCGCAACACCTGGCTGCCACGTGTTACATTCATCCTACCGATACGTTCATTAGTGCCGTAACATATGCCGGGCTAATGGGGCGTGTTGCAAATGCACTTCCCTCTCTCTACAAGATTAAGTGAAATTTATGACAGAGACTGGGACACAAGCGCTCCCGCCCATCACGATGTGATGCATATAATGATCTGTGAGTGCAAGTCTGTGCAAATATTTACCAGAGCTGAAAGGCAGGGAGCGTAAATATATCAAGTGTTGTCTGTCTCCTTTTTATCTCCATTGATTTGCTGCACGTGACTCTCTTAGCATTTATTTTGTAACCCTTTGCACACAAGAGGTTTTGTCTGAAGCAGGTTTAAATGTTGTAGTATCTCACACCTGCAGGTCATTCCCTGCATGTTCGCCTGCTTTACACACATAACCACACTACGGCAGGTTCAGCCTACAGTTGATACGGGAAAAAGAGGAGCCCAGAGCTGCGAGTCAAGGTCACCGCAATGACTCAGCTCTAACAGTCAGTCCTGCAGGAAAAGTGTCACAGCGTAGCATCACCTCAAAACTCTAGAGTGAAACTTTGACATGACATTTCAGAAATGAACGTCCTTTACGTTACATCTATTTTCAGGTAAGCCTCAGCATTTCATCTCATCATTCTGCGTGTGTGCCGACATTCATTCAGTACCTGAGGTGATGCGTTTTAGGTCACCCAACAATGTTAGGCCAGAGCTGGACGAAAGAGCAACAGCACGATGGAAGGAAGTCGAAAGCATAGTTAAAAAAAAAAAAAAGGAATCGTCCAAGAAAGATACGTTCAGAAGACAGATTAAAATAATGGGGAGGGCATACATTGCAAAGGAGCAGAGAATGTAATACTGCACTTGGACAGGCTGGTATTTGTAAACTATTTGGAGAAGCCTCGTTAGCTACAACATCTACTCTTCTTATATAATGTACTTGTGAAAATGCTCTGTTTTGGTTCCCACTCGCTCGCTCTGAACGAGTCAACGTCTAAACTACATCACGGTGCCAGGTTTAAATGGCTCTTTGTCACCACCAAGCATGCCCGCTCGCTGAACTGAGGAATTTAAGATAAAAACAATGGTTACTACATTGGAAGATGCACACTAAGAGGGATCTGAAAGATCAGCTGCTGATGTAACTGTGGGTTTTGTTTCGATAAGACAATTCTCAGGAAATGGAAACGTAACATTAACTATGACAAGCAGCCGCAGCTTCTTTTTTTCCCTTCCTAAAAAGTCAAAAAGCAAACAGAAGTCCAGTGTTACAGAGACCGTCTGCCTTACTCTAGCTGAGGGTGTAACATTAGTGAGTTGGATAGCAAGCTAGTTGGTGTGCTAGTTAGCACTACTAGCGGTACTTAAAACGACGCCCAACATCAAGTCTGCACAGTCTTAAAAAAAAAGTGCAGGGTTGCACTGCCTGACCTGTCATCAGACAGAATATAACTGCAACTTCCTACGGTGGTGTCGTGATGATTCTAAATTTACACAACACTGCTTTAATCTAATAACAATAGAGTCTTCACATATTCTAGTCATATCTTTGGAGTGCATCGTATGAGATCGTGCACTCGGCCCCAGCTCTGTTTATCTGAACAAGCAAATCTCTCAAAAGTTGGATTCCTAATCATAGCCTGGTATTCTAGGGATTTAGCTCTACTGCATAAGCCTTCGACGGCGTGATGAGAAGAGCCTGAGAGATAAAGATGTTGTCTTCTGTATTTATGGCATAATCTGCATTTCAGGATGAATTAGATCAAAGCTTTATTTCCAAGAAAAACTAACGGGAAGTGATATCAATCCACCGGGAGATAAAGTCAAACGGGCATGAGAAGTGGAGCGAATTTTGGATAAGAACTGACTCAAAATAGTGCCCAGAGACCAGATGCTCACGCACAAACACAAAGCATGAGTGACCCACATGTTCACTGAGAAGAATCAAACCAGAGCCTGAGTGCATTGAGATTGTTGAGGTAACTTCAGACAAATGTAAGATGCTACATCTACACACACCAGTTCACACAGTACCACGAGTTAGAATATACAACCCTCCATTTACCCGCCGCAGCTGAGCAGTTGTCAGTGGGAACATTTGTGTAATAGAGCGGAGCAGTTCTATCTAAATCCATTTGCCTTGGCTGATTGTTGTTGATGGGGACAGAGAGGAAGGTGGAGACATTTTGCATTAGTCTGGCAGAGATAAGAACACATCAAAAGCATTCAAATAGACTCAGAAAATCTTTAAAAAAGTATTGCTGCACCTTCTTATCTTGTAATGAAACCTGACCTGACACTTTTTGATCGCTACTGTGAAGCACAATTGAGAGAATGTGGACGACCTGAGCCTTTTTACATGCAACGATGCAGCGGTGGACACCCTCTTTTCATGATAATCAATGTCCTTGCTCTTGCACGATGGTGAAGGCCCGTGTGAGGAAGCCAAACTTTAAAAAAAAAAAAAGAAAGAAAGAAAGAAAAGAAAAGAAAGCAGGAGCAGATAAAAAGGCCACATTAGTTATGAGCTGAGCTGAGAATGCTGTCACCCTCCCTACAGAGAGCAGCGGGAGCAAGTCTGGAGCCCAAATGACCAACTTGCCCACTTAAACATGTGGAGACAAATGAAAAGGGCACATCAATTTGGAGCCAACATGGGCACAGTGACTCTTTCTCTTCACAGCGGGCCTCCCAGAGGTGGTGTACTAGACTGAAAGGGACTTGATGGGGGTTAGAGGCATCACTAAATAATGAACTCCCAGCAGCACAATTACTTGAGATAATGGCTGCTTTCATCTTAACAGAGAGGGAATGTGTATACTTGTGAGTATGTGTGTCTGGATGTTTGCGCTCTTGTGCACTTAACTATGTGCACTTCTGTGAGTCAAGTACTCCCTAAGCTTTTTTTCCCCTTTTCCTTCTTCCTTTTCCTGTTTCTGTGCTGCAGGTGGGGATAATGTAAGCAGAAGAAGTGAAGCTCAATTAAGAAGTATACTTAGTGTGCACGTGTGTGTTTGTGTGCTTGTGTGTGCACGTGTGTGTACGTTTGGGTGGGGGGGTGGCAGACTTACGAAGCTCGCCCACTTTCAGGATCTCACAGAGCATCTTCGTCAGTTCGATACTGCTGCGGCCAAACGGACACTCGTGCTTGTCCTCTCGACTGCTGTTCTCCAGAACAATCTGAAAGAACAGATAATCAAATGAACCCGATGGAAAAAAAGGCAAATGATTAAGAAAAATCGACTCTGGGAATATAATAGCTCTCATAAATGATGCATGCGGTGTAAACACTCCACGAGACAAGAAAAAGATATGAAATGAACTACGAATTTAAAGGGAATCTGCTTAAATTGTTTTTCATTGGAAAACGATTTGCAACTTGTAAAAGAAATGTTTTTTTTTTTTTATTCACGTGAAAGTGCAACAAGTACAACAAATGAAGTTGCTTGAGTTAAAAAAACAAGTTCCTACATGTCACTGAAATGCCGCCTACTCTACCGTGTCCTACGTTGAGTGTAACTGCCATTTCTTGAGTGTCTTTTGATTATACAGAGTTGATTTTAACTCCCTGTGGCACCGGCATTTTTCCGGGGGCAAAGGTCATTCTTAGAAAATAGCATTTTGGATAAAAGCAGGGGGATTTGTGGAAAGTCACGGATTAGTGCGTTGTGTTTCTTTCACAGCTGTGGCGTGAATTCCTGTTTGTCATTGTTGACGCTAACAAGATCAGATAAAGTAGAAATGTTCAAGGTCATATAGTGGCTTAAAAAAAACCCATCTCTTTATTTTCAAAAATCAATTCAGAGTAGCCTTGATAGTTGTATGCATTCCCAGAAGGCTTTGTAGTACAAAAACACATTTGCATTCCAGTGACACTCTGGCAAGTATCGCTGAAGGTGTTTCTAATTCTTCGTCTTTGTTTTACCTTATCTGACTCTCCACTATCAGTTTGGGAGTCAAAGAGACGTAATGAATTCACAACTGTTGAAAATTCACTCTAATTATGTGGATGTGGCAGAGCGCCATAAGAGGCCATTAAGGTCCCAATCATTTTAGTAGGTGACAGTTTAATTTGGGAAATTGGAGGCAGTGTTTTCTCCCTCTGGTTGACTGATGAGGGTAAAGTTGGTGCTGCTTTTTTCTTTTTTCCTTCCTGCACACATCAAGAGTTAAACACACTTACAACCCCATTTCTGAAGATTTGCTTGTCACCCAAAGGTGGCACCAGGGAGATATTATCCAAGTCCTCTGTAGCCTTATTTTATACATTTCTGACTGCAGTTCACCGGGGGAAGTTAGCAGCCTAGCCTCTTTTACTATGGTGGTTACCATAGTAAAAGAGGCTAGGCTGCTAACTTCCCCCGTTGACCATGTCGAAGCACCCTTGAGCAAGAAACTGAGCCCCTAATTCCTCCTGATGGCCTAATGATGGACTGGCAACCCGGCCAGGGTGACCCCGCCTTTCACCCAATGTCAGCTAGGATAGGCTCCACCCCCCCCTTAACGGATAAGTGGTATAGAAAATGGATGGATGGATGGATAAAGTGGGCCCCCAGGAGTGACCAACTTGAAATGAAAAGATAAATGTAATTGTTATCAAAACAGCTGGCCATGAATCCCATTTTGACTGATTAATAATTATTGCAGCTGCAGTTACATGACAATAGAATGCTGGCCAACTGCCACGAAATCCTTCCGACTAAACAAAAAGAGCAAAAAATGAAATCAGACAAAATGAGCTGGGAGAGCACGATGACTGTTTGTTGCCTTTTAATTTCATTTTATTTGACTACATTGATTTTATTTTATGCAATAGAAATTGCAAATCTCGCAAACAAAAAGTAATGCTAAATTTCTCATAGTCATCTGTCAGAACTGAGGCAGAGCAACAGCAGGAGATGGAATTGGAGTTTATTTTAGAGGCAAACCCACAAACAAGTGAATGAGCTGGAGAGATGGAAAACTTGTACTGAAATCGCAAAACCGTGTGTGTTTCTGTGCGTAAACGGGTGTGTGTCCTCACCCTGATGTAGGCGTCCTGGTGGTATCTGGCAAAATATAACATGTTATCCAGAGCCAACATGCCTGGAGGAATCTGGGTGAAATCCACAGCTGGATTCACATGGTTCTGAGAGGAAGAGGAAGAGGAAGAGGAGGAGGAGGAGGAGAAGAAGAGGAGCATATTTAAATACATTCTATTAAATCTCTGTATAAATAGTTGTAAGGAAATCCTATGTAACCGTCTCCTACCGGGCCTCCCCTAATGAGGCGACAAACCAGTCGTGTTGCATATCATCCATAAAATACTGCACTCCACACTTACTGCCCCCCCCCCCCACTCAGAAAATACCTTACTAATCACAGCTCCCGGTTTTATCAGATTTAATTCAAAAAATTTAATTGAGAAAAAAACAAAACAAAAACTCCATTATCGTGTATTCATTGCTGGATTCTGCCTGGTGGTTCGCTGCGATAGTGATCGCAGATTCTTTAGCTGACAAACTGAATTTGGGATGAGCGTGTAAGCTGGGACAGGTGAGACGGGATGTTGAGGGGGAGGAAGAAGAAAGAGCAGCAGAGGACACCGAGGTCTGGCTCATCACTTTTATATTTCAGGCTGACAGGAAGCAGATTTAGAGGCTTGAAGCAGAAATTCGGGTACATGCATATCTTAAAAATACCCTCACACTCATTTGGACACATGACAAATGTGCCAGAATGTGCGTTTAGCCTTCCGGCACTCCCCCCCCCCCGTCTGGCTCTTTAACTGACACAGCATTTCTCCCTGCTGCTTGTTTCTTGCCAGTGAGAGATTTTACTCCCACCAACTAAATTAGTTACACACATTTTTGGTTTTCAATTCTGTAAAGTTTAAACTTGCCATTTATCGCTTCACATGTTTGTGCATTGATCTGATCTCAAACCCCCAAAAAAAACACTTTTGTCTCGCCGATCAAACCATTCTCAGCCTCATAGCGACTGGTGACGTTAGCGTGGGACAACAACACAAACAGGTTCACCGCTGCTGATTTTACAGTTGAGTGGAGACTTAATGGAGAACCAAACTTTAATTTGAACTTATCTCATGCAACGGCAGTGATAAGTGCGCCGCATTACTGTAACTATCTTCTTTTTCTGCATCACTGTTCTGTGAAAACACATTTTCCTATCAGCACGCGTCAGCAATATGACTGTGACAGGCTGATATCCGCCAGTGAAATGTAACGATTGATATACTTATTAAGTTTTGAGCCATTCCGACACAAACAAATGATCTCAGCAGCCACGAGGTCCATCCAGAGAGTTATGGTGTGTTTGTGTGTTAGTGGAGTGTGTGTGAGTCTATGTAGTGAAAGAGGCAGACTCAAGGTTTTGGGAGGGATCTCCTCTTAAGTTGTGGACACACTGGCTTTATCTGTACAGAGCACACTGCAGTGGGAAGAGCCAGTACAGAGCTGCAGGCATACAGCATGCACACACACACACACACACACACACACACACACACGAAAATAAAAATGGCCTAAAAGAGGGGGCAGAATCAGAGGAATTGTGTGTGTGTGTGTGTGTGTGTGTGTGTGTGTGTGTGTGTGTGTGGAGGTCATGGACTGACAACATGCCATCAGAGAACATTCTTCAACTTACAATGAAGCCGAGCTTCTTGTAGTCGCGGGTGTACATGGACTTGCGTTTCTCGATGCTGCCACTGTTGTTGGGCTCACACTCCACATCGAAGGCAATTCTCCGTAGCTCAAAGATGATGTCCCTCTGAGCCTACACACACACACACACACACACACACACACAATATTAAAGCGATGTCTCCAAGTCATCTGTCTTTCCACCCATTCACCATTTAGAACTCAGGAATGTTCACTGTCTGGCGTCTTATAGCACGGAGACAATCTTCTGCACTGCTTTTATTACTTGGCAACACAATAACGATGCTATTTTTTTTTTAACCCAGTTTGTCCCAAACTGCCCATAATCAGACGAATAAAAGATAATTGACTTGTGGCAGCTGTGGTGGGCTCTGTTGTCCTGGTAGCAGTGACTTGAACCGCTCTTTAGTTCCCCATCAGGTTTAAGGAACATCTTCTTGAACATCTGGAGGGTTTGTCGTTGGTCGTGTGTCACATGAGCATGTTTAGACTACTAATTATTCAGTTTTGTGAATCTATATACATAAAAAATAAGAATAGATTTCACAAGTATATTTTTTTACATAGATGGATATAAAACTTCAAGTGATAGGTTTGTGGAATAAAAGTAGTTTTGCAGGCTTGTGCCTCTGTAATTAAAAGAGCACCTATTGTTCCCAACTGGACTGAACTACTTCGAGGCCTGAGAAAGCCAAGTTGTGCTGCTGGTGGAATTAATCGTTCCTCAACTTGCACTTTCGTCGTCTTCAGAAACGGCCACTACTCTCTGAGCTGCTCTTGGATTGTAAACATGCGCAATCATGCACCGCTTACTAAACCAGATAAATGTGTATGAATCGGCTGTGGGGAAGCGTTCCCAGCAAAGATAAACTTTGACCCATTAACTTTGTGGTTTTCAGAGTCTGGAACAAGGTGTGCCCATTACACGTAGAGTTTTGTGCCTACAGTACGTATCATTATGTTATCTGATCTTAAAGGCAGGCAACTATTTAGCTTTTGGTTTTACCCAACTTCAGAACACACCAAATATATAGAAAAACAGACAGTCCTGTTTTTTTTAATTCATTTCTGACATTTTTCAGTCATTTTCGACCATCAGACAAGTGAATTTACCACATCACACACATTGAGGCTGTTCTACATGCTGTGCTTTGATTCCTAATATACTTGCACCTCCTCTCACTGAGAAACAGTCTGGAGCCCCCATGAGGAGGCCCGCCGCACACTTTGAAAACCTTGGATTTAAAGACTAATCAGCGGGACCAAAGCAGCGAGTGCGGCGGCTGAAGGAAACCTGACAGACCTCAGCATTACTTCTCCCTTTTCTACATCACATTTCCTTGTCCGTCCATCTCATCAGTAATTTTTCGCCTGCGTGGTCACCTGGTCCTGAGGATCCATCTTGGTCATCATGCGGTCCTCCAGCAGGTTGAAGGTGAGCACCTGCAGCACGTACAGCTGGTGGGCCATCTCATCGTTGATGGGTGTGGTGCTCCGGATCACATTCTACATGGTGTGAAGGACAAAAAGAGGACAGAGGGAGGAGTGTGAGAGGAGCAGAGGAAGACAGAGAGGGGAGGGCGGGTGTTAGATGTGTGAGGAGAAGGAGAGAGGACAGATTTGGGGTCAGAAAGGCGAGAATTTTTTTTTTTGGAGCGGTAAGAGATAGCAAAGAGAGAGAGGATTTAGGAGTGAATGATGAGGATTAGTGAGCACCGGAGAGGGAGAAATGAGATTTAACACAAGGGAGAGGATGAAAAGGGAACAGGTGTGAGACAGTGAATCCAGCAGATATTCACAAGCGAGGTGAGACAGAAGCAGAGGTGACAGATGTCATCGGCATATACCTGAACTGAGAGGGAGGCAGGCGGGGACACGGGAGACATAAGAAGAAGAGAATCACTAGACTTACACTGAGAATGATGGAGCGTAGCTGTTTCTGGGCGAGGATATGGGCCATCTCCTACAGAGGGGGGAAAGAAGAGGAGGAGAAGAGATCCGGAGAGAGCGAGCAGAGAGATAATTGTAAGACAAAATGACACACCTACAAATAATTAGTTAGGCTTCTCTACATATGAATAAAAAAAATAAATGGGGCAAAATAAAAGCCTGCCACGGCAAACTGCAAAGTGTGCAGGGGCAGGCTGTAAAATAAAGAAATAAATGAAGCCATCGCAAAACTTAAAAAGGGATTCTTGATGCACTACTACTACAAAGTGTGCTAATCAAGGGTGCACTTACTGTCAGGGGACAATTAAGGATGTCCACAATGTGCTCATCAAACTACCATATCGTGTGCAGTGAGGAGACAAAGTCAGAAACAGAGAGACAGAGAGGGTGAGTGAGTGAATGTGGAGGGGGAAAAAAGTCTGAGAGGAGGTTAAAAATGAGATTTTTCCTGTCAGTGCTGCAGCTTGTGGAAGGACAAGGAGGGGGTGGGGGGGACGGAGTCAGCAGAATGTTGAGAGACCCTGGGGGGGTCATAATCAAAGCTGGGCGAGTCTTTACCACAAACACACACACACACACACACACACACACACACACACACACACAGAGCTACACAATGTCATCTGTGCTTCGAAACACACAAACTGAGAGTCATTGGCCTCTTTTATGTTTATAACGTGTCAACCGCATAGACAAAGAACCTGACGTGATGAGCAGCTCCTGTCAAACAGCATCGCGTTATCAAAACTGCCTCTGCAGAGAAGAAACGACCTGCTATAAACTCACATTACCACACATGACACATTAAAACAACCTAATGATGCTGCTTTAAATTGCTTCCAACCAACCGCATGAATCTCTTGCGTGCACACTCCCACTTGTCAAAATCTACTTATTCGGCCGAAGTAAATGAAGCATCAGCAGTCGAGTCTGGTTGTATACAAAAGTACCGCGCTGTATTTCTTTCTTTCAACTTTGCATGCCGCACAGGAGAAAGCTGTGGGTGGGCATCATTCATTATTAAAGCACATCTCTGGACCCCACAGTGCTGATGCAGGGGATCACGTAATGAGCAACAGGGCAGAGTGTGGCATAGATAAGAGCTGGAGAGAGAAAGATGAGCTTGAGTAATAACCTCCTCTTCAGAAGTGAGAGAATGGAAATAAAGATGAGTAGGAAATGAGGTTTTTGACTTCTCTAATAGATTACAGCGAAACAACAAATACACACTCATTATGCACAGTTATAGTACAAAAACGCTGACGTGATGACGCATAAATGCATCGTGAAATGAAATACAATTTATGCAGTGTTTGTGCTGCGTGTGCATGCAGCGGCCTCACCTGTCTCTTCTCCTCGGGAGCTTTGAGGAAGAGAGCATTGATGACAGCGATGGTGTAGGTCTGGATGTCTTGGTCAGTCCTGCGTTCGGAAACGTGGCAGAATATGAAATAAGCTGTTTAGCATCGCTGCTCGGGTGGTTTAAAATGCCTCCTTCATCCCAAACATCAGCAAATTTTGACTGTAATGCTGGATATTCTAGCAAAGGAGTTTCACACACACACACACACACACACACACACACACACACACACACACTGAAGACCTGCATGACACCAATATGTACTATGACAGATATCGTGGCAGGAATCCTTTTATTTTAAAACGTTCCTTTGTTTCTCATCTGTTGTGTACTCGATTATTTTTACTTCTGTTGTTTTCATTAATGTTCATATCATTAGTCATTTACCCCCCCCTTTTTTTTTTCTTATATCCACTGATTTTGCAGGTTTTCCAGGTCCTTCTTGTCTAAAATGTTGGTGGATGAGGAAATTATATCAAAACTCATGAGCTAATTGATGGGAGGGGCAAATATTTTTTTAAAAAAAGTGTATTTTTCAAAGTGCAAGAGACAACATACTCCTACAGTGGTACTGTTCCATGCACTCACCCCTGAAGATGTGGGATGAGCTGGCCAATGGTGATCTCTTGTGCCACCTTGTGGTAAAGATCCTGACTGTTGAGCACCATGGACTCCAGGATGGCCAGAGAGCGCTGCAGCACTGCTGTGTCCATGGCCGACTTGTTCACATAGCTGGCAATCTGCAGGAATTTAACAGGAGGGAGGAAAGAAGTACTGCTTTAGTGAGATATGGATACTAATAAGGTTTGTTGGTGCCATGAGGCTCCTTTTTTTTTTTTAAATCAATTTTCACCCCAATGAAGGTCACAGGGCGGAAAGCTGAATGTTTCATTTAAAAAAAAAATGTGTAGAACCTTTTCTTTTTTAGATCATTAAACTGTTGAGAGTAGAGACGGGAAAATCCGGTAGGAAACAGATGCAGCACTGAAAGACTCAATGTAACATAAAGGTGAATCAGGTAGATTACTGTCTGAAGCTGTAAACATTGAATTATGTCCAAATACATAAAAATACATGCAGAAGTCATGAGTGAGGATGAATTGTGACTAATCAGTCTTCCAGAAATCTGAATATCTACAGCAGAAGTCTCAAAGTCCCAGCCTGGAGGCCGGACAACAATAATAACCTTTATTTACATTACTCTGTTTTTTATATTGATGACATACCCGCCCCACATAACAAAATGTTATAAAACCTGGTCTATATTTTCTCCCATTATTATTATTGTTATAATTCAGTTTCCACAACAACAAAAAAGCCACAGTAATAAGTCGAAAAGTAACATCACTTCAGTAGGCAAACGAGTCACTTCATAAAACCACCAATCAGTGTCCGTCTATATTTTATTTGAATTGTGTACGAGTAGAAACAAGTGATTCTTTCATTGTATCGCACACCAAGAATTTAAATTGGAATTGTTGAAGTTACAGTCGCCTGATCAATAGTGTATGGTAAAACATGAACATGCGTGCAATGATGAAGGTGCACTAGGGTACCCTCAACTATGATGTTACTGTTTCAGACATTTCCAGCAAACATGCACGGCAGTTTCACGAGGAAGAATCCCAAGCCTGGGAATGAAATATCTGCTTGGCTGACCTTCTTGATGAAGGCCACAGAAAAAGTATCCCAGGAGACGATGCCGTGGTCCATCAGCTCCACGAAGGCCGTAAGAGTGAAGGACAGCAGGTCTCCAAAACTACAAGACAACACACAAAGACACACACATACAGACGATGGGAAACTTCTCCTCTAGCAGTTGGCTGGGAGCAGAGAAAAGCTGCGAAACCCAGATGGCTTGGAACAGGAAGAGGAATGAGAAGCCAACAGAAGCCGAGAGAGAGAGAGAGAGAGAGAGAGAGAAAGAGAGGGAGAGAGAGCAAGGAAGAAGTGGGGACTGAAGAACATAAGTTGAACGCTTCAACCAGGCTTGTCTGAGGATACAGAGATGAGGAGAGAGGAAGAGATGGGCGAGAGGGTTTGAAATGCCGAGCACACAGACTGGTCTTGAAGAAGCAGCCGGGGCCCGCACGAGGGCCGTCGGGAGCCAAGCAGCGCAGCGCAGAAGTCAATCAGAACCAGAAAGCTACATCAGAGAGTGAAGTCATGCAGATACACAGATATCAGGAGAGACAGATCACTCTGCAGGAGCCGCAGGAGGCCATGACACGAATCACAATAGCAACGCCTGTCACCTGGAGTTTAAGAAACTTCTTGTTTTTCCAGTGCACTTTAGATGTTTTCTTATTTTTACAATATTGATGTCTAAAGTCCCAATCATGCACCATCATACAATGGGCTCTTTCTACATATTCATCTGCATTCATCTAGGATGCATCTTTACAGGTTTACTGACTTCGATGATTAGAATCAATGTGATACAGAGTTACAATCAGGACTGTCTAGCAATGCAACCGGGCATTTTATTACTTTGTTTTTGTTGAAGGGTAAGAAAAATGTAAAACATTATTTTGAATGATCGTAAGTCAATAAAGGAAGTAAAAGAAAAACATTGTTGTAAGTTGGTTTTTTTTCGTGTTTTTTTTTTTTTTTTTTACAAGCGCAGACTTGGTGTTAAAGAGCAGGCCAACAGAGAGAATCATGGGTCAGAGCTGCTGCATGGTGGATGATGAGTGAACGGTCATAAGGAGAGTAAGCAGCCTGCAGCAGAAGGATGGAGAAGGCTTTTACAGACTATACTTGGTTCTGCCGTTGAGAACCGAGGAGAATAGAAGGGCAGAGAACCTTGTTGATGTATGATGTTCTTGTGACGACGGACAATTCGCTCATGAGGAGAAAGTCAAGTAGAGAGGAAATATCCTTTAGCAGCATAGCCAGTGCACAGCAAGCCAGCAGAAACTCCCTCAGCAGCACAGTTTAGCCAAGACCACCAAGATTTACTCAGGAGAGAGCAGCGATTTCTACCAAAGCCAATTCAAACTTGAACCTCGTTAACAATTTTGAGTTTCATGGTTTTAGTAGATTTTGTAGTTAAATCTTGGTCATCTATCAGTTGATGAGTTGGAGAATTCCTTTAGTTTCTCGCCCAAAACCACATGCAAAATGTAAAAGTGTGACACTGATTTTAAAATGGAAGCCTGAAAGCAGCTGTGTTAAATATACACATGTATAATTTCCCATAAGGCACCATCTTAATCATGCAGACTCAGCCAGCAGGATAGGAAGAGCACAGAGCCGTTGGGGGAGGGGCTTACCAGGGCTTCATAATCTTCTGTAGTTTCTGATACCGCCTGCAAAGATTTGAGAAACTTTGGTGTCAAAAAAGAGACAAACGAACAACGAAAAGCTTTCAGCCAGCACAGAGTAAACAAACGTGCCAACAAGACCTCATGTACAAACGATCCTGCAAAACATGTAAGAATTCCGTACCTAAATGCTTTTGAAATTATATTTTAAGGTGTAGGAATGTGGATTTGATACACATATATTCAAAACAATGTGGTTGAAGGTACACTTTAAATACTTTGAGCAGCTATTGTACCAGCTAACAGTTCCGTAATTTAGCCACTAGAGGGCAACAAGTGCCTTAGTCTGGAGGAGCTCACAGGCAACAATTGCAGCAGCTGCCTGCCGACTGATTTCCACATGAATACAGGAGAACATCTCTGGCAGCAGCATCCGATCACAGCAGCACTCTGCCCTCGAGAGTCTCCAGCCTGAAGCTCTTGAATAATTACAGTAAACCGAGTTGGTTGGCAGCGGTGCTAATGTGTGTGTGTGTGTGTGTGTGTGTGTGTGTGTGTGTGTGTGTGTGTTTGTGTGTGTTTCAGACACTGATACATATCAAGAGTGTCTGTGTTTAATAAGCTCCTTACACTGAGATGAAAATGCAGCTCTCGCCCGCTCTCTCACATGCACACACACACACACACACACACACACACACACACACACACACACACACACACACACACACACTTTCTCCCTAGAGCTGATTAACCGATGTGATGGTCATTTACATAAAAACATATTTAATGAAAGAGCTGGGAGCAGAGAGGAGGCGACACTGTGGCGGCTACTCGCAGCAGATCAAACAAAGGGTCAAATATTTGCTCATTTGAACATCATATGCAGAAAAGGAAGGAAAAAAAAGGCTTCAATGATTTCATGAACAGGAAAACTTGAAATGGGTTCAGCTGAGAGGCCAACGTTAAATATTTGAGCAGAACTTATATTTCACACAAGTGAATTAACTTTCTGGATCATGAAAGAACATGTTTCCGCCAATATTAAATCTAAGAACAAAGAAGCTCACAGCCCACCAAGAGTGAGACAGGAAGTTAGATCCCCTTCCCTCCTCTGTGTGTGCATGAGGGAGCTGAGGCCCACCAGCTGACAGCTAGTCAGTAACATACCGCAGTCAAACGTCCAATACACTTCTCTCCAAAATTGTTTTTGCCTGCATTAATAGAACTACAGTTGTGTATAAAATTAACTGTGAAATGCAAATTTTAATTTGCAAAATACTGTGATTGAAGAATCAGCCACATAGTCGGACCTACGTTCCTGATTTGCGTGGTGATTTGGACGCAAACGCAGATCGCTACGTGTTTCTACTTGACACACAGGGGACCTTCACGCTGGAAACTGAGCGGGCAACACAAAGCTATGCTAATGTGGCCATTTACTTCCATTCACTGTGCTAAGCTAACTCGCAGTCTAATGAATCCCTAATGTAGCACATACAGGAGAGAAGGGCATCCATCTCCCTGGGCGAGGATGAACAATAAGCACATTTCCCAAAAAGTTGCCGCGTTCCTTTAAGAGCTTTAATGTACCACAGACAACATTTGACCTTGCTTGATTGTGGATTTATAATGCGCGTGAACAACCCCTCAATTCCTCTCCAGGGGAAAAAGAGATGAATTAGGAGAATTTCATGAGGAGGAGAAGTGTTGCAGACGGCTGAATGCTGCTGCCTCTCTGTTCTGTTTGTGTGTGCCATACTGTAAGTGCACATTTGTTCTCCCAGGGTAATTCTTCTATTTGTTTTGACTCTGACTGGCACCTTGCTTTCAATACACACACACACACACACACACACACACACACAGTAGAGAAATTCCAACTCAGCGAAAAATGCCCTCGCTTATAACCTTCAGTAAAGTCTCAAGGGCCCTTCGCCTCGGACACAAGCTGTCTTTGGATGTGCTGGACAATCAGAAGCCAGTGAGAGCTCTTGACAAAGACGGACATGATTATGTGCTGAGCTTCTCTTTGGACTCTGAGTGACTGATACGCCAGTGTAACGGTGTCCTGGCAGCCACAGAAATCCTACTGTAAGCTTGTGTGAGCACTTCCCGTACATACAGTGTACTGTTACCAGGGGCGATTCTGACCACGTGGATCCTGAATCTCCTCCCTTCAAAAATATACGTCACTACATTCAAATCAAAGTCTCAGTGTTAGAATTCTGGACTCCTAGAAAACAGAGCTTCTGTTTAATATCAAAGCAAACATCAAGTATATCAAGCATAGGATGCTTTTAATTATTATCAGAGCACACAGGAGTGCTGAGCAGGGCCACGATGGATGTTATTGAGACTGAATAATCCCGTTGAGTGACAGGGTATGCACTTGTGATGACTGTACTGTGCTGTTTTATTGTTTCTTGGGGTTTTATTGTTCTTTTCTGACAGCTTTCTTTGTTGTGTTCTAACAGAATAGAATCAATCAACCAAAAACGTGTCCAGTTGTACACTAAAAGTTCTTCCACTTCTTGTCAATTCGTCACACAGATGAGGAGTAAGCAGTAGTCTGGGAGGAGGAGAACGCTGCAGTGACACGAGAACAGCAGCTGATAATGGACTTACTCAGTCCCACTCTCCACCATCTGAGTGAGGAGCGAGATGCCGTCCAGGTTAATGAACTCTTGGGCAAAGGTGATGTCCCGCGATGCGTTAGCCAGGTCCTTCAGAGCCTCCAGCTTGGCATCCATACTGGATGACTGGATCCGCTCATGAAGCTGGACTGCTGTCTGGTACTGGAGGAGGAGGAGGAGGAGGAGGAGGAGGAGGAAGAAATAAACAAAGATGTCTGCTTATTCATAATGATCAAATACTGATCTCCAATGTCGCTATGAAAACATGCAGAAGAAGCTCACAGGAGAGGTGGTCAAACGCAGGATGGAGCCGTTCTTAATGTCATTGCGGTTCTGAGGAAAAAGAAAAACACATCGGTGGCTATTTGAGTCACATTTGGACCATGGACGCTTCTGTCCATAGATTAATCGGAAAAACCAAACCTTTTCTGTAATGTAGAAATTTGTTGAGTCAGCAATTTGCAGAGCAAAGTTTTCATGGTTCCCCAAGGACCATCTGAATTCCATTTGATGGAGAGAGGAAAAAGAAAAAAAAAAGCATTACATAATTCGTGTTAAAAGTATAGAGAACCTCAAAAAATATGATTTAAGCTGAGAGAAAGAGAAGACCTTGGGAATCAAATTCAAATCTAGAAACACACAAAAAAAAATGGCAAAGGCAGGCTTACCCCTCACACACTTCTTTAATAATGGCTGAGAGAGGCTTTTTCTGTGGAGAGAGGCAAGATTACATTTAGCTCACGTTTCAAGCTTCAGTTCCTAAAACAACAGTCAACTCACACCAAGCTGCAATTATTTAGCGGGACTGGCACAATGAGAGGCTGCACTTCCCCAGCCTGTATTTATCCAAACGTTCGACTGCTGATGTGGAATCGCTGACCGGCACTGTTCCGTCATTTCATTCATCGTTATGTTAAACAGCTTCCAGATCAGTAGCAGTGACATCAGCTCCGTTTCAATCTACTGTATAACCTTTCTCAAGCACTGCACTTAAAGGGAGTGGATGTTCGTGACTTGTGCTAAACATGAGGTGGTCCATTTTATGCTATTTACACAATAGTGGATTATGATTGTACATATAAAACTGACAAGGTATTTCTCATAAAACCACCTGACAACATTGATTGTTATCAACTGCAAATTAATTTTCAATATCTTTACAAAAATCAGTTCTGACGCAAATATCAACATCATATTTTTGACAGCTAATTCTACAGACCGTACGCATGACATCACTAATAACGAACACATTAAACAAATACCCAATAATGTATCTCGTCTGCTCACATAGTCATCTTGAAATTTTCCATATTTTTGCTTAAAAAAAAAAATTGAACGATTAAAGAATAAGAAGACAAACTAAACAGCAGTCCCTTTTTATCTTGGGAGTGCGAAACCTTCCATGATTTGATACCTAAATATCTGAAGATTGCATGACAGACTGTCAGGTTAACACATACAAATAATATTAATTAAAACATATTATTCAAAAGGGAATTTATAAAGCAGACGATACAGAAAATCACTCAAAACACTTGCACGATTCAGTTTCCCGCAAAGAGTGCAGTGTGTTTTCTATGATAACTGTTTGATATTTGCAGACATGAGCAAGGAGTACCTCAGGGGTCGATTGTTGGCCTACTGCAAGTCTTGTCTTTGTGTGCCGCATCTTTGCCAAATCAGACATTCAAGCTGTGGAATGCATTTCCACTGCTATGCTGGTGACACTCAGTTGTATCTGCCTCTAAAAATCATCTTGTTATGTTTGACTCTACCCTTTCTTTGGATCAGTGCACCGCTGCTCCATACATCCAGAGTACATTTCAACCAATCCAAAGGGTGGAGTCGTATCCAGCCATCTGTAGTTTAAAGTTGAGAGACTGCTTTAGAGGTGCTTTGGGATTTCTTGTTCCCTGTCTGCCAAGTACATAAACTTTTCAAAACACATGAACACCAGCATGTGTTGGGTACTACGATGGATAAACAATGTGGTGTTCATTTGCATACAGTCACTATGAACTGAGCAGTGTGGATAACTGCTTCCTCTCTAAGCAGCGGGAGTGGCTGCATGAAAGAATGACATCTGCAGCGGCAAAGATTTAGAGAAAGAAGATCACGTTGGCAGGATAGAGGGCATATGTAACCGGGGGAGATGAATAGAGTGAAACAAGGGGGGGGGGGAACTGAGGATAAGAAGCAGGAAAAATACACAAACTGAATGAGTTGGATGGAAAACAAACAGCAACCAGGAAGTGGGTGATGATAGAGAAAAACAGAGTGGATTCAGAGTGAACGAAGAGACTTCACACACAAGGCATTGAGGTGAAGGGTGTAAACTTCCAAAAGTGCAACATACTACAACGTTATCAGGAATCATTATCTGGAGTTTTGTCTTTTAATGTAAATCAAATGAGAGATAAGTACATTTGTAACGTAAAATTCTAAATCAGGCGGCACGGTGGTGCAGTGGTTATCACTGTCGCCTCTCACAGCAAGAAGGTTCTGGGTTCGAGCCCCGGCAGGAGCACGGGGTCTTTCTGTGTGGAGTCTGCATGTTCTCCCTGTTCCTGTGAGGGTTCTCTCTGGTACTCCAGCTTCCTCCCACAGTCCAAAGACATCAAGAGGGGACGAGGCTGATTGATACTCTAAACTGAACGTAGGTGTGAATGTGAGTGTGAATGGTTGTCTGTCTCTATGTGTTGGCCCTGCAATGGACTGGTGACCTGTCCAGGGTGAACCCCGCCTCTCGCCCGTAGCTGCTGGGATAGGCTCCACCCCCCGCGACCATTAATAGGAACAAGTGGAAGACAATGGATGGATGGATGGAAATTCTAAATCTATAATCCTCGGCCCCCTGTGTGAGAAACGCAAACATTTTTATCTCAAGCCTCTTTGCGTATGTTCTAATATTTGCTCTCTGCTTTCTGATAATTATATTTGTGTATTCACCAGTGATTACTGGCCGATCACGTATTACGTAAATGCAACAGTATTTTTTGAGTGTGTATAACGAGTCGGTGAAGGTTCATAAATATTTGTTTATCTTTGACAAGGTTGCTTATGAGCTATAAAGCATTTAATCTTTTAAATCCTTATTATAATGCAGTTTAAAATATAAATTAGTTTCGCACAAAAGAGACATTATTTCCCCAGTTATGCCCTCTGCATCTAATGACCTCCACCTGCACTCTTTCATGTTCTCGCTGTTATTATAGAAGATATAAATACACGCTGCTTTTTACTACCTTTTCTTCCTGCGAGAGTAAAACACCTTCCACCTCCACTTTCCTATTCTGCTCTTCCCCTTTCTGTTCCCCCACAAACTCATCCTCTCCTTCAACATTACCTCATTTTTACACCAAACCATCAAACATGCTCTTACCGCAGTCCGGGAAGGAGGGTAAATTACTTTTTATGCATCGCACCATGTACACGAGGAGCATTCACACTGTGCACTCCTGCATTCAGGCAAAATAGCATAAAAAGTACAGTTCTGCTGTGGAGTCTACAGTCCAGTTATATATTCCACGGACTCTCATGTTCCATTCCATTCGCCAGATTTAACAGACAGCGCCTTTTCACATTTATGAAACCACAATCATACAAATGACTTAGGAATTATTAAAGGCGCGATGTAAGTAATAAAACATAAACCCCACACTGACATGTGGCATAGCTGAGACACATAACCCAAAGCACACTTGTGGTAAAAAAGGTGGAGGCCTCCCAAATCTGTCAGCACTGTATTTATAATAATTGATACCTTTTATATGATCAATGGTCCAATCAAATATGTGGAAAGAACCTGATTCTGCAGTTCTCCTAAAACCACCCCCACCCACTCAATTCGGCCTAATCCATAAATCAAGAAAAACAATTTTCCTGACCATTTTACAACCATTTCCCCATCACTTTATTTTTTTTTCTTGAGTAGCAAAAACAGCACTTTTGAAGAGCTTTATAAATCACAACTTAATCTAAGGCATGTGTTATTGAAAACACACATTCCATATTTGATAAGATACAAAATAAATGTGTTGATATGCACTTTGTTTTCATTTAAAGTGACAAACGCAGCTGGGTCCCTCTGAGCCAGGTTAGCTCTGCGTTCGTGGTTGGCTCAGTGAGAATGGTAGGAGAGCAAAGAGCCATCACGTGGCTCCATGAGGTACTGCAGATTCAAATCAGAGCCGGAAGAAAGTCTGCAAATTTTTTCGGGGGCCAAAAAAGGAAAATTATGCAAATGTTATTAGGAGTGCGGGCCAACACAACTCCATTTACGGTTTGTCTAATGTAGATTTAAAAGAACATATTTGATTCATTTGATCACCGAACGCCCCAAAAACACCAGTTTACAAACGTACAGATGAGTAAGGAACACTTATAATGGACGATATTTTTAAGAAGCTGAAAACAGACGTTTTTGGTCAGTTTAGCTGTTGCTAGCCATGAGTCCCGATTAGTTTCAATCTAAAGGTAAATACAGATATGCATTTATATGCCGGGGGGGGGGGGGGGGGGGGGGGGGTTCTGAGCATGAGACACCTATTTGTGCTAATTGTAAGAACTTGAAAGGCCAAATACCTTTTTGAGTGACATATTGGTTTGAATTCTTCTGCCTCTTGCAGCTGAGCAGCTCCTGGAACTGTTTTCAAGCCCTCATTACAGGAGCTAAAAAAAGCTTTCATTTGTTTTACCAATTCCCAAGTTTTCTCCACAAACATTTGACTTTTATACCTTTGGGGTATTGAATATATTTGGAGAAACAGAAATTTCCCATTATTTATGCAGACACAAAACACACGCGCTCAAGCAGGTGTATCTAAACACTCTCAAACTAAAGCATGAATCAGAGCCGCCCAACACAAACACACACACACATAGTAACAGCTATACATGCAGTCACACAGAAGACACCCACACACAATTTCACTTATGCAGAGTTGTAGCGCGCGGGTGCACACACACACACACACACACACACACACACACACACACAATGTGAGCAAAAGCCCACTCCTCATTGCATGACTCAGTCAGCCATATGCTACTGCAGGGCCCTATTGTACTGAGGCGAGGGAGAGAAAGAGTGGAGGTGGTGGGAGATGATGGTGGAGGACGAGAGGAGGGGGCATCATGTAAGTTTTGGTAATTGTAACAAAAGACAGGGAGGAGAAGTGAGAGGAGAAATCAAAGAAGGACACGGCAGCGAACGGAGAGGAGGAGGAGGCGACAGATGAGAGGAACAAGAGGAAGATGACAGGGAGATAAGAGGATGAAATCAAAGTGGTGGTGGTGGTGGTGGGGGGGGGCGAGGTGGAGAGGTAGCTTTAAGAAATAACGAAAGACCAAATTGTGTTTTATGATTCAGGCTGAGAGCAAAATGATAGCGGGTCATTAATCCTACATCCCGACATGTCAAACATAAAGACACGTGTAGCTCACTGTCACATGTCTCCTCCGGCGAGAATGGCAAACATGCCTCCAGTTGCCACGACGACTCATAAGTTTTTCACCATTAAAATAAAATCATTAGTCCACCAGTGAGTCACACAAACAGGCCAGTTTACACACCAGTCAAATCCCATTAGAGTAAACGTGCCTGTGCTGGCTGTTACACCCTGATGATCGCTGGCGTGAAACATGGCGGTCACATGAGCGCTGCTACACGCATGTGAGACGCCAAGGATCAGAAACGAAAGCCTTTAAACACAATAAACTGCGATATTTTCATACAATACTGTTTACAATCAAAGTTTTTAACATTAATATTAAGAGCTTATTTAGCAATCTATTTATCTTTAGCATCAGAGCTTACAAAAATCAGTAGAGTGAACATTTGAGCTCAGATGGGGGAGATTCGTTCAAAATTATGTAATCATCTTTTTTATTTATAATTAAAAGTAGATGGAAATTGGAACAAAATCATTGTCTTCATCAGCGTACAGTCCTGAGAGCCATGCAAGCGCGACCACTGATCCAAAAAGTAGTCCTGACTGGCTAAATTAAATCAAAACTGCAGTGAAAATGCAAACCAATGCTTGCAGGATTCCTATCACCACTCCAGAATAATGAAATTACAGAAAAAGTAAAAGTAATTCTCCAGTGAAAGAGCAAGTAATATCTAATTATACCAACTCATCTATAGCTGCACAATTGTAACAAAAATACTTGTCACATCATTAAAAAATTAAATCAAACACCAATAAAAAAGAAAGAACACAGGAAAAAAACAACTGGAGTTTTGAGACGGTAATCAAGGCCCTTTCATTATCACAAGTGATACACCGTCGCCTGTTTACCATCTTTAATTATGACACTTCCTTTGTGCTAATTGGATGATTTGCTGCAAAAACCCAGAGATGCATCACGCCTGGATCACACACGCCCATCACCTCCACACGCACAACCCCACAGGACAGAACTGCTTTCAGCATACAGCAGCGCGCTACTACTGGGAACCGTTAGACTAACATTTGCTGGGGTCTGTTTAAAGAGGCTCCACTTTTTTGGAGGCGCTTCCCTCAGTCACCTACCTGATCGATCTCCATGAGCTTGGGGAAAGCCCCCGGCCACTCGATGGCCACCTTGACGATGTCTGCCGGCGGTGGCATGGCTGGTGTCCACCTCTGTCACTACTACTGGAGGCGGCTCATCCAAAGCTGCAGGAGAAGAGTGGGGAGGGGGGAAAAAAATGTAGACTTGTTAATCATGGCTCGCTTATACTGTATTAACTCCCTTTAAATTCAATGATGGTCACATGACTGAAGAGTAAAGAGGCAGAGCTGGAAAATAAACAAGGCATGAGAGCAACGTAGCACCCGAGAGACCGCTCATACACACCTGGACAGGAGAAAGCTATTGAACAGACTTATGGGAAATCCTTCAATTGACCTACTTATGTCAGTTGACTGTCACATACACACGCGTGCACGCACACGCACGCACACACACACACCTCTTATATTATCATTCCCCAAGAATCCATGAGGTCCATTTGCCAGAGGGTCTATCATCAAATTCAGACCTCAGCCTGCAGCCTGAACACACTCACATGTACATCCAAGTTAATCTTAAAAAAAAGAAACTTCATGTAAAATCTTTCATATCTGTTCAAACACCCCCCCGAGATCCCTCTCTGTCAGCCGTGGCCTCGTTTGATTAGCGGCTGTTGATGCTTTGAACGTGCCGGCGGGGCGGATACACTCGAGCACTAATGAGGTCACAGCAGGAGAGGGAAATGAAACGTTAACATTTTTCAAAAGAGATTCAAAGAGTGTCAATGGGACTTATCCGGTTAAACCATATAAACACAGCAGAAAGACAGAAGTCAGCAGGCAGCGACATAACACCACTCCCAAAGTAAAGCATTCCAGCATTCAGCAGTGTTACTACGAGGAAGGTAGTTTAGTGAAGAAGTGATGAGAGCAGTCGGGACTAACAGCACACAGCTTCTTCTCACTAACATCAAACAGCTGCATAACGTCCCCTGAGGCTCGAAGTAAGCTGGACTCGACCGGCTTCACCTGAAACGGCCGTCAAGGGTCAACTTCAGAAACAGCGACTCCAGGTTTGACCACCAGAGAGCACCGAACCATAGCAGTTCACGGCCGTGACGCGCTATGATTGGATGCTGATGCCTTTGTTTATGTCTTGGGTGTCACTCATGTGCTTACAAGAACGCTGCATAGTTGTTTTTTTGTTTTTTTGTTGTTTTTTTTTACAGCGTAGGAGCACGCGCTTCAGCCATTTACTGGAGTAAAAGTGTCAGCACAAGATTGAAACACATGACCAAAAAAAAAACAAAAAATCCTACTCAAGAACTTGAAAAGATGAAAGTGAAGTGGTTTGGTCTCTGTGAGTCATACGATATTAGCAATGACATCAGATTGTTAATAGCGGCGTGACGATGTGGTCGTGAGTGGAAGTGAAGCTCGTTTGAATCCCTTTGCAGAGACACCAGATCGTTCCGAGGGGTCGGGAGACGATGAAGAGGAAAGAAGTCAAACAAAGGTTTGACCTGTCTCAGGTTTCTGCATTCTTCTCTAATCTTTGCTTATTGGTGAAATATTTGATACAATTTTAATTCAAGCCCCTTTATCAAAGAAGGGACATCACTATTTTACCCTGAATATGCACTGATTTTTTTTTATTTTTTTTTCAAGATTGAAAACCTCTCTTTAAAAATGGTTTGTGCTTTAAAATCTGTATAATCTATGGCCGAACAGTCTTGGGTAATCTTGCAGTGATACATAGCAGAGCACAAAGAACAATATTTATCTCTGAAATGCACTGGAGCATAAAGTAGCAGAAAATTGAAACACTCAAGCAGAGTACAAGTACCTCAAATATGTGCTTAAGAACAGTGCTTGAGTACTTCTCATCACTTTCAGATGTGTTAAAGCCCATCAGTCAGGCTTTGCTGCTGTTGAGATATTTGTTAACATTCAATTTCTGGTGATGTAAAAAAGCTGAGGTACTGAGCAACACCTGCAGTGCGCACCAGCATATATTTTTTTACAACCTTGTGCCCCCCCCCCCCCCCATGATGTGCATAGCGACAAGCACACCAACTCTCTCTCTTTCTCTCTCTCTCACCCGCTCTCCTGCAAACATAGAGCCTGTTCTCCAGGATGGCTCCTCCCTGGCTTGTGTCCCTCTGCGGGAGAAAATTCCTGGGATCTGACGGAGGAGCGTGCAACTGGATTGACCTGAACCCCTGCGGTTCCCACAGATAAGCCACTTTTGAGTCCCAAGCTGGAAAAACAGCTTTCTGTGAGGCGTAGATGAGGAGCAGAGTAATGACGCCTCTGTGCATTTGCAGGAGGTTTGATGCAGTTATCGAGAAGAAAAATGTAGCATGGATCTCCCAAAAACCGATGAAGGACGACATCAATAATTTACCTCCTCAGCCTGTCTGAAAGGATCAGATCATCTAAGTTCCTGGTGGAGAAACCTGTTTACAAATTTATTCTCACTCTATAATGCATGAAGGTGGGCTCAGACTAATTCCTGGGAGACCCATATTTGAAGCAGAATGGTGTGAGAGTTGATTATATGGATCTAGATAGATCTATCTAGATCTAGATCTATCTAGACAGATCTAGATCTATCTAGATACATATACATGAATATCACTGCACATGCTACATGCTGCCACTTGGTGACATCATCAGAGACCACAATGCATGTTTCCATAGTTACACGGATGATACAAAACTGTACATATCTGCAGAACCAAATGATGCTGCAGCTATTAACCCTATCACCAACTGTCTATTTGGCAATAAATAAATGGATGAGCAATAACTTCTCAAAATTAAACGAGGATGAAACTGAAATCCTGCTCGTTGGGCCCAAACCAAAAAGTTAACAATTAACCTGGGGAAATGAACTCCATGGATCAGAGCTGAGGCTCCAGGTCTTGGTGCTATCTTAGATTCAGATCTGAGATTCAGCTCCCACATGAATAAGGTGACCAATACATCATTTTTTTTCCACCTCAGACTTCCATCACACATTCGTAAACCAAAAAAGGTGCTGAGGAGCAGATTCATGCCTTCACCTCAAGTCGACAGGACGGCTGTAATGTAGCTTTTTACCGGTCCTCTGAGAGACTCCAGCTCATCCAAAACTCTGCAGCTCAGATGTTGACCAAAACCAAGAAGAGAGAGCACATCAGTCCAGTTTTAGCTGCCCTGCACTGGCTTCCTGCAGCCTTCAGAACTGACCTTATTGACCACCTCCTCCTTATACACAAAGCTCTAAATGTGCAAAGACCGAGTTACATTGCTAACTCCCTTGTTTGCTACGTACCCTCTAGAACATTGCGATCATCTGCAGCTGTTTTTTTGTTTCGTTTTTTTTATGTTTCCAGCACCGGCAGAAAGAAGAAGGGTGATGCAGCCTCTGTCAATCACGCCACAAAACTGTGGAACAAACGGTCGATAGATTTCAGGGAAGCCGGCTCGCTAGACACCTTCAAAAGAGAGCTTAAAACACATCTGTTTACCCGAGCGTTTGAACAGCCTTGCACTTTCTCTCTGCTACACTTTTTTTTAATGACTGTTGTTTTTGCTGCACTTTTATCTATGAATTTTATTTCACTTTCACTTATCTTTATTTCATTGTAATGTATTTTGTTTCCCTTTGAATTATGTTTCTTCGTTACTATGATTCTTAATACGCCGTTCTGACTGATCATACATGATCTTTTAATATCATCTCTTTATTTTTACTGGGATGTACATCATTTAATCATCATGATCATGACATGACAAACCTTTTACGACTTTGTACGCTGGTGATGCGTACTGAAGACATCAGATACATGAAGCAAGATATATGGAATTACGTAGCAAAGACAAAAATCGTTAAATCACTGTAAATATGTTTTATATTCTAGATGCCTCGAAGTGGCCCCCCTTCGCTTTGTTGCCAGCGCTGCAAACCCTTGGCCTTCCCTCCATGAGCTTCATGATGTCATCACCTGAAACGGTTTTCACTTCTCAGGTTCGCCTTGTCAGGGTTCATTTGAGGAATGTTGTTGCCGTCTTAATGGGGTTGGGACCATCAGTTGTGTTGTGCAGAAGTCAGGTTGGTACACGGCTGACAGCTCTGTTTGACCACCATTAGAATTCATGGTATGGCAGGAACCAATCAGCTCGGTGAAGACAAACGACAGTCCATCATTACTTAATCAGCTGAAGGTCAGTCAGTCTGTAAAATTGCAAAAACTTTGAATGTGTCCCCGAGTGCAGTCGCAAAAAACCATCAAGCGCTACGACGAAACTGGCTCACATGAGGACGGCCCCAGGAAAGGACGACCAAGGGTCTCCTCTGCTGCTGAGGAAGAGTTCAGGGTCACCAGCCTCAGAAATCACAAGCTAACAGCAGCTCAGATTAGAGCCCGGATAAAAGCCACACAGAGTTCTAGTGGCAGACACGTCTCTACATCAACCGTTCAGAGGAGACTGCACCAATCAGGCCTTTATGGTGCTGCTAAAGAAAAGCAACAAGCAGAAGAGATTTGTTTGGGCCCAAGAACACAAGGAGTGGACCTCATACCAGTGAAAATCTGTGCTTTGGTCTGATGAGTTCAAATTTGAGATCTTTGGTTCCACCTGTAGTGTCTTTGTGTGATGCAGAAAAGGTAAAGGGATGTTCTCTACATGCATGGTTCCCACCGTGAAGCATGGAGGAGGAGGTGTAATGGTGTGTGTGTGTGTGTGTGTGTGTGTGTGTGGGGGGGGGGGGGGGGGGGGCTTTGCTGGTGACACTGGTGGGGATTTATTCAAAATTGAAGGCACACTGAACCAGCATGGCTACCACACACCTGGCCTCCATAGTCACCTGACCTGAACCCAATCCACAGGGTTTGGGATGAGATGGACCAGAGTGAAGCCGGAAAGGGCCAACAAGTGCTCAGCTTCTCTGGGAACTCCTCCAAGACTGTTGGAGAACCGCTTCAGGTGACGACCTCATGAAGCTCACGGAGAGATCGCCAAGAGAGAGCAAAGCAGTAATCAAAGCAGAGGGTGGCCATTTTGAAGAATCTAAAATATGAAATATGTTTGGAGTTATTTCAAACTTTTTTGATTACTACATAATTGCATCTGTGTTCACTCATAGTTTAATGCCTTCGGTGAGAATCCACAATGTAAACAGTCATGAAAACATTAAATGAGAATGAGAGGAATGAGAATATATAAATGACCACAGGCAGAATAGTGAGTGATGAAATGTGTGTGTGCACTTTCCAGATCTGTGTGTGTGCGCGCTGGTGTATTACACTGTGTTTGATAACCAATTAAAAGATATACGTCACTAAACTGATCTGGTGTTGTGTGTGTGAGTCACCCCATAATAATCCACACAGCCTTTATTCAAGGGCCCGTTGCCATGGCAGCCGCTGCATCAATGGCTCGAGATGTGGATGCATCTTTCTTTCCGAAGCGCGTGTCATACTCAAGTCACGTTTGTCACAACTGAACTCCCCCAAAATGAGTCACCCCACCCCTCTGCTTTGAATCTGGCCATTCACATAAGAGGGAGGAAGTGTCAGTGAGGATTGACTGAAGATTACAGAGGCTTCCTAACACAGCATGAAGACTTTGGTTTCATTCAGTTAGCTTGAGAGATCCTCTGCCCCCCCCCCCCCCCCCCCCAGGGACAATGTCACGTCTGGTCCCCATTATTGGTTCAGCAAGGTGGTGGGGAGCAAAAAAGACGTAAAACGCTGTGACAGACATCTGGAGGAACACGACCTTTGAGCTCAGAGCTGGAGAAAGCAGGTGGAGTTCCACGCCAGCGTCATTTATGATCCTGAATTATACACACAAAGACAAGATTCAGTACGCTACACATACTATACACGCAAAACCTGTGATTCATTCAGTTGTATTACAGACGACAGCGCGTTAGTCATCCAGACACAGTTTTTCCTTCCACGCTGACAGAAGAACAGACACTCAGTGAAAGCAGTGAAGCTGAGGCTCCTGATTATAAGTGCAAAAACTTCAAGAATAAGTCTGATTTTTACGTTTTCGGCATCATAGGTAATCATAAATTCACCAGTTTGTCAGTTCTCGTCCAATTCTCTCTTGTTGATGATGATTCCGACACCGGAAGCTGTTTTCATGAATATCAATATTTGTTTACATCAGGCTGTAGAAAATCCCACAGCGCTTCCAATTAATGGAGCAAAAGTTGTGATGAAATGCATGAACTGTGATGCAGATGGAAGGAGTTTATTTGAACGGTCAGTATCGGTGTCACGGTTCATGTGATGCACACACCGGCTATGGAATCTGTGATTGACGTCACTATCAGCACGAGACATTCCGTCTGTAACTAAGATGAACGTATTTGGAGGAGAAAAGGACGGTGAACTTTAAAATGACAAAATTATCATTGATAATAGCCGATATCGACATATTGTTTATCATTATTGGCTGCTTAATATTGCTTGTTAGCCAAGATATAAATATGTACCAATAAATCATCACCACTTAGCAGCACCTGCGTCTACTAACAGACAAAAGACGCTCTGGAAGAGAAATGTCAGAGATGTTTGAGGTCGTTTTTAAAGGATGAGTCGATTTATCAGCTCCGGCGTGGATCATTTGGTACATTTCGGTAGAAATGCTGGACGTAGCTTGTTGACCTGAATTAGCTCGGGATCCAGGGAGTTGCTGTTGTTTTTTTGTTGACAGACAACAGACATTTACATCTGGTGTGACTCAGGCAGAAAACATGTTCCCTGGCGAGGTAGAAATGCCGGGGAGCTTCTGCAACTGTTATCTGTGGTCCAAACAGTCACAGTACAAATAAATTGAAGAGAATGTTGTAGCAACCGGGGTGGGTTTGGAACTTAACAAAATATATAACTTAGGTCTGGCCATTTTTAGACATTTTAATGTGGAAATGTTACAATCTTTCAGGAGTGCATACAGGAGTACATTAGTAGTAGACTTTCTTCATTAGTTGGGGACAAACTGTAGTCAGAATTTCCAGTCTGACTTCAGCTTCGCTTCTAAGCGTTGACCTTCAGCATTTACTGAGTAGAGCATCCATGTGGTTTTTCCTCTGCACAGAAAAATAAGACTTTCCCTCTGAATAATAAGATAATCTGACTAATCTAATTTACAGTGTGTAGTAATCCAGAGGATGCTGGTGAAGAGATGACAACTGTGTTTTCAATCCCAACACTAAATTTGGTGAGAATGCTGCACCCTGTGTGTGTGTGAGAGAGAGAGAGAGAGAGAGAGAGAGAAAATTTGGAGATGCACTTTTTAGATTTGTCATCTTAGCCCAAAGAAATGATGGCTACAATAACAAATGAAAGTGACTACACACACACACACACACACACACACACACACACACACACACACAGCTGATCCAATGCTGACAGCCACAGTAAATCCTTTGAAAATAGACTCAAACGTAATTGAGAGACATGGTTCAACACACCAGCAGTGCAACGCTCATTTGATCAACATTATTTTTCCCAGAAATCAGCACCTGGTGTGTGTGTGTGTGTGTGTGTGTGTGTGTGTGTGTGTGTGTGTGTGTGAGAGAGAGAGTGTGTGTGTGTGTTACTGTGCATCATATCAATACCCAATCTGTTGCTCTGTCATATCACTCAAAGCTCCCTTTACAGTGTAAATGGAGCCTTGTTATCGAGCTCGCTGCTGTCAGAGCTCATCATGTCAGAGAAGGTGAGTTGCTGCAAGCTGCTGGGGAATATAAGAGTGTGTGTTGTCTGCAAACGGGACACACACACAAATCACTCCATCTTCCCCCCTAATCAACATTCAGTTTCTCAGAATCGAACCCCGTTTCCTTCCTCGTCTCTTTTCCTCTGTTCATTCGTTTAGTCTACCGATATCCTATGGTTAATGCTTTAATCAATTTCTCCTCCTTTCTTGCCAAGCCTGTCTTGTCAGAATCTAGCCAAAAAATACTTTATGTAGGAAAAAGCATTAAGCAGACGCCACATTCCCCTTCATTCATTAATATACGTTCAAAATACTTCCACTGGTTTAATTAAACTAATGTACTGTATCCAATAACACTGCCAGAATCATCAAACCGCTAGTCTAACTGGGCTCCAGTCCAGCGAGGTATTGAAATCTGTATGTTTGCTCATCGTGTGTGTGTGTGTGTGTGTGTGTGAAGTTAATCTGGCTTCAAGCCCACCTGCTGTAACCAGAGAGGAGGCTGGGACACACAAGCCATAATTCCTCAAGATTAGCTTCAAAAAAGGTGGGAAAGAAACCAAAATCTCATGTTACCTTCAAAACCTGGTGATCTGATCTGCAGCCAGAGGTTAAAATCAAGGTACAAAACCATCAATAAAGAGGGGAGAGAGGGTAATCAGAGATGAAACAGAGACACAGAGAAGTACTGTGATTTGTTGGGCAGCAGAGAGAGTGCTGGGTTTCACCTCAATAATTCATGGTGTGTAACGCGAGGGTCACACCGTCGGCGGAGGGAGGAGAGGGAACAAGAGAGCAGAGAGTGGTGAAGGTGATAATGGTGAAGGAAGAGCGAGAGAAAGGAGGAAGGAGGACAAAGACATTGAGCAGGACATAATGGCATTAAAAGCAGAATATGATCAAGGGAGTTAAAGTGATACTTCACCCAGAAAGAGTGTTTTCACTTTTAAATTCAAAAGGTGCCTCACAAGAAGCTCACAAAGAGGATTCCCCCCCCCCCCCCCCATCCTGCTTCACTTCTCTGTGTCTCCAGAATGCAGACAGAGCCAGCCACATACATTCAGCTTGAAGGTAACTGATGGCTAACAACAACAAAACTAACGAAAGCCTTCAAGGGCCTTCAGTCTAACCCACATTGTATTTATCCCGATGCTCAGTAAACCACAAACTCTTTGATTTGAGACTAAAACGAACCGACGCTTCCACTTCCAGCTGGAGCACTCCGATCAACCAGATCGCCTGCTCCCGTTCACAGCTGCACCCAACTGCAAGCGTTGTTCATTCACGGTGTGATTTGTGTGTTTTTTTTTAAATGAATGATTTGGTGCAGTTTTGCTATTGTTAGCCATCTGTCCCAATTAGCTTCAAGCTAAATATACGTAGCTGGCCCTTTCTGCGTTCTGGGGTCACAAAAACATAATGCAGGAGGGAAAATCATCTCTCTGAGGACTTGAAAAGGCAAAATACCCTTTTTGGCCGAAGTTCATCTTCCGTCATATCATGGCTTGATGCTTAACTAAGCTAGCCAGAGGTTACTTCATATTCACTAACATGTGATACTGATCTCATCCCTTGGCAAAGAAGCTTATTAGCACATTTCTTGAGATGACGAACCATCTCTTTGCAATTTCCCATACAGCTTAATGACAAAAACGCATAATTCACACAAACATTCATAATAAATGGGCTGCATTTATATGCTCAAAAAACTTCGCCATGGCCCAACACCTGCAGCCGCACCTGCTGCACAGTTTTAAACATTCAACTGTGTCTAATTAAATGAGAAGGGGGAGCTGAAGGGGAGGCAGTAAAGCACATTATTCCTGCAGGGTCTCTCGGGACATTTAGGAACTCTAATGATGGGCCAGAACGTGAGACAGCAGTTTTTTGTTTTGTTTTTTGTTTTTTTTACAATGTCAGTGACCAACCAGCACTGAAACCCGATCAGCCTAAGACTTCAAAGCAAAGAAAAGTGTTTGTGCAAAACACAGGAGGGGGGTCTCACGGGGTCTCTGACCTCCTAATTGACAGATGGGACCCCCTGATAATCTCAAAATGACATTTTACGGTGACAAAATGCACCTTATTATTCTCTGTAAAGAAAGCGAGGATTTTGTGTAGCTTTTTGACACCCTTTTCTTCTCTTCTTGTGAGCTAAGATGGGTGCTGGGTGTTATCGACCAAATGTAATATGATCTCATTTTTTCAATAAATCACAGGGAAAAGTTTGCTTTCACTGCCAATGGAACACATCAACTTTCCAGGATATTAGCTTATGCTATGGCTAGTTAGCATAGCATGATGAATGGAAGTGGGTTTTAACTGTTAGCATAACAAATCTTGTCCAAAATCTTGACTTGGCCAAAAGTGATGATTCTCCTCCTCTTTCACAAAGGCAGCCATGAGTAGTTGCAGAAGTTGTTCTTCTAGTCTTCAACTTTTTGTTTTATTGGCTAGAGTTACTTTTGGGATGCTGTATTAAATCCTTCCTTTTCACTGGTCCTTGAACAAATCATCTGAAGTGCTCTCCCAAGAGGAAAATAAAGCTCCATAATTGTGATTTCTCATCAAAATTGTTTTATTCGGCCTGTCTCATTCTAAATTTTACGTTTGTTTTTTTTTTCCAAAACTTGCACTAACCAGACGCTGTTAAAAAAAAAAAAAAATCGACATTGCTCAGGGCAATTCAGAAGCTGTGATTGACTCTACAAGGACAAACAATCACGGGACAACATTTCAGAGAAGATCAGGCCTAACTGAGGTGGCAGGAGGGATGTCGTGAAGATGAAAATAATTTTGATATGGGATTAGATCTTGATGTGCGCTCAACTTGTCCCGTGACACAATTGTGATGAGATTATACGGGACACATGTTTATACCTCCTCATGGCCTCTAAAACTACCCATAACATGATGTAACCTCACTCTCCAGCAGCAGACCACGTGGGCAGCTGGCCAAAACCTACTACTCGGTTTTGAATGCAAAACTGTACTCCAACCACTGACTTCAACCATCTGTTTCAAATATTTTTAGACACATTTTTTAAGCCATAATTTCCGTGGTTTTGGGCAATATTTTTTAAAATTCGTGGTCATATAAACAGCATATAACCAATTTGGCGAAGCAGCAACAAAAAGTCATTTTCTGACTCTTTTATTCACACAGACCATGAAACAAGCAGCAGCAACAGCAGCATGAGGTCACAATGTCAATCAAAATTCCTCAACTGTGAAAATTAATCCTCTTATACTTCCATCTCCAGCTGCTCTGGTAGGTGAACAGAGAAGTATGCACACATCAAGTTTCAAAATATCATGTGCATTTTGAGTGCTTCAGTGTGTGCACTCCAGCGACTGTGCACGCCGTCGCTGGGCGCGGGTGTGTCTGCGTTAAGGGCTGGGTAGATTTCAAAAGGACCCATTCTAGGTCTTCATCTGATGCCTCTACAAAGGGTCGGCTTCACCACAGGGGCTGGAGTGTGTGTGTGTGAGTGTGTGTGTGTGTGTGTGTGTGTGCATGAGAGAGATGAGAGTGAGAGAGAGAGTGTGTGCAAGTACAAAAAGCACACCATCCTTTATCCAAGAGCAGAGACAAAAGGCCACCAACACAGTGCAAAGGACCGAAAATTACTGTTGCCCTCTCACAGACTTTCACACACCAGCCACATGACGGTCATGTTACACCCTTGAGGAGAGGTGTGTGTGTGTGTGTGTGTGTGTGTGTGTGTGTGTGTGTGTGTGTTTGTGCGTGCACGCACATTGAACTACACACACAGACACACATGCAGAATATCACAAAACTTCCCATGCTCCCTAGAGTAAAACATGCATCTTAAAAATTCACTGTGTTGTGCGCAATCTCTCTCCAACATAGCCAGCAGCAAGCCCACAGGAAAAGCCTGCTCGGAAACAAAAGGCTGACAAAACAGCTACAAATAAAGGAAGAAGACAAAAGGAAGAGGGGGAAGGCTGGGGTCTGGGTTTGGAAATACGGTCTCTAGATTGAAAGAAGGAAGTGCCATGCTTTGCTTTGAGAGATTCAAAGCAAAATGACCAAGAATGCAATGAAGAAATCTGAGTCAAATGTTGCTGCACAGCCAACAAAATCATCTGATTCCTTATTAAATCAGTGTGGCATCCTCTGACGTTCAGGGCCAGTCGTCATCGCTGCCTAATGACTCCTCTCAGGCCTGTGCACCTCTTAGTATCACAAACCTACACACTTCTTTCTAGAATGCTGCAACCAGGATATCCTGTCAAATGTCAGCACTACTGAATCGGGAGCTTAGAAAAAATAAAACCTCTAGGCTGCTCGTGGGACATTAACAAGTCAACCGCTGCGCATATACAACGGAATCTGTGCGTATGCCTGTATAAATGTACGCGCATGCACACACACGCACGCACACACACACACGAGAGCAGCTGAAGCGTGGAGCTGGAGAATATTGCTGAACAAGGTACAAGCGTCGCTTAAATAGTGTGCAGCGAGCAGAGCAAGCCAGCAATTTGAGGTAAACAAGTGAGTCAGAAACAATTAGAGGTACTTGGATGGCATTTTGCAAACCCAGCTGATCAAAACACTGGAACATTTAGAGACAAGAGACAAAAAAAAAAAGAAGGCCGTTGCCAGAAGGGGAAAAAAAACAAGGTGAATTTAGCTCCTCAGGCACACGATTAATCTATACTGTGTATGGAATTCTAATATTGCCAAGTTCTGATTTTCCAATGCAGCAACTGCAGTGCGAGGGCCTTATGATCTGTCCTTATCCATTCCAAATTCATAAACTAACTGACACCACATTTCCATCCCCCTCAAACCAGGAGTCCTCAACTGTCTTAAAACACATCCGTTCTTTGACGTTTCCACTCTTCCCCGGTTGGATGTGGAAAACCGCACCGCGTCCCATCTCAGATCAACCAGCAAGCATGTACAGTATGTACCCAGACATTCACGATTCCAGACTGCAAACATCTCACCACAATGTTCGTGCCCACAGATGACACACTGCAGAGGAAAAGAGGCAGGAGTGTGCGCGGGGCCGCACCCTGAGGCCTACTGCATCCTGTGTAATGTTAAAAAAACCAACCAAAAAAAAAAAACACACCATGAGGACTCACCTCACGGAGAGCTTGACAAGAGGTCTGGTCGTTTTTCTCCCAATCAACCTCCTTCCTCTGCAACCACCACCTTAAAATAGAGCAACTTTAGCCTCAATATCTGCCGGTAAGTGAAGTGCTTACTTCATCGTAAAACAGAGACAAAGGCTTCAGACTTCACAATGGTTTGCGGCGCCTGAAGTAAAAGAACGACCAAGAGGGTGAGAGTGACGCACAGAAAGGGGAAGTAGGCGTTTGTCGAGAAAAGAGGAAATGTGTCTGCGAAAAAAAGCGGCAAAACTCAAAGATGAAATGAGATCTGGAGTCTTCAGATTTAAGTTTACAGAAAAACAAAACACGCTTCCGAGTCGTCCCCGTAAAGTAAAATGTAATCAGTTACGCTCGTCGCCTCAAGATTAAACTACAAAAGCCATATGTCCATGTTGAGTGTAACTCAGCTGCTAAATCAGACAGCTGACCCTACAAGAGGCATTCAAAACCTCTCAAGATAAACTTCCCTCTCACAAACTCCACCAATCCCTTCATTCACTTCAGTGCTGCAATACAGTCATTCCTGCAGCTTTAACTTCTCGCTCACCACTGACGCAGAGCAAGTGCCACCCACAGCAGTGAGCCCTGATCATGTGCTAGCAGGCTAAATACCAAAATTAAACATTTACTGTACAGGCAGGGCGATGACATCTTTATTTGAGACTCAGAGCTCAGCGGGGTATTTATGCAAGTGACACGCACAAACAGATGTTTACTCCACCCAGACTGAGGTCAACTTTGGTTTAAAAGAGGCTCGTAATATGAAAACACGCAGGCCTTTTGGTTCTGACTCAACTCCCATAGAGCCGAAATGAGAGAAAATGGATCCGAGTGTCCTCTGCATAGCGACGCCGATTAAAACAACAAGCTAATAGAAACATTTTGAGTTTATCTTTTCAGCCAAGCATCACCATTATTGATAAAACAGTACAAAAGGGTCAAATATACCAAGAACCATCACCACCCACTGATTGCAATTCTTGATATAAAAAAAACACAAGTGGCCCATTTTTATCTACTTTGGCTGTCCGCCCAAGTTTTTAAGGGGAACACCAGGCTTGTTGGTGAATTGTCATGTGGTTTGCAGTTTTGTTGATGTGCCAGGAAACCAGAGGAAGTGACAATGTTTAGAAGACCTCTGTCACCCCTTGTAAGACAACCGTCTGTCAAGCAAACTGAGGTTTGCACTCTGGCGAGCTCGCGCCTGCAGAGCAGGAAGAGAGCTCCGGGGAATCGCTCTGCACATCAAAGCTGTAATGACAGTTTTAGTTTATATTTAGTTTATAAAAATAAAACAGTTTCAGCACTCGCTCTTTGGTTGTAAATGCAAAGTGTTGCCATATAAGCGCAGTTCTGACGTCCTATAAGACAAACTCAGCTACGTCTCGTCTGCTGTCACTCTAGAAAACACAGGAACTTTCTAGTAGACAATTGAGTCCCACTGGCAGTACATCCTCCCAATTCTATTGAAATTTTATCATGATTGTGTTTATATCAATCTGTAGACAGACAGACAGACAGATAGACAGACAGATGTCCCTCCCACCCTTGAAGGCTGGTTCTATGTCATTCTCTAGCTCACGTCCTCTACCTGAGGCCTGGGAACTCGATCGCCCCCTGATGGCTGGTTATGGTATAGGTGATAAATCCCACCCCTCTTCTATAATAGTTGCCAAACTAACCAAAGTTCACATCAAATGGTAAACAGTATTTAGTGTCTTTCTACTCAAAGTGCGATGGTGTCATCTCTTTCACCTTTTCACACACACACATTCACACACGGACCATCAGGGGTTCAGTATCTTGCTCAAGGACACTTTGAATTGTCAGTGGGGGGTTGAGGATTGGACCAGCAACCCTTGGGTTGCTAGATGGTTGCTCCACCTCGGAGCTATGCCACCCTGAGAATACATTTTGACAGCTTAAAAGAAAGTTTAGGTGGCAATTATCTCCTCATAAGTTTGGTTTTAATCCACTATTTGACAGGAGGCGTGATGTCACATGACTGACAGCCACTCTGACCGAGCACCTGCAGGTTTCTGTCAGGGAGCAGTATTTGAGAACCTCAGAAGATGATTTAACGCAAACTTTTCACCCGGATGTTCATCTGTTTCAGAGGACATCTTTCCTCGGTGGCGTGAATGCTGACCCCCTGCATGCAGACGTCATGAAAACACGCAACACCACACACACAGAAATGGCAGCTGGTACTCAAACACAGGACATTCTTACTGTGAGCTAACGCTGTAAATTGAGTTGTTCCACAGAAAACCAGACCACAGCTCCCCACAGGCCCAAGTCCCTCCTGGGCCAACTGAGATTCCAAATGACTCAACCAGAGCAAGATGGCAGCACCTGTGTACAGCATATTTAGGCTTCATTTTGTACCGTGAGAGGAAAATAGGCGAGTCATCCATCCGTCTGTGTTGCATAAAGCCCATCAGACTAGTGTCTCCATTAGTCAGTATGTCAATCTCATTGTCATATTATCACTAATGCAATACAAGCTAGATTTAGCGCTGTCGCTATACGGTCAGTACAAGTCGCTGTTGTAGGCTATTGCGTGTCGTCGTGACAAATGCCAGGCTGCATCGACCAGTTTGAGCTGGGGCTTCAGATCAGACCAGAACTCAGCCCTCGCCCAACCCCCCCGTACGCATCTTCCTTCAGCCTCGTGACACATTCAGCATTCTGCATCTCGTCCGTCCTCAACCTCTCATCTGCCGCTCCTGTTCTGCACCTCCAGGTCTCTTCAGGCATTTGAGGAACTTTTCTTCCCTCACTTTTTCAAAGACTTAGTCTACAATCATTTTTCATATGAGAGAGATTCCTGCCAAACCCACTCAGCACCCAACACTAATACTATGAAATGAATAATGTAAGCCCAAGCCCTTTTTTTAGCTGTATCTCATGGAAACATGAATGCTTGGAACATACTTAAGATTTGGATGGATAACTGAGGTGGATCTTGTTACATCAGTGGTTAACACATTTCTACGGTTTGCCTCTTTTTCTGCAAGAAAACTGTGTCACACTGGAATCAGATGGGACCATCATGGCAAACCACAGCTGATGCTCTACGGTGACACTTGCAACGTTCAATCCATGAGGTGATGAGTGATGGATACCAAAAGTCTTGGACTGAGTATTGAGTTTCCTCTGGAGCTGCTTTAAACTGGTTTGTGACAACAATCCGCTGCCATGTTACATGTTCCCTGCCATCAGTACATCTGAAATCCTGAATAAGGAGCAGGCAGCTGTGGTCAGAGGCTACAGCTGCCTGCAGGTCGCTTGGTGTTCCAATCAGCAGCTATTCAGACTTAAGCAAGGCTGGTTGGTCTGAAACAAGAGAAAAACAAGAAGAAAAAAAAAAAGATTTAATTACTAACGCTGAGATTCTTTGTAAAATCAAGCATTGCAGGGCAAAACAGGGAGGTTTCTATGTCAGCGTAACCCTGAAAAAAGTTTTTTGTTGAGAAAAAAGCAAAAATCGCGTTTTTTGTTCAGCTAAACTTGGAAACTGATCATTACTTTAATGCTTAACAACAATAGCAATAATAATGCCTCTAATAAAAAGGAGAAATCTCTGCGTTCATGTTTGTCATTTACTTTTCTCTACGTCCAACCCACCTCATATTCGGCGGGCGTGTTACATGCAATGAAGCACTACTGTGGGTGTTAATGGAGATTAGCGGTGGCTGTGACCTTGACTCACATCACTACAGTTCCTCTTTTCTCATACTACGATTGCATCTGTGCCTAAGTGAGCCGATGCATGGATCTGATACCTCATAACTGCAACAGGACCCGCTAGCTCCTGGTTAGCACAGTCATCTTCCGACTAATATTACATACAGGAAATCAATTCTTCTTCGCTGCACTAAAACAGTAGCTGAAGACAAGACAGTCCGTGAAATTAGGCAGTCTGTTACTGCAATGATCAAATTACATCACATCACATCCACGCAGGGTTAGTAATGTATACAGTTGTTAATATCGGTGTAAACATGCTGCTAGTCCAGGAATCGGGATCTGGATTGAAAAGGAAAAGCATGTCCTTACATTCACTGTTCATTTGTAATATTTACGATCAGGATATATTTGAGTTTATAGTTGCAATCGGTGCTTAATTCCTCTGTGATAGTGTCAGCTAAAGCTCCCAAACGTAAAACTGTCAAAGCAGATGTGGAATCATATCAGACAGGTGTTAAAATAATTCAGTTCCCTCGCTTTAGCTTTCATACCCCCCCCCCCCCCACAACCTTTCATACTCATAGATTTTCTCTCCCAGTTTTCCGAGATAGAAAAGATTTCCCACAGGCTGCTTGCAGAGGAGGTTGTCAGGCAAAGATAATTCTGAAACACCTCAGGGGAACATCCATTATTCAATACCGCATCCAAATGAATTCCATTTGAAGAGGAATAATGTACTTTACTTGTAATCATCAAACTCCAATACTGATGATCCCGGCAGAACCTCTCAAGATACAGAGGTCTGTTACGTGTGGTTAGAGGAGCTGACAGAATGCGGGGCCATATTTTCTTTTCTTCTAAGAACACAAACTCCGCAGCACCTTGGAAAATAACACCTAACAAGTAGGTGTACGATCACACAATGTCCTGCTTCTCCAAACAACCGCAGCTCTAAAAACAGCAACTAGCTCTTTTTGTTGCCCTGTGCACAATGAACTGCCTGTGGCTGGGTGGCGCTAAGCTAACACACAAGAATAAACACAAGTTATTAACCTGCAGAAACACCCCGTATTCCCACACGGAACAGGATACTGGGAGATTGGGAGTCTGAGCAGGAAGTCTCAATTGGATTAAATTTACGTGGGGAAGATGTGTAATGCAATAACCGGTTCATAACGACGAAAGTCAATTCCATTTGGACAAGAAAAAGTCCTCCATCAAATTAAAGCTTAAGAGTCCAGATCATCATCATCATCATCATTACTCCTCCCAGTACTCACATACTGGTCTGCAAGCCATCAACTATAATCAATTACTGAACTGTACAGGGTGAAATAAACATGGCAGTAGTTTTCCATGTATGAGGTGTAATTTTGGACCAGAGTTAAAATCAGACGTGACCCAGTAATAGTTCAAATCACATGTTACGTATGGGAGTGACCAGCCGCAGCCTGACCACGGGGTGGAGGGAACAGGCCGACAGCTACTGCTAACTGCAGCAGCTGCTTAACTGGACCCAACACCCTTTTGGCACGAAATGACACGAGGCGATAAACTGCTAGCCGGGTGTCGCTGCCCACAGGAAGCGCAAGTATCTCCCTGCTAGCCCCACTGAGAAAAAGAACTAAACATAACACGGAGACGACGAAGAATACAGAGAATAAGAATCCAAAAAAGACAAATACAAATAACACAAAGAAAGAGAATATCAAGAGCAAATATGGGGATTAATATGAAGAAGGATGCAACAAACAGGAACAAGAATTCAAAGGTGTTTAAGTGAATATGAATAAGAATATGAAGGACCTGTCTTTGAAGAACATGAACCAGAATATGAAGCACATGAAGGATACAAAGAATATGAATATTAAGAATGTGAATACAAAAATAATAAGCATGAGAATTTTCATAATACAAATTTGGAGATTCATATGAAGAAAATAGGAGTAAAAATACAAGTACACTGGTGAATATGAAGAAAAATACAAATCTGAAAAAGATGAATCCAAAGAAATATACAAAGAATATGAATATTAAGAATGTGAATACAACATAGAATACAAATATGAATGCAAATACCGAGGCTATGAATGAGAGAAAACAAATACAAAGTATATGAATACCAAGAATATGAACACAAACTCTGTGGGAGGAGGAGGAGGAGGAGGAGGAGGAGGAGGAGGAGGAGGAGGAAGAGGTCCTCCAGACTGGGCTGCTCTCCTCTGGTCTGAGACCAGCTTCACATCTCACAGCTTCAGGAGGGAAATGGAATTAACAGCTATGTACAGCACGGCTGACGGGTGGTGAAAAAAACCAGCACAGTTCAGGCTGTGATTATACTGATATAATTAGTGCCCAGTTTAGGACACACTGTGTAAAATGTGTGTAATTTGTATGCTTCATGTTTCATCTGTTGATCCACCATAATCAAGCACCCGAATCCTGACAGCGTCGGAGCACAGCAGCTCACACCATCCAAGCAACGGCCACGGAGAACACAGCCACCGCTAACAGGCCAATATGCCCTGTTTCCCTTCAGTTTGGTCAGTTTGGTATCAAGGAGGAAAGCTAGCGAGCCGATGGAGGAAAATGCTGAGTGCCGTTATCTTTTCTTTCACCCGAACTCATAAAAGCAAGTTGAAGAATAGGTTTGATACAAATAGGCAAACAAGTGGAGTGATGCCTGAGAGGACTCCTGCCACTGGACTGTTTCGTGAAATATGAGACAACGGAGGTGAAACTTCTGTATCCAAGTGCCAATACCTCGACGTTGTCATGAAGGCTGATGCGTGACTGAATGAACTGTCCTAGACATAACCTTGACGCAGGTTTACATGATGTTCCCAGCTATTTCCTGATCGATCCAAACTGGTGATATTTTGGAGCGTTTCAGGTGTTATGAAACATTACCTGGAACCAATAAATACAGCGCTGTGTATATTTTAATCCTCAGTGCTTAAAGTGCGTTATGCAAGGTGACTATTACATGTTGTTTTTTTTCCTCCATCGCCCTGCTAACTGAAACACAATGGGCTATGTGACCTGTTCAAACACAATCCCCTTCCTATTTAGATTTAAAAATAACATGCCATCTTCCCCCATTATATAACTCAATATCAGTCAGCATCAAGCTCAGTGGTGAGAGCACAAAAAACAGAGAAGAGCCGCACAATTAGGTGTTTACCCTGGAAGCCTTTTCACAGGAGTGTGTGTGAGAGAGAGTGAGAGAGCCCACAGGCTTAGTGAGTCACTGACAGAGTAACCTTCTGCGCTCCAGCTTCTCAACCCTGTTGGAAGGAACCCGTCCAGGTCAAAGACCCAATTCTTGCAAAAGTGGTTTTTCCAAACTGGGCGATAAGGGCCAGGATCCAAAGATGTCCTGATTGGAAGTTTCAGTGATTCTCTGGTGGAATGCTTGAGTAGTGGTTACCGTCTCAGGGTATCATCAGGTATGACGTGGGTGTTTTCTCAAATTACACAAACTTCGTTTACACTTGCCAGTCATATCTAACGATACATACTCCTCCAATGAAAGGCAGATTTGGGAAGAATATTCCAGATTCCAGCAGTATTAAAGTACTCCCAAGTGGCTCCAAACATGAATCTGTGACTCATATTCAGAGACCATGGAAATCCTCAAAACGGAATACTAAGGCAAGGATATCCATGGATTACGGGGGGTTTTGCACGGTTTCAGTTACGGAGATGCTGTCTGATCCAATGTTGTCCTCTAAAAGTAAATCCCTGTTACTTTCTAGTAATGTGGCAAGCAGGCTGATATCCACGAGTTACGCTTTTAAAATCACAAATAATTACCACAGTTACTAGGAATCACACATCATGAAAATACCCTCCCAAACTTTCTGTGCACTCAACCATTCATCTATCCTGACCTTCACCGGGAGGCTTTGACAGATTCTAAGGCTGATAACCGCCGATTTCTAAATTACCTCAGCTTTACCAAGAGTTAAGATGCGGAATAGAGAGATAAAAAATGTCAGCTAGACTGTGTGTGTCCCCAGACGACTCGACAGCGGCTGGTGTCCAGGCCTGAGGGGCCTTCAGCATACATGGATCCAGAATTCCTGGAAGGGATTCAAGTAAAATGTTCAATGATATTTTTTAAAACGGTCCCAGAAACACCCACGAGACGTTTTCAGCAAATGAAGCAGAAAAGCGGTTCCTAGACTGCAAGAGACCAGTAACCTTTTTAGAGAATGCGCCCTAAAACTGAGCAGTTCCTGAACAACTTATGACTAAAGATCCCAGTGTTCTGTTGATTTTGCTGACTAAACCCTTTCACCTGGAGGTATGCAAGTTTGGACAATTTTTTGTCTTTTCTGTCCAGTGTTGATGGCAACTTGGAGCAATTGCACACCGAAAAGATAGCCGTCACAATGCTTTTGGAATTACGATGGATGCCGGCCAACACAGCGACTAAGCTTCTGGTGTTTCAGGGGTAACTATTATCACTCTTTTGCTCCGAGAGCGCTGCTTTAACACAAAAAGGTTTCATTTAAGGCAGAGATGGCAAAACCTCGGTGACGGAACCAGCAGAGGGGGCCAACTTTCATTGCCCCATTTATTGCAGCCACGCCTGTTTACCAAATGTGGGTCAAACATCAGTAGCACCAGGCGCTATTGCAAATTCATGACATGAGATTTTGAGCAATCGGAGCGCCGATTAGACGGCCCACATTACAGGTGTTAGCTTGTTTTGAGTGAAAGCAGCTCCAGCTGACACGTCGATGAAGCAACAAGCAGGTGCGATGCAGCTTGTAAGAGGTTTTGCAATCAGCAGCTAGCCCGGCGTTTAACTCCTTCCTCTCACAGGCACTCCAGGAATTAAAACTAGCTATCTGAATACCTCTACCTTACTGATGGTGGCAGATTCTTTTGGGCTGAAGACCTTCCAGAGACACACCCGGGTGCTTGTTCTGCTACTGCTCAACTGAACTGTTGCATCCCAACAGTGATACGCCTTTTTTTTTTTTTTTTTTTTGCATTTCTGGATTAAAACTCTCCTGCATCGAGTTTTGTTTGGAATGTTTCATTTTTACCACAGGATGCTGGCTAGCAAACCAAGCACGCGTTCAAATTAATGGATAGGAAATGTTCTCAGTTGAATGCTCACGTCTCAAGTTAGTAGCCATGAATAGTCAGGCATCAAATGGGTATTAAACTTTCAAAGGGTTTCATTTATATTGCACTCTCTCTATATTAACAGGTCTTGAAATGGTTTTCCTGTCTTCATTCATACACATGCAAAGGCACCAACCAGCTCATCGAGCCAATCAGAGATTCAGTGACTCGCTCTCCGGAGGAGCCGAGAAATGCTTCCACAGTTTGGAGAAATACACTGATTAGCTTTCCTAAATGAGAAGATTGATATAACTCTCACATCTGTACAGTACACATGTGGCTGGAGCCACAAGACCGTGGGTTTAACCGTGGTCAGATTTATTGCTCACTTCCTGCGTGGGTCATGTCTCTCTTATTAAGGGACTGTTATGTGTATCAACGTTATGCGAGGGTATAGATGTCCATGTAAGACACCAGTCGCCTGAACCGATAGAAATAGGATTTATCAGTGACACGCAAGATATGCCTCTGACCTGGCATCACGCTGCCTATATATTTGTTCCGTACAGATCAGCTGCAGGTAAGGATTTATTTTAACGACAGAGTTCTGCTGTGTTATCTTCGAAGCCGCCTGCTCGGGTCAGGACTGCAGTAGTACACATTTCCAACACAGAACCTTGACGTCCGTCCTTTGTATCAAAGCTGAAATCCTCTGCGCTGGCAATAGCTGAGGGTCGACGGTATTTATTTTCAGATTGTCTGTTCATACAGCAAATGCTCATTGATATCTTAAAAAAACACCTGAAGGGAAATACTCTGAATGTGACACAAACATCGCCTTGGACTCAAGGATGAAGCTTCGGTGGGTCAAAGGTCAAAGTCACAGTGGCTGCACAAATATTGTTTCTGGCTATGACTCTGTTTTTCAGTCCCCAATAGTTGAGAGCAAATATCACACAAATGTCACATATCACTTCATTGAGTCACACTGTTCAACAGGTCAAAGGTCTTCTTCAATGTGACATAAAAATCCTCTGAAAAACATGTTTCTGGCCATATTTAAATTCAACTCCATTCAAGTCAGAATATCATAGGGTAAATTAAGAGTCTGGACAAACATGAATGTTGTCTGCACACGTATGCAACCGGACAGATGGGCGAAGGCGTACAACTGCAAAGTGACGATTCAAAAGGAACCCCTGTTTCAAAGACACCGATATTCATGATGTCTGGTCTGTATCATGCGGTGTAAGACCGCCGTGTTTGAGCGCCTCTGTGACCTTGCTGCTCCTTGCTTACTTTATGTGCTGGGGCCTGTAATTTGTGGTTCTGCTGAACTGTACTGGGTTCTACTGAGAGATGTTCCTAATCTTTTGTAGGATCTGATTCATTTGAATGAGTGAGTGTCAGTAAAGCCCCGACTGTGGACTCCCTCGGCTGCTGCTACAGTGGTAGTTAGACCCAAACGAGCAGGCTCCGTGACAGGTTTATTCACCAAGCAATCACGCTCATGAATAATTGACGCTAACAGCCTGTAGCCTGTCTGTCAGTGGCACACAAACATGCAAAAACATACGCACATGGATTAATATTTATACTGTATTTTGAGTTATGTTGCTGCTATTTCCTCTGTAATTTCGTGTTGAAATAGTCAAGAACCAAAGCCCAATAAACTTTACTTATCTTGATGTACCACTAAAGAAATCTGATAAACATCAAAGTTTAGTTCCTCAGAAGCAGCAGCAGACGGCGGGGGAGAACGCTGCCTCCAGAGCTCAATGCAGAGAACAATGACTGGAGCCTCTGTGGCGCGCGCTTCAAGGAGCAAACCATGCAGAAAAAGTTCACAAGACCTCTAAGAGTATGCATAGAGGGGACGGGACCACACAAAAAACCCCTGCTAGGTCACATGACCAAGGCGGGGATGAATGTTGCTTGTTAGATGGGCAGAGAGGGAAGTCATGGAAACAGGTCTATAGTTCCATTGTCTAAGTGTGGAGCTCGTACGCATGTGTGTGGCGGTGGGAAACGGGAGGCGGGAGGCAAGGCATCAGAAGGGACCAGCGCAGCATTCTTCATTCACAACAGGAAAAAAAAACGCCTCCATCGTAAAGCGACCTTGACTACTCCAGCTGAGCAGCGTGTGCATCATTGCATCACTCTCACACCCCCACTCACTCCAAGTGGGTGCATTACAGAGAAGTCAAACAATCACATAAACGGTCTTTAAAACCTCATGATGCAGCGCTTTCATTGAAAAAAACCAAACCCTTATGACTCACTGTAGTTCCCAGGTTGTGTAACTAATCACATTTTACCACAGGACAAATCAATACCTCCAACACAGCATCATGAAAGACGGGTTTTATCCTCCACATACCTGCTAGTCTGGCTCAAAAGGGCTTTTTTGGAAATAAAAAATAAACCTTACAAGTGCACTTTAAAAACAATACAGTCCTTAAAAGAAAAGGTAAGTCTTCTAAGAAAAGTTCAAATCCACACACACACTGTGTTTGAACAGGCCTCCACTCTTCAGCTCAAGAGCCTTTGTGTTCGACTCAGACGTTCGAAAACAAAACATAATTGAAACCCACTTCCTTAAACTGCTAAAATTACCCACCAGACAACAGGGAAACAAGCACCAGACAAAAGGTTATTTTAGAAAAGATGGTCACTTTATCACAAGTGCAAGCCTGGTTTTTTTATATCCTCCAGCGGCGCTGCTTCTCATTCTTGAAAACACAGAGTTTAACAGTGGTTGCTCCATCCCGTCTAAATTAGCACGGTTTCTACGGGGTCTTCCATCCTATAAGCGGATTACTGCTGCTCATGAGCAAGATAATGATGGTGCAGCTTCAGCGCGTGAATTGAACAACCAAAGGCAGGTGCTGTGAAAAGTTACACCCACAAACCCACAACAAGAGCAGCGCGCTGCGTCGATCAGGCGTGAGCTGTGTGTGACTCCCAGAATAGAACATTATGCAAGAACAATTCTGTAGCTAAAGGCTTAGCTTCACCCATTTTAGAAAGAAAAGAGAACTTTTCTGCCTAAGAGCGTGGCCAGAATAGCAGAGTACAGTAATGACTAACTGTTACGCTCGATACGTCACCGTGTAGTTCTTCTTAAATAAGCGTCCTTTCAAAATGAATGATGGGAGGAGTGAAAAATGCACTCACAGCATTTGTACCAGTAACTTTTTTTAAATTTTTTTTATTTTAGATGTCTAGTAGGCTCTGACTAGTCCTCTGGCAGTTATAGCAAATGCAGGAGGAGCACAAGGTGCCTGCTGGCACTCTTAATATTGAACTGCCTCATTTACAGTTTCACAGTCCAAAATTGTCTTAGAGAAAGTTCCTTCATTTGGATCCGTCCATGTGGCTCCAAAGGTCAAGCGGAAACAGAGTCAAGACAAAAAAATTTTGTGATCGAAACAAAAAAAGGGAAGAAAGAGTGAAAAGATGGAGTTATAATCTTTCTGGACTTAATCACTTACTGTATAATACCGATGTGAAAAGGGTTTATATTTCAATGTAATGCATTTCCCATAAAACAAATACAGATGAGGAAATATGAAGTCTGCAATACCGTTTTAGTTTTTTTTTAAAAATCAAGTGGCTTGATTGACGTCATTTACAAAAAAAAAGTTTCCCTCTCTGACAGAGCAGGAGCATATTCTTGGGTACAGAGTACAGCAGGGAGCGTCACAGTTGGGACGCGTCTTCGCGGGGTTAGAAGCTGAAAAGGTTACTGCAACACTGATGACTAGAAACCCTTTTCAGTCCCACTTTGTTACATTACGGAAGCTTATCTCCGATGTTTGCAGTGCCGGCAGGGTTGGCATGTGCTCCATCCAGCTAAATGGGATGTGAAGGATTGGGCACCCTGGGTCAGGGAATTTCCATTGCAAATCATTGCCGAGCCACCAAGGCCGGACTTTCAATTTGTTAGGACAAACATACACAAGCAGGATTGCTCTCAGACGGTATCGTATCAGGGTGACCCATTCGGTCCCGCACACAGGAAGACGGCGTATATTCTACCCATGTGTTTGCTCTGTGTTGCTGGTTTTCCCACGATGGTCAGATGCAGAGAAATATGAAAGATATGAGGGTGAAAGAAATTCTACATAATCACTGGCTTGCAGCTGTGCCAGCGTTTCTGCATGAAGTTAGATTTGAAGTTTCTCAGGGAAGCTTGTCATGAGAGCTGATGTATGGATCCCATTATCGCTGTCTGTGGTTGTTAGCTTGTGATGTTACCCTGCATGGTTACAAATACCACAAAACACTGCTTGCGAAGGTTTTAATTGAAAGCTCCAGACAACTAAATTTCTGGTGAAGCTGAAGTTTTTGTCAGAAGTGGAGCAGAAGACATTTGTTTCCTCATAGCAAGTTTCAAATGTGCTTCTCTTCCCTTTCTCCATCTCACGAACACGCATCACTTTTGTTTTTAGCCTAGTTCCTGCCCACTCCGTATGTGCAAACCGCACCATTTGTTGTGAAAGTCAGGTCATTTGCTAATGCAAATTATGGTGAAATGTATTGGTTTGTTGCAAAAGACCTCCCTGCAAATACCTGTACAACCGTCGTCAGGCAAGAATTAAATAGGACAGAAAAAACATGTCCGGGCCAACACCAAGCTCAACATTAAGAACTCAAAACTGCTTCGGTGGCACACAGTGCATCTAAGGGCATTTTCACACCTGGAAGTCCGAATCGAGATTCAAACCAGAGTTTGTTAATTGTATGAATTGGATCTATTTAATTTTGGTTTTAAATCGCAGCCACGATAAAGAGTTTGAGTGATTACGAGAGCCTGTCAGCTGCGCGTACCTCGTTTGTAGACAGACAGACGTGCATCTGACAACATGGAGTCCATTTAGTGAACCATGGCATGCCTGCTATTACGGTTTGAACCAAACTGAAAAGGACGATGGCACAAACCAAATGAGGTAGGTTTTGAAAATGCACAAACCCATAAGACCCCAAACATTCTAAATACGTCTTCTTCTTCTTATTTAAAAAAAAAAAATGTAAACATTATATCATAATACAATCTGATCATCTATGATTGCATTTTGCTCTTTTATTTTCTCTGTGTCTGATGGAATCACGCAGCCCATAACCACATGTGACATTTCACAGCAATCGATCATTTGGTCTGTTAAGAACTGCTGCTACACTTCATATACATCTCTTAATGGTAACATGGTCCACTTAGCTAAATTCAATAGCTCAGAGGATTACCATCTTCACTGAAGCATGTAATAACCAAAAGGTCATATCATCATCATAACTCAACAAACCATAATCTGCTGCTGCCTCTTTAATAGCTTTTGAAGTGTGTCAAGGTCCGAATCGCTGCCACACCACTCACGCTGTTTTAATGGTCATACCCTCCTCTAAGCTCCAGTCTGCCAGTCACTCCTCCCGGCTCTCAACGCCGTGTCACTCTATTCCCCGTTGACTTGTGCTAGCCTAGATCGAGAGATGTGCGAAGAGCCCGGGAGCATTTGGGATTGATTTGTGGCTATTTTTGCTTGTCCTACTTGAACTAAATGGTTCAGATACTCAGAGGAAGAAGTCAGCAGCTTATTGAACCCCTAAAAAAAAAAAAGAAGAAAAAAAAGAAAAACAGTGGCTGGCTAATGGTTGTGGGAGAGTGGATGCTTTAGTGTAGAGCTCTCAGAGAAAAAAGGCCCCCTGTAATAGAAGAAAGGAATGAGATAGATATATCTATCTATATATAGATATATATAGATATATATATAATATATATATACACACAGAGAGAGAGAGAGCGAGATAAAAGACAGATATAGATTATCTATATCTATATATGTATATGTATGTATATATAGATATAGATATATACAGTATATATCTAATATATATATATATATATATATATTTGTACATTCTCTGTTGGTTGGTCTAAAGGTTTCAGGCATTCTGAGCAGTAAAAAAATGACTGTGCTGGGACCAATAAAAGAAACCACACTAGAAAAGTTTAATAAAAGAAAGGTGGAATAAGCTGTCTCAAGTGGCCGTGCAACAATGCGCACCATGGAAGCAACACAGGTTTACTGCGCACATAAAATGCTTCTCCGCACCGCAGCAAAAATTACTCCTGTTATTAAACTATAACTCAGGCAACTTGGGCCCTCGGAAACACTCATTTCCAACGCATACAGCCACCGGGATGTTGTTGCATGTTATCAGGCGCTACATTTACAATAGCATGGATGCTATCATCACAAGCATAATAAGCCCTGTATGAGGGCACTGACATTACAGGTTATGGGCTTCTTTTTTATTTTTTTTTCCTAGCATGTTGTGGTATGGAGTTGCAGAGTCAAACACGGCCACTACGCTGACGTGATGTTAGCTCACGTCGGGTTATGACATGAGGTTCATTCTCAAGGCAATTTATTGCATTTTTATGCCGTGTCACAAGTGTCTCTCCTGCACAGAACACCGGGTGCTTGGTGTTTTATGAGCCATCACAGCCAAGGTTTAAAAACTTTTTTTTGTGTGTTTGCGCATTCAAATAAGTCCTAAGACACTTCACAAGACGCCACACCAAATAACATTTGTTTTCCAAGGCAATTCAAGAGGGTCGCACACCAGTCAAAAAAGTGGAATTTCTTGAAGATTTAATCAGTGTTTTAGCTCAGGAACAGGAGCCCCTCTATGTTACAGCCCACATGTAAGAGCGCTGAACAAAAACTACTTATCAATACATTTGCTCACTCCAAAAAATTAGATGAACCTACGCAGACCAGGATGTGTTCTCTCCCTCTGTGGTTCAGACTTCATTTCCTCCAGTGCAAAAAGCAGATATTCCGTATCATAGCAACACAAGGGTCTCAGCCGGACAAATGCAGCGCCTCCAAAGCACTCACAAACGCCCCCTACTGGTCGCTTACAGAAGAGTACCTGGCATCGAAAACAGAACTTTTAAAATTCGAAAACACGTCAGTGCAACTAAACTCATACTAACATAGAAAGGTAATGCACGTAAGGGATGGATTTATCCCCCCCCCCCCCCAACTCGGCCTTGGTGTTCTGTGCATGGTCTTTACGTTCTGCTGCAGTATTGCGACAAACAGCATAAAGTCAAGGGCAGCTGGTGCTTGCTGCCATGCTGAGAACAACTAATAGATAAACATCTAAAAAGAAAAAAAAAGTGCTGTGTGAGGTCACACTGCTACCTGCTGGAGCAAACCTCCATCAAATCAAGTCTTCCTTGGTCCTCGCATATGAGGAGGAACAACACAAGTCAAATTAAGGGACTATGGCTTGACTGCAACTGAGAATGCAAACCCACTGACTGAGAGTCTACAGCTGGGCCTTCTATGTGGTCTAGGTGCAGTGAAAGGATTCAGTCACCGATCAGCCATCTACGAGTGGCCACTGTCACTACTGAGTGGGAACAAAGGAGTCACTGTGACTGTCACACACACTCCTCATTACACTCACCCTTTGCTCTGCCAGCTGTCTCTGTGTCCCCTCCCACAGCCCCCCCCCCCCCCCACAGCTGTAGCAATAGATCAAGCAACCCTTAATTCCACACACACACACACACACACACACACACACACTTTGGTGGCTCACCCTGCTAGGTGCTCTTTGCCTTTCCTCTCTGGCTGGCTGCACTTTTGGCGACACTGTGTTATTCACCACCACCACCACCACCAAGGGCTCATCGGTGCTACATCACTGCACACAGCCACAACACACCAGCTTCCACTGGAGGTGATGTTCAAAATATTTGCCGAGTAATTCAGTCTTTCTCGTCTCGAGCAGTGTCACGCAGGAGCGTGTTATTGTTCTACTGCTCATTTTTTCCCGTGGACTAAAACCATGCTTCATACACCCGTCAACCGTGCCCTCCCCTCCCCTGACAGATGCCCCAAGCCCAGAAGTCTATGGCCTCACCCATTAATTTGCCAAAGCTCTGCCCTCTTCACTGCCTTCCTATTATTTATTTATCCCCTCACATCTTTATTTAACCATATGCTACACCCACGCCCTACCTCCCCCACCCTAACTTTACCCACTCCAGCCCTGTCTGCCTGGTCAGTCATAAAGCGACGACTATGCCAGCTCGGCCTCCACCCTCGCAGTGTGGTGACTTGCTTTCATCCTCTCTGCGTGCTGAGCCTCGGCCCTGCGAGGCCACTCATTGGGGCTTTGCTTGTGGCTTCCCTATTATTGTCAACTTCTAGTCAAACAGTGGGTGGGGGCTTCGTTTGTGGGGTTGAAGTGAGGCTGCAGCAGAGCTATTTACGGACTGGTACATATGATTCTAGGAACTTCATTTTTGCCTTTTATGGGTTAACTGCATGTAAACCACTTTTATGTGGATCATTGGGGGGGGGGGGTGACAGGGGGAGAGTGAGGGAGAGGCAAGCACAAGTGGAGGCCATTCCTCAGGCCAGGCTTTCATTGCTGTGGGTACGATGTCATTGGAATGATGTAATCGCTGCCGAACAACCCCCCATACATCTATTCAGTGAGTACTTGGAAACAGACATCAGACATTTTTCACTTGACAGCCTTCCCTGTAATTGATATCGAAAAACATTAACAGCTAACCACATTACATCGGGTTGAGACTACACTCCTTGACCTTTCTCTTCAGTCTTTCGCTGAACAGGAAATGAAGCAGTTCACATTCAGGCAATGTCAGGAAGTATTTCACATTAAACCCTCAATAATCTTTTCGAGCTCAGCATGGCTGTATGGGATCAATTAAGGGTCATTTATATTTTAAGCTTTTGAAAAGAAGTTTGCAACTAGGATGAGAGTAGCCATGTACGGTATTTCCTGCTATGGCCTGGACCTGTTGAGATGGTGACATCATCAAGTTCACTACGCAAGTCCCAGTTTGGCGTATAGAGAAACTCCTCCATGATGTCTCCAGCTATGCTTTGGATATGCTAAAACATCGAGCCCCTGATTGGATAGTTTGACGTCCTCTGATCGGCCAGTTGAACACACCGATTGGCTAATCAGCTCAGGCGTAAAACCCAGGTCAAGATTCAAAATGCTTGTAACTTTAAGTTTGTAGCTTGTAGCTTCCAGGTAGCACACACAAGTAGGAAATCTTAGCTTCCATCTCTCAGACTCCGTGACAGCTAACAGACAAATATTTCTTCAGCTACTTTTAAACATTTTCAAGGGAATTGAAATTCCAAACTTTTAAACGTGCAGAAAAAGATTTCTACTTCTGCTAAAAACCTTGTTGCATATTTGCAAATTACATCTGTGAGCACTAAAGTTTCACACATGTAGAAAATATGCTGCAAAACTTTTGACTCATCCAAAAATCCAGATATGTGGAGGCTATTTTCTTTCCAACCACAGCACACATACAACTGCCAGCTGTGATATTAATTGCAAACATCGTTTCACAAGCTCTGAATATTAATAATCCTTACCTGGTACCGTGTAACTACACTTATTAGAGTGACTTCACACCTGAAGCCTCCACTTCTTTGTAACATACTCTCACCACATGCTTAGACACATCCGGTAGCTTGCCTCTTATTGTAAAACTGGCCTTGGTATTTCCTGTGTCTTTTCTCCAGGACACTGCCTGGATTGGTAAATGCAGCCAGAGGAATCAGACACGACGCAGACGCAAAAATCCAAACAGCGAGTGTTAAGCTTCCCCTCTAGACAACAAAAGAACAGACACAGCAACAAGCACCGAAGGCAACACTAAACCCAGCTAGTCTGCCACTACAATACCCCTCTTCTCTCAATAGAGCGCCACGCTGAGCCCAACTTAGCTGAGCTGTACCATGCCATTCTTCAGCCACGGGTGGGTTTTTTTCAAACAGGGTGAAGCAGGGTAAGGCAGGTGGTTTACAGATGCGGTCTCAGTTGAGCTCAGGCCACCGAAAGTACGACACAATTGTACAACTGTGAAACAACAGAACACTTGTTGTCTCAGATGACAGGAAACACTGCATATCAGCGGTCGCAATAGTGGAACTGACAGGAATGACAAGAATCACAAACACAGATAAGCTCAGAGCAGGAAGAGGACAACTGGAAACGTCAACCCAGGAATCCTATGGTTTTTGCTGGTCTGTTGTCGAGTGAGCCACGTGTTGATTCACTCACTCAAAACCTTAAATCATACAGCAGAAAAGAGAAGAATAGAGCAGGAATGACATGCTCGCAAGTTTTGTTTTAATGAATATCCATTATTATGTGTCATAAATTAAAATGAGACCTAATCAAGTAAATAGAGGCGAGGGTGGGGCGAGCTGAAACAAAATATGGGCTTCTCAAACAGCTTCCTCTCGGCCTGAACTTTGACAGTATCAGCATCTCCATCGGCAGGGCTTTGGTAGTCCTGAAGGGTGCATAGATTACATTAGCTGTTGCTAGCAGGTGATGAATAGCAGTGTCAGAGTGTGAGGGTGATTATGGCTTGTTTATATTGGCTGGTAAGAACCAAAAGAAACTGCACTTCAGGCTGCTACTCAGCTGTAAAACGCAAGCAGGAGAGAAGTCCACTGGAGGCTTGTGCAAGTACACACTGCTGCTGCTTCATGCTGGTCAGTCAGTGGGCAGCAGGGGTCAGGAACTGGGAGACATGTATATGTACAGGATACAATGATCCGGTGTGATGGGGGGAGGCAGAAAAGGAAGGTGAAGACAGGGTGACAAACAGAAGAGCGAGGGGAGATACATGGAAGTATCTTACTTCTCAAGAGTCCCTCTGATATGATTCACTCAGACCGCCAGCCAGAGATCCAGTGAGCTAGTGACCTTGTGGTGTTCCACAAGGACCTCCACTCCTTCTCAGTCCATGTGCTCTAGAGGACGACTTGACTACTCGAATGGAAAACACCGCTGCAGCAAGCTGATATCGCAGGGGCCTGCATCATGACAGAATGGGTTCAAATCCTATCTCAGCCCATTTATTAATTTGCAACACATTTATCTGGGTGTTCCTGCACCTCTCTCTGCAGTCTATTCAAGTAATTTAGCAAAAATAACTTGAAGTGAAAGTGCTTGCTGGAATCATAAGTGCGCCTAGGGTACAGCAAGGTTCATATAATACTTCCTGAGAAATTAATGACAAAATATCTGCCGATGCTTATCATTTGTGATAAAATCAACATATCTTGACTCATTGATCTCGTCATATCGATGTTTGAGAATACGGACGTGGTAATGACAGCAGCAGCGATGTGTTCATAGACGGCGTAGACTGAGATGAGGCAGGACTCCAGCTCATTACTTGAAGTAGTATAAAAAAAACTTTGTGTTTACTCAACAACAAGTAGTAGAAGTTAGACCGACAGAAGTGACTCGAGTGTGTCGTAAACATCGCAGATGGACGCGGAGGAATCAGCTGGTCGGTATCAGCTGGGAGGGTTCGACTGCAGTTAGAGGTTGATAACTGCGTAGTTCAACTGTGAATATTTTTGTTGAGCGGAACTTTTCCAAATCTGGTTTATGGCACGAAGACCACTTTCCACTCAGTTTTATACTATATAATATACAAAAGGAAACTGTCTAAAATGTTTTCGAGTTTTTGTAGTTGCGTGCAACAAGTAGTCAAACGCCCAGGAGACAACGACGTCATCAAGAATGCTTTAGATAACAAACACGTGCCTATTTTATTGTCATCCGAGCACATACAGTATTGTTTGGCCCGTTGAAGTGACAGCAAGAAATCAGCCTATTCATCCTCGAAACAATACAGACATCAAATTAAAAAGACTTTTCAAAACAAAGCCTAACTGCAGTGCTGGCGATACAGGAGTTAACATGGAGGTAAAATATGAGGAATGAGTTTGTGTGTTTCTTGGAATGGTTCCCCTGCCCCCCTCCTCGCCTGGACTCCATATCAAGCAAAACAACAGGCTACTTTTAGTTCCGGTCCACTTCACTGAACCTCCACTCATCCGTATGTGCTGTCTTCTCTCATCAAGGAGTGGCGTTGATAAGATCATCGTTGTTTGCGCGCCTGGGAGACGACATGGGGCCGACCTTTGGCCGGACACCATCTTCAACATGTGACTCAAGGCTAAAACAGATATTTGAAATGAAAAGCAACTACAACCACAGTTGCAATCAGCGCAGCCTTTTCTTGCAGCCCTCCTTCAGTCTGGAGCTCTTCTTCGTCTTTGTACTGAATGAAATACTGGGCATGAGTTTAAACTGACCTCTGTGCCTGATCAGAGAAGAAAGGGCCCAGTGCCAACGTCCATCTTGATCTCTGAGCCCTGAATTTCAAGAGGCTTTCATTAACATAACCTCTGTACTCAGCAGAATGCTGTGTGTGCGGGAGGTCGCAGCAGCTCTTTGTGAGAGCCCCTTCTTTGGCATTTCTCCTGCCGATAACACCCTCAACTTAAATTACATGATGGGAAGCAAAGCATCCAAGCAGAGGAGCCACTGGTGGAGAGAACTAAAACGCCACAGTTCAACCAGCAATTCTGTTGATGTGATAAGAGCAGTTGTAAATTCAAACATCACACTTATGGACCTACTTGCAGCTCTGACATTTGACTTTTCTGTTTCCCATCATGACACAAAGAAACCTCAACACACATCCAGCAGAAAACACACCTCCTGCCAGCTCCTCAAACCTGAGCAAAGAAGAAAGTTGGTTTGGTCACACACGTCACTGTCCACCCTCACAACAAAACACAAAAGACAAGAACTTACACAAACTTACAACAGTTCTGTAGATAGCAAAAGTTAAGTTCACAAAATGGGAGCGCAGAAAACCTCTACCTGGACTTGAAGTTCCAAGACCTGACCCAAGACACATTTAGGTTCTACACCACGACTTATTACGGGTCAATCGACTTGGGTCGGTTCCTGTTCTGTTACTGCGGGTCTCTGGGCAGTTTGTCAGTATGTGTGAAGCCAGAGAGGACCTGAAACACTTGATAAACAGTTGTGATTTTGGCGATGTTTCGCAGCAGGGGTCCAATTGTGAGGAGTAGTTCGAAATGGCGAATGGGCCAAATCATCTTTGTGTTTGTGATTATTAAACCACAAGTCGCACAAGCAGGGACAAGTAGACTTGCACCAAAATAGCGTGCGTTACTCACACAATAGCAGAAAGTGTGGATTATTTCTAATACCAATTTTCTTGGCAGAGGTTTGGATTGTTGGATGGATTAAACTTGTCATGTCCCAGTCAGGCATCACCGGGGGAGGAGGAGGCCTCTGCATGATGTAACACTCAAAGTTTTGTTTTGATCAGTTGTAATTTTATTACAATTCATTCAATTCAAAGTCATTGCCATTCAAGTCTGAGGTTCTGTGGGCTGACTGGGTTTCTTGGTCCCGGGGCTCACGTTTCTAATCAAACGGTCTGGTTCACTTTCAGAGTCTCCTGAGGCCTTCGTTTCTGGACCTGTGAAGACCTCTGCATCATACAACGTTAAAAAGAAGAAAAACATTTGACCCTCTGATCCCTTCCTAGCCAGTGAATTCAATCAAACGCATTCATGAAATGGATTTTGTTCTTTCACACATTAGATTTTTTATGGCCTCAATTTAGTCTTACAGACAAGCAGCATAGCCTGGTGGTTCTATGTAACTCCTTGCTCCCAATATCTTAGCCTCTTGTAACTGTCAATCACTCAGACTCACAAAGACTAAAATGTAAGAAGGTATGGACGATATATAATCAATGTCTAGCGCTATCAGTTAAAAATAACCATCAGGCTTTGCTTCCTGTCCGTCAGGGCTAGAAAATCCTGTAGTGAACACATTTGTGAATAAGAACATTACAGGAATGAGAGTCGCTGATCTGTGACTGTGTGTTTGAGCTTTGTGCCAGCTCACATTTTCACGGACAGGAAGGAAGTATGGAGGGATGCAGGTGGACAGATGAAATAATGGAAGGTTACTCGAATGTAAGCAGCAATGTGGATGTTAAGTATGCAATTGCGAACCAGCTAAAAGGCTGAGAGTCGCGCGCGCACACACACTCATACACACACACTGAATTCAACAGGGACAAGCTATAATTGGGTTACAGCTGAGGAAAACCTGCGTTTAGCACCTGGGTCATCCTGACACACCAGCATAATGCTACCGTGAAAATGGCACATAGAGGCCTTGGAGATCAAATCTGACACAGTACTGGAGCTGCAAATCTCTCCAGCACATGTGCACACATGCTATAAATCATAAAACACCCACGGCACATATGCAGCGTCCTGCTGCAACAGCTGCATGCAGTCGGTCCACCTGCTCACTAAATGTACAGTAAGCTCAAAGTGATGTGGGGATGTACTGCTTATCCATCTACCCTCCTCAGCCAGTAAGCTTAGAGGATGTTCTTAGCAGAGAGATGCTAAATACCACAAACACAGAGATGAATGGAGCCCGAGCTGGCCAACCCCTCGCTCAGTGTTTACAGAGCTCTGCGGCAATGCCACAACTGGAATGCAGCGGGCAGAGCAAGCATGCAGAGGGAAACTTATCAGTTTCTGGGTCATCTAGGGCTACTTCTCTCTGCATGGAGTCTAGACTACGACAGAAAAACACCCCTGCAGATGCTCGGATCTTCAACTGATTCATATTCTAAGAATGGATGGACTCGGTGCCCAGAGAGCAAAAAAGCACTGGGTAAAAGGTCGTAATACAGTCACGAGTGGACTCCATTATGCAACTGCTAAGATATCACAGTTCGCTATGAAACAATACAATTTTCCCATTAGTTTTTTGTTATTTATAGCATCTAGTTCATAGGTCAAAGTGCTGCTTGGTGCTGAATTTAGCCTTGGGCAGCAATTTAAGAGCAGAAGACAGCAGTGGTACCTCAGACATTTCCTCTCAGCCAGCTACAGTATGTCTGTCTGTCTGTCTCTCACCTTCTCATCGCACCTTCGGTACCTACCTGTTTTAATTAACTTCATACCACAGGGAGCAATTATGCAGGCAACGTTCATCCCATTTGAAGCTGCAAATTAATCTAACCTGAAACTGCCGAAGGACGGGTGCAGCAGCACCACAGGAGAACACCGCTATGTTAAAATATCAGGGTTTTTCATTAAGGACCCTCAGTGGCTCGTAACGCAAAGAGAGTGCAGCGATGACAGGAAACTTTGGACTTTACTACAGCAAAGTCACAATTCTGTGCGTTTGGAAAGAGGGAAAAATGGGGAAATGAGTTCATTAAGATGAACAGATAGCAGGCTGGGCATACATGAAGGAGAAAACAATTTACATACCTTTATTTCCCTCTGGGAGCAAGAACAGAGTGAGAAAGCAGACTGGCAGAGTGCAGCAATGTGTGAGCGAGCAAATGAGAGGAAAGTGCAAGAGATGGGGAAAGAGAGAAGGAGCAAAAATGAGAGAGACAGTAAGATATAGTGTGTGAGAAAGCAGAGAGTAAGCTAATGAGAGAGAGATAACAAGCTGTAAGGAGAGGGAGGGGGCGCTGCCGGGCGAGAGCAGCTCCAGAATTGGCAAGGTTGCACTTCAGGAGGTGAGAGGATGCCAAACAGTCAGCAGTGTCAAAGAGATAACACCTGGATGCAACTCAATAAGCCAGGGAACGCGAGGATCCTCTCTAAAGAACACAACCGACGGCATCTCGTCATCAGAGTTCCTTGATTTCAACGGTGCAAGTCAACTTGGCCATGTTTACATTCGGACTTTCATCTACTCTCGTGATGCAACACCATTTCTAACACTGGCGTTTAAAGGGTAACTGTGTTTTGTTTTTGTTTTTTAAACCGGGCTTCTATTTTCTCACGTCTTTGAGTCCAAAATTACAGAAATCTGTTAAATATTTGAGCGAGAACCCCGTGACCTGCTGCAACTGCATCAAAGCACTCTCCACAAACAGAGTATTTTCTGACACCATTATGGACAGAATCCCTCGACCCATGATACCCAAACTAGGGTGTGGGCACCCCTTGTGGTACACACAGCCACATCGGAGGGAGACGATTAAAAACCTGTGGTATCCTCTCAAAGTCCTCCATCAAAGATGAACCGGCTCATCCTCTGATTGGATCTCACTCTACGATCCTGAATTAGACAGCGAGCTCAGGCCAATCAGAGGCAAAGACAGGCTGAGGGTGGGATCCAGTATGGCCAGTTTCTCCTGCATGGAAAAAAAGGGTCCTTGAGCAACGAATATGTTATTGAACTTTATGAAATATGGAAAAAATGTTGAAGCCATACGCCCTTGAGAGCAGCAGAAACTGTCGATGATGCAGTTCGACAGTGCAACAGTACTAGCCTGTCAGAATCAGTCCTATGATCATCCTCCCGACGCACAGCCAACTAATAGGGGCGGGGCTGGCGGAAGCGAGACAACAGTGTGGTGATGTAGAGAACGCTGCGTAGGGGAAGAGTAGAGCATTCAAGAAGATCTAGAGACTGATCAGGGGTCCATGCTTGCACCTCTCCCAGTTGTGGCAACAAAACTCGTCATAATGCTTTCACAGACTACTGCCAGGGGACAGAGACACAGTGAAGCAAGCTGTGCTGTTCTGAAACATTTTTTTTCGCTGTCAATCTAGTTTTACAGACAGGAGGCGAAGCCTGGTGGTGACTTAAAAACTTCTTGCCTCTGACATCTATTGTGCACCTCTTGTAACATTAAATTCTTTTCAAGCTCGGATGAAAACCCGGGCCTGGTTACAAGAGCTATACAATAGAAGTCAGGAGCAAGCAGTTACCAACAGACATCAGGCTCGGCTTCCTGTCTGTAAAACCAAATTAAGGGCTAAAAGAGTCCTGAAGTGTTTAAGAGCAAGTTTTCATGGATGAGGCCACACGTCCACACACTCTAACTGCAGAGAAACACAGTTCCAGTAGTGCAGAGACCTGCTCCAGAGCGGCGGTCGTGTTATTCTCTTAAGTTACTGTGTCGTCCAGGTATAATCCTGCTCTTCTCTCCATCTCAGTAGGGATCCTTTCCATAAGGTCGTCAAACACACCCAATAACCTCAGCAGGTCTGAGGCAAAAACTGCCCCATGCAGACGCTTCATAGTTGCTGGACTTGTGGTTCTCGATTGTCCCCAGTAATCATTGAGACCCAAAAAACATGAGAAAATAGGCCCGCATTTAAAAATACTGGAATCTTTCTTTAAGACTCTCTGGGGAATCAAGAAATATTTATTTGGTCGAGCCAGCTAACAAGAAATGGAGGTTTACTGTGGCTAATAAAACTAGCTGTCACATGTGTGTGCATTCCTGTTGACACATAGGTCCCTCAGGTGGCTGTAAAACTGAAATATAACGCTTCTGGCACCCGTCAGTCCTGGGCTGCCCCGATAAAGCTGTACTCTTTACTTCACATGGCAGTTAAACAAAATAGTGGAAGTTAGTGGCTTGTTCTTGAGAATGAGTTTAATTGCTTTTCTTGACTGCTGAAGTTGTGCCAAACCTTCTCTAAACCCAAAAGAACATCAATCTCTATCCCGCCATCGACCACGGTCTCAGACAAGGGCTGCACATGGCGGCCAAAACCTCACCGGGCGACCCAGAGTCCCTCAGGTCAACAAGATTTATGTCAAGTTCATCCTCACGAACAACAGTGAGGTAGAAGCAGGCCCTGGATTTCTCCAGCAGCAGACGGAGACACGGCTGCGCGCGTCCCTGAGCTACCCCGGTCTGCGTTTATGGTCCGGATGACACCGTGATGCCAGCAGCGTGCAGCTCCATCACAACCGGGACGTCTTCGGTGCTTAACAGGGCATGTAAATGTGCTCTCGCTCTATCAGAAACCACCTTTAGGGGACCATGACAAGACATCAGTGTGGCCCCCGGGCCGGCTGCTCAGGCACTGCTGTGTGTCGGCGCCGGATGCTGTTAAAGTCTATTACTAGAGACTAAGTGATCGCTGAGGAAATACGGTGCAGCAGGTTTCCACAGGCAAACAATGGTCCTTTCACCGCCCGAAATGGGACGACTCAAACATAAACGTTACAGTTCATCCAGAGTTTGGACATTTCTGGGATTCTGTGTGTTCATCACCGATCTGACTCCAGATCAGGAGATAATATTAACAGTGCAAAGGCAGGTCAGTTGCACAGAAGGCAGACGGCAGGAGCTCTGCATGGAGGGGGACTGCGACTGAGGGGGCAAAACAGAGGTCTTAGGAGCAGGTCCATCTTCTGTCAGGAAACTTTCAGTTTGTTTGTATTTCTGTGTCAAATCTAAATAACGGTTTAAATCAACCCTTTTTTTCAAGGCTCCTTTCAGACTAAACCTTTTTGAATATCATTTCCCAGCATTGTCATTTTGTTCCTATTTTGAGTCACATAAAAGTTTCCTGTATGGCTGACTGATTTTAAGAGCACATACACACACACACACACACACACAGACACATTAATTCCTCAATTGCAAACAATATAAAGAGGAAATCAGTGGGTGATGATAGACATTTTAAATCAAAAGCAAGGATAAATGGTGGGGTTCTTCCTAACCGACCAGATGATGGTTTCTAGACCGTCTTCAGCAGCACTGCTGTTCTTCATTTGCACATCTTTGCTTTTAGCAAACATCACAACCAGTTTGGATGCGGCACTCGGCCACGATGCAGGGTTCAGCCTTGGCTGGCTAGGAAGCAGTTCTTCACTAAACTGACCCGAGCCCTCCCCGGGGTTCAGGGGTCTTCAGTTCCACTCTACTCTGAACTTGTTGGGTCACATGGAAACTTTTAGGAAGTTTCTCATGTCTGAGAGCTGGACCTCTCCGTGTAGTAACATGACTTCTGGAAAAAGACCAGTTTTCAGATCTCTGGTGGAGATCTCCAGAGCTCCAACACACACCAGCGGTTATCTGGTCAGTCTCTAGCCCCAGGCCCGGTGTGGTGGTGCGGTGTGGCCCGGTTTGGTGGCGTAGAGCAGCCGGCATGCTGGAGCTCCGCACCATTCAGCAGCTCTTTTATTAGCAGCGAGTGGGGACACCGTGTAAACCAGCAGCAACATGCGACTGCCTTCTTTCTTCATCACAACACAACTTGCAGCTCCACGCAACCTTAAACCAGGACTAACAAGGCGCGGAGGGATGGATTTTAACGGCAGTTTAAATGTCACCGCAGCTGAATGTGTGAATGGAGCTCTCATCAGACGTGTCAATAAATGAGCAGCGCCCGCAGCCGCTGCCTGGCTGAAGTCAGAGACAGACAGACAGAGACAGCCAGAGGAGACCAACAGATAAAAACAGCCTGCGATCAAGCGACCGCTCGCCGAGGCAAAGCGCAGCAGACGCCGCCAACATTCAGCCAGAAACCAAGTGTCGCTGCGCAGCGTTCCTGCAGGAAAAATCCCGATAAAGGAGCTTTTACCGACCTGATGAAGCGAGGAGACTTCTTCTACTACAGCGCTGCTGTTGTCCGGAGTTTGCGTGTGTTTTGTGGATGTGTGTGTGCGCGCGCGCGTGTGTGTGTGTGTGGATGTGTGTATGTGTCACTCAGAGGTGTGTTTCTCTCTCTCTCTCTCGCTCTCTCTCTCTCCCCTGTGCTGAAGAGAGAGAGAGTGAGAGATAGTGCTGATGTTTCCACTTCCTCGTTTCTTCTGCCGTCTGCTGGCTGCCTTGTTGATGCCAAACACAGGAGGACTGCGGGCAGGCGGGGGGCGGGGGGCGGGGGGCGGGTGGACTGGGGGGGGGGGACGGGCAGGGCCAAGTCCCACTGCTCACTTTGTTAGGTACACCCAGTCCCAAAACAAGTGCTGCTGATAGACTCCCTTATTAATAAAATAAATTATCGTTGTGACAACAAATGTAAATATCAAAGACCACATGTATCAAAGCATGACTGCAACCTGCACTTTTTCCCTGTGAAACTGTGAAAAAACACAACAGCAAATGAATCAAACTCCATCCGCATGAGGTGGAGCACAGATAATGACCGCATGCTCACTTTTGGGTGAACTAAGACAGTGAATAAGGCATTTACGGGGTTTTCCAAGTGGTCTCCAAGCTACGTACTTTTTTGTGTCGTTGATGATCCCTGCGTGCTGGTGTCACTGGCGTCTGTCCAGCTCACCCGATGAACCCAGGTCTTTGTCTAGGTTGCTACGGCTGAGCAGAGGAGCCGCCTGTGTTCTAACGATGTTTCCGTTGCGACTTATTGATTCAGGAAGTTAAATCTGTCAATGTACTTCCAATTGCACTTTACTTCCTCCCCCGCATTCCATATTTTCAAATCCAACAAAACCAATGAACTCCTGTTTTATTTAGATTTATCCACTGATGCTTGTGTGTTGTAGTGGGTATCAAAGTATCAGGATTGATGACAACACGAGTCAGGTTCACCTGAAGGGTCACCGTCCCTCCAGACATACAATCAAAGAGTAAATACATCAAATAATAGAATTACAGTATTCAGATATTAAATTCCACGATGGACTGAAAATGATTTTTGTCTGCGAGTGAAAGCGGTTCACACAAAATAGTTTGGCGTTTTATCTGAGAGTCACAAATGCAAGCCGGGGAGAACCACTCCTGATTTAATTTATGCAGCAAAAGTGTTTTTTCCTGCTTCATCTGCATAATTTACCAGCCAACCTAATTTATTACCGAGTGAATTCACGTATACGCTTTCTGGAAATTTTTAAACATTGGTCACCAATGTGTCCTCTCACACACATGCGCGCACACACACACACACACATACACACAAAATTTTAATCTGTTATATTTGATGGGAAAAAATGCATTTCGACTCCATTCTCCAAATGGTCTTCAAACACTGAGGAATGGAGAATGTCCTTTTAAGAGCATTTAGCTGTTTTCTTGTTATTGACCCGGCTGATTGACCCAAAGCTCCCTCAGGCTCTGGCAGAGTTGCCCTCACCAGATTATTACCGGACGACTTTAAAATGATCTCTTCTCACCCTGAAGGAGGAAACAAAAGCATTCGCCGCCTTCAGTCTTGCAGGGGGAGGGGTGGGGAGGGGTGGGGCGGTGGCAAACAGGAACAATGTTCTCAATAATTCATGGTTATTGAATGCTCTCTGGCTTCCACACACAACAGTTTGATTGTGACCTTCTAAAGTTACGTTATGTTAAGAATCACTTTTATACAGCCGAGTTGTCGTCTAAACAACATAATGCTGTAGTCTCAGGGGTTTCTGCTGGTAACACCAAATATATCACTGCTGCAGCTCAAGGCCTCACGCAGGGCCTTCCCTTTAATTTCACCAGTGATTACAGACTATTTCTGATATTAGAGTGTGTGTTAGCTCGTGCGCGCGCGCGTGTGTGTGTGTGTGTGTGTGTGTGTGTGTGTGTGGAGGAGAGGGAGTCTAGTGTTGCAGCTCCTCCTTGTCTCCTCTCAGCAGGCGGAGAATTAATCCTCCCTCCCAGGTAAATAATCTGGTACAAGACACCCGGCAGTAACCTGTCTGTCTGTCTGCTTTTGTTCTTCATGTGACTGCACACGTCTGCTGCAGAGACATTCAGGCCCGATCCAAACATTAAGCAAAGGAAATAAATCTTTTCTGTTTTGTGACCATGTGACAATAGTTTTTTTTTTAATGCTAAAGTGGCAAAAGGCAAGTTTTTTTTTTTTTTTTTTTTGCTTCAAGTTATCCTTCGCCTAAAGCAAATTAAGTATCAATACCTCCCTCAGAATAAAAGGGTAGTCTGTCTTCCACGTTCTCACAAATAGGTGTCTTGACCTCAAGGACATCTTTCCCTCCTGTGTTCATCACCAGCCACAAATATTTAGCTTGAACTGAATAACAACTGACTGGCAATGACAGCGAAAAAAAAAGGTCCTCTTAAGAGTTTCCAGGGTCACTCCCACTATCCCCGCTGAGCCTGTACCCGGGGAAAAGAAGTGGCTGCCAACAAGTAAAACATGGACGAACTAGACGAAAGCAAGTGTGTGTCATCCAATGAGCTGCAGATGTGCATAGTGAGGCTAAACCAATATACAATGGTGACATTATTCTGAGTCTTTCTAGTACTCACAAAGAGATGACTTGGGCTTACAAAGATGTTTCTCTTTCTCTTCTGAATTACCTCTCTGCGACTCCGGGATGCAGAAAGAGCCCACCGTGTATATTTAGCTTGAAGCTAACGGTGACTTATCACCAGCAAAACTGCCCCAAACTCTCAATTTACAAACTCTCAAGGGCTTTTTCAGGTACTGTCGGCATTTTCTTTATTCAGCAGTACGCTCAGTAATCTGCTAAAACTATCTGAGATTAAAAAAAACAACAACAACAACAACAATTAAGAAGTCTTCCAGTCCCAGTTTACCATGCGCTAGCAGGAGCAGCTGCTAAAATCTGGAGAACCACCTCACTCGAGCCCGTTTACAGTTGCGTCAAACAAGAAGTTTTCAAGTAAAAGAGATTTTTGGGGGATTACGGAGCATACAACTGGATTAAACAGGTGGACTGAGAGTTTGTAAATTTCTATGTTTGGGCAGCTTTGCTCTCGTTAGCTGTCAGTCACCATTAGCTTCAAATAAACATACATGGCTGGCTCCGTCAAAGAAGCAGTACAGAAGTTGAAAAGTATTTTGGGGAGCTCCAATTAGTGAGTACTTCAAAGGCAAAAAAAAACCCCCAAAAAACAAAACCTAGACATGAGGAGTGAATGACCAATATCTGCTGATGCTGAGCTGATGTTGGAATTCTGCAGTAACAAAGAAGCGACGCAGAAAGAGAGAAAAAAATGAAGCAACATCTTTGTGGGCTCAAGACACTTGAAAGGCATGATGCACTTTTTGAGTGAAGTTACTGCTTTAAGGGTACTGCAGTTTTTGCTTTTAGACTTTAACTCAAGGAAAAATTCCACTGAAATACTCATGTTCAAACGTCTAGGCTTTGACTTAAGCACTGGGATTGTGTAGTTTGTCCACCCCTGCTGAAAAAAAACCCAACAACAAAAAAAATGCCACACTGACGTGTTAAACCTTTTCAATTTGACGAGATCTTTAAACGTATAAAGGTTCCGTTAGATTAGAGGAGTTCAACCACCATATTTTGCCACCTAACCGCCACTTTACTGTGTGTTTCTATTAGAGATTCAGACATCAAAGACTGGCTTCAGAGGTCGAGAGTAAAGCAGGGAGCGTTCGGAGAGTGAAAGGCTGGTGGAGGGGTTTTAAGTGGGCCTATCTGGGTTTAAAGTGCACTGTCTGATGTGTTCAAGAAAATGCCGAGTCACTGTGCAGTATCTTGCACCTCTGCATCCAAAAAAAGACAGCACAGGCTCTTGTTTTTGTCGCGTCTCTCAAGGTAAGCCTTCGACTAGTCGAGCATGATCTTCAGCTGCAGGCTTTTACCTGGTTGTGTAACTGGCTCGGACACGTTTCACAGTTACTGGCAGAACCTCTGTCCGTCTGCACATCTGGTGTGAAGATGATATCACAAGGCCTTGTTACTGCGTCTTTCCCTCCTGGCAGACGTGATGGGTTTAATGAGTTAAGTGCAGCGCTCCAGTCACAGAGATTTAATTGTCTCGTTTTCTGAAAATATGTTCTCGCGCAATAACCTGGCAGTCAAGCTGACCTGTCTGTTGTCCAGGAAGACAGAGTGCTTCAATAAAGACTTGACTCGGACTGAATGCTCTCTACGTGGCACCCCAGCCTCCCTCTGAGCTCTTGCTGCTGCGACCCAACCTCATCTGGGAGATTCATTGTGCTGCCGGGAGAGAGAAACGTGGAACAGACTGTTTCGATGAAGCTGATTTATCTTTGGTTATTAGATAAAGCGGCAGAAAAGGAGTTGTTGCAGATGAGAAGAGGTCTCCGTCAAGAGCTTAAGAGGTTCTAATAATCTATCACGCGTTGACAATTGTGTAATTTCTCACACAAACGTTTACGGCCGACGCTGGAGCGACTCTGCTACACAAATCCGGTTTACTTGTTCCCTTCGGGCTTACTGTAAATGCCACTATGAGGGTCATTGGAGAGGAGGAATTTTTCTCCCTCATTTCCACGAGGAGTCATGCTCAAAACGGGCTGCTCAGGATGGAGAGACTTTCTCAGAGGGTTTCAGGCGTTGTTACAGACATTTTCTGAAGGATCCTCAGGAGCACAAGCGGGACACGATCAGCAGAAGCTCCTTGGTCTCGCAGCAACGGTGTCACGCACCCATAGGCCTCCACTACACGAGGCTCTTAAGACCAAGTCAGCCTAAACATGAGGGGGAGAAAAAAAAAAGAAGAAAAATCACACACATGAAGTCAAAATGATAACATCTTTTATTTTTACAACCAAGAGTTGGATAAACATGAGAAAGAGTCGTCTTTATTCTCAGAATAAGGGAACACATTCACATACATTCTTTTCCCGACTGTGTGGCTTTTTCAGAGCAAATAAGCATATTCCAACCTCAAGTCATTCCAAATATTTTCGTGGAGTCACAAGCATTTAAATGTTCTGGCTTGTGTACTGTACTGTGGCTTTTTCTCCCCCCACCTCCGCATCAACACACTCTACAATCAAAGTATTTAATAGCAGAAAATGGCAGGGATGTGGAATAAACTCTGGAAAATAATCTCAGATGACAATGTATTAGCAGACATGCTCTGGTATTGGACATTGTAAGAGAACCGCATCTCTTTTCTTATCACCTACATGCATCAAGGCACACATACACGAGGTTGCAAAGGGGTGTAAAGTTTCCAGGAAGTTTCTCGAAATGTTCCTTGGGAAGTAAAGCTTGGAAACTTTGGGATTTTTTTTTCTTCCCTTTTTTAAATCTTTTTTTTTTTTTTTGCAAAAGAGGTTAAAAATTTCCATGGGAATTAAACAGGAATAAACTGGATATTTGGGGGTAATTTTGCTAACTGTATTTAACCGTGCACTGTGCATTCTTCCATCACGTGCACAGATAATTAACAGCTTGCACGCTACTGCAGAGCTTTTGAGGCCACAGGATTGTATTTGACCCCGAAGACAACATCTAGTCCAATACACTGTGATGCCATTACATCTGATATTTGCACAATTTCCCAAATACTACTTAAAAATGTCTTCCTTTAGCTATCCTGATGTCTGCTAGCTAGTTTTCTCTTTAACAGGGTGGTTGAAGGGTGTTCAAGTCCTACTCATAAACAGGTGGAGTCAAATATGTTATTTTAAAAGTGTGTAACACAAATGTTTGCATGCATATCTGCTTATGAGATAACAAAATTTCTATATTTATGTGGAATATGAAAAAGGATAAATGACTCCAAAATTTTCTGATTCCCATGGAAAGTTTGCACCTTTGGAAGATGATCCTGGAACTTTGTAACCCTACATACACAGCCTTACTGGTGCAGCTCTTCCACAGAACCTGCATTATCTAACCGGTGATGCAAGTACAGGTCTTGCGCCCCGAGCGACTGGAGCAGCTGGGAGAGGTGCTGCACAGTTTCAACCTGCGGAGGATAGGCTGCAGCTCTGCAGCACATCTACCTTGGCTGCCCCGCTTCAGTCTCGCTTCACGTGCATCAACGTGAGCTACAAACACTCAATCAGAGTCGGAGCAGTCACTCGTTTTGGAGGATTTGTGCTTTCGCTTCCTCTTCCTCTTCTTCTTGTCTTTCTTCCTCTTGTCCTTCTTCTTTTTCCTCTTCTTGCTGTGGTGGTGGTCAGAGGATGAGGAGGAGGAGGAGGAGCTGTCTGAGTCAGAGGAGGACGAGGAGGTGGTGTCCTGGAGCAGTTGCTGCAGCTGCTGGATCCTTTAGGCAGGAAGGAGAGGAGGTGGCGTTAGAGTGGAGCACAGGCAGAACACAACTGATGAAGAGTCCATGCAGAAGACGATGCCTTTTGTCCTCGCAGTGACATTTCCAGACTGTGGAGCTCGCCAAATGCCTGCTCATGCTACACGTGTGCCAAAAGTGCCCAAAGCAGCTGTGGAGGATGTTGGGAACACACTAGGACACGCCTGGATAATTGGGGCATCCTGTCACTTAAACACCACCTCAAGCTCAAATGACTCCCTGAAATGTTATTGGTGCTTAAGTGCTAACATGCCAGGAACAACCAATGGTTGCCATTCATTCAGTGTGATGTCATCATTCACTCATGCAGATCCACAACAGATTTGACCTAGCAGGAGACGGGGCAAGACACTCTACAGACTCCTACATATGTCGCCTCGACGCGGCGGACTGAGCAGGGATGTGAGCGACTCACAGGCAATTATTTACCTCTGACTTGTTGGGCTTGAAATGTACAGTGGCCTACATGTTCCACAGGCACGTTAATCGATCAAAGCCCCAAAGTAAACAAAGCTTTGCTGCCTCTATTTTAGAGGCAACATCCCTGTAGTGAGAGTGACTTTGCAGGCATGTGCCTCAAACATTTCTTAATAGGCTACTTCCACATATCGTCACCTACTTCAAATAACTGCCAAAGTCTTTTTTTTTTTTTTTTGCTTAAATCAACTCCTTATCATGTTTTGTCTCCATTTTTTTCCCCCTGAAAAACTTGGAAAAAATGTCTCAGGGGATCATTTTCAGAAGGCGACGATACGGAAAGTTAACGTTGTGAATGTGACACACTTCTGGATCGGAGCGTCAGCGCTTCGCAGGATAAGGAGCGAGACATTACACTGCTCATTAAAGCATAAAGCACTTTTCAGAAAGGAGGGAAACTGAGATCTTTGCATCACTGGAAAAGCCCTTCAGAAACCAAAGTGGGGCACATGGAGTGTGTGTTCAGAAATGTACTATAATTCCTGAAACTGTTAAATATTCAGCCATCTTCTGATGTCTCGGAGGAAAGGCTGACGTGCTCTTGTCAAGTATCCATCAGCGCTCGTTAGAGAGGAGTTGATCTCACGGGGAATCACGATCACGCGTGGGATGTCACATCAAGCTGAACTCCTCTGGTTCTTAACCCACAGGTTCAGCCCTCAGCCTTGCTTTCCTGAGTTGAACTTTCAAGTCGAAGATGCAGATAATTCTAATGACAAGTTCCTTATCAAATGTTTTCATCAATTGGCACTACAAGAAACCAGGCGTCTATGACGAATGCATAACCTGAGACTCACTACAGTGTTTGGAAAGCAAAGATGACCAGGAGAACTCCTACTCTTTCTGCTCCCATTCAAAGAAGAGGCCAAAATGAATGTGGCACAGACACGCAACTCAGACTTCAAAAGCGCCACCGGCCTTTGAATAACCTTTTTGTAATGCAAGCAAAAACACATACAAATTTGCATGTGGTGCTGCTTTTCATGCACACACACACGCGCACGCCCACACACACACACACACACACACCCCCCTCGACAGAGTCGCCTCGTGAGCAAACCTCAAATTCAAACATCCCGGTGTCGCACACAATCTGTTAAACACGGGCACAGACAGAATTTCCAATTCATATGAGATGGTCCCAGTCTTGTGAGAGGAAAGTCTCAGGTGTTTGATCCAACAGCATGATCACTCAGGGACCCGCGAGACCGCCGGAGTGCCCGCTGGCTGCCAGCAACGCTGCTGGAGGTGTTATTATTGACAGATTCATATCAAGCAACACCGTTACACAAGTTAACAGGTGTGCAATTCCCTCTGATTTACATAAAATATATGAATTATCAGGTCAGTACAGTGGTGCTAGCAGACCATGTGTCAAAGCCTTGCAGTGCAGAAAAAAATAAAACCACTGCTGCGCCTGGGTGTCATGTTTCCATGACAACAATATATCAAATGATACATCAGCATTCCCCTTTCGTTTTTCTTCATCTATTTGTTGCTTTCATTATTTGTTTAATATTGTTTTGATGCTTGCCTGCAGACAGAACTTAATAAAGGCGGGGGCTCGTCGCATCCTTCCACGTAAGTGATGGTGATGACATCAGTTCCTTTCTGAAAAGTTTGACATTTTCAACTGAAACAACTCAGAGAGGCAGCACCAAAAAAAAAAAGAAAAAGATAAATAAAAGGTGGTGCACTGAAGAAAAACTTGCTGGAGGTGGCCACGTGCAGCTGCGTATCCCTCCGCCACACACACACAGGGACTAGCAATCTTTAATGTCAAAATATTTTCAGTTTGTTGTGAAACTACGGCCACATGTCAACTAAAAGCGCACATGTACCTGGTCTCTTTTTCATTCCTCTTGTTTTCCCGGATTAGGTCATACATCGGGTCTTCGTGAGCCTAAAAGGATGGAAGGAAATCTGTCACTATGAACGATGAACAGAGAAATCACATCTATTAACTCTAATTGTTGCCACTTTTCACGTCAGATCCAGGAAACTACAGCAACTCAAGGCGTCTCAGCCATTGTACTGCTCTGAGGAGTTTTCACGTCAGCATTTTTCTGACCTTCCTGTAACAATGCTGAATAGGAAAATATGATACAGTTGCATTTATGGTAATCATTGCAGAGGCAGTGAGCTCCTGCAGCAGGTATTGTTCCATTACAACCCAATGAATCAGACTGTGTGAGTAAGTCTGCTGCCCATATGCTGCTCCGGCTCAACTAAATGTGGCCCAGCTCCTGGACGTCAGACACCCCAACCTACATTCTCTGACTGGAGAACATTTAATTCACATCTTTTCTGAATAATTAGAGCAGATACACTCACCACGCGGAACTGCTCCAGTTTCTGGTTCCCTTTGATGAAGAAAGGACACTCCCTGTCTCCTGTACGGTGGCCGTAACGTTTGCATCTCCAGCCTGCAACACAGCAACAATCATCAGCGTTCAGGCTTGGAGAAGCTGGACAGGTAAATGACGACATCGACCAAATATGGACACAAAGGTGAAAAATAAAATAACTGTCATCCATCATACAAAAATCAGCCACTTCAACTGCAAACTTGAGTAAAACAAATACAAAAAAAAGCTGGTCACCAGGTGAATGAAGTTCTATACTGACTGAAAATCTAAAAGTAACAACACTAAGTGCCGCTGCCGAGAGCCACTTGCTCTATATGTTAGAAGTTCTTGTTGAAAAATCCTCTCATCATTGATGCTTTAAAACGTTTCAATGAAGTTCTGCGGTGACAACTGTGTTTTTCTAAAAGTTGACAGAATTTTACTGCTAACGGTTGGTCTCTTTAATACTCAGTGGTTTCAGCCATGAAAAAAATATGTCAGTCCTTTCCTGAAATAAGTGCAGGAAAGCTGCATGGTTTGGAAGAAACATACGATTATGATTATGTAGCATTTGCAGTACTATTTGTGCTATTTGAGTGAATACGCATTGAAATAATATTATTCTCATTTGCATTTAAAGAGCCCGTGAAATAATAATGGTGTGTTTTTTGTAGGGTTCTGGATCGAAGGCTTTCTCCAAAGTTTGTAGGAAAGGACACAGGGGGAGAGCATCACTGCAGCACCGCTATATTTGACTGAACTTGATTCTGACACGTCATCATCATCGGACCTTCATGCGGTTTGAAAATTGCAGCGTGTTGCGCTGTGACTTCCATTTCGTTTCGATACATGAGCCGCAGTAGCATCCTAAAGGCTCACCTGGTTGTGTTTGATAAGATCATGTGATTCAAAAAGACCAAGAGCAGCAACAAACAGCTGCCGTTATGGACCGACCTCCACTAAATCATTAGCCATTACCCACATTGTCTCACAGTCGTGAAGAACTGACATTTGACTCCGTGTGTCCAGCATGAATAAGCACTTGACAACTCCTAAAAGTCAATATATACAAATTCATGCCCATATCATTCACTGGGAAGTGCGGCCATTCCCTTCAACAGGATGACATCTTCAAATATTTCTCTGTCTGGGGATTAAGCAGAGCCAGTCATGCTCAGATTCTGCAGAACAAATGCCAACTTGTGATGTGTACACTCCCCGAGTCCCAGGCTGTTCACCGAGCATGAGAATGAGTGGGACGATGGAATGAACGGACACGCTGAGTAGAATGACGGTCTTTGTTTGGAGCAGAAGGACAGGAGGTAACATCCACTTCGCATTTGATAATCTTAAGGCTGTCATGTTTGTCAGAAAAACAATGGACGTGGTGGTGCTGGTTAAGTTGTCCTGGTGAATCACCGACCAAGCGCCGCTGCTCTCCCGTGGTTGACTACTACACACACACCTTGAACCTCAAGAGTTGCTCGTTACAAACCCAGTCAGAGACTATTTGTACACAGGGCGACTCCGGCGCCTCCTTGCTCTTATTGTTTATTTTCTTCGGGTAGTTTTCACACCTCCAAGTCTGGACAAAGGCTCACATTTTTTGTTCCATTTGACAGACATTTGATTCAGATCATTTTGGCTCGCACCGCAACTCTGCAACCAAATGCCAGCGTCCTGTTGTCCACATGTCCGTGTGACTGCTTTGTAGATTGCCATGTGTTAAGCCTGGTTCATGCTTCTGCATCGCGGCAACACCGTACCTACGCCGTCGACGCAGACCCCTACGCCGTAGCCTGACATGCACCTCCAAAAAAATCCTGACTACGCGTCGCATTGACGCGTCGTGACGTGAACGTCAAGGACTGTGATTGGTCCGCTCAGAACGGCATTTCCAGTACAGCACAACAACACTGCCATTTTTTAAGTTTCTGTGGTGAGAGCTACACGCAGAAATGGACCAAGCCAAAGAAAGGGTTATTGAGGAGGTCCGCATTACAAAGACACAGCCACACACCCCCTGGCGGCTTGGCGGTGAATTGCAGAGCAACGCGTTCCCTCGACCCAGAACTTCGAACGCTCAATGACGGCGTGGTGTCGCGACGCAGAAGCATAAACCAGGCTTCAAATTTTGGCTTTGAGAAAAGTCAATACAGATGTTTTTTGACTGATTAAAACCATTTTTTCTCCGCGTCTCTCCATGTGCTGCTGTGGCTGATCTCGTCTTCCCCTCCACTTCTTTTACTTATTCTATATTTTACCGGCTGTATGTCGCCCTCCTCAAATCCCTGTCATTTCTAACAAGATCTAAAAGAACTATTTTTGCAGCTGCTTTTACGGCTCGCAACTAAATGAATCGTCTGAAGCTTCTTTCCAAACAAAGTGGGAGTTCAAATGCGCTTCATCTATATTTTAATGTGCTGATTCAGTTTTCTTCACAGGGATTAAATATGTTTGTAAGTATCATAACTGATGTCACAAGGGGAACAAATCCAACTTTGGCTGCTTTAATTTACTTGAGTGTAAGTTCTCAATACAAGGTGTGAAAATTTTGTGTAACTGTACCTCATAGTTACTTCAAGCCTTGAATTCCAAATGTTTTAAGACAGTTTTCTGACACTTGAACGGCCCTTTAAAAATACCCGCGAAGCTCGTCTGCGCTCATATCGGCACATTTGTTGCCGGATGTGAAAATGTCACCGAAAATTACCGCGGCGAAGACGGCGGCTGAAGTCGTTTCAACGCGGTGTCGTCAAATAGTTTGTCCAGCACTCTTGTTTTGTTCAGGACTCGCAGTTTGGGACGCACTCCAACCTAAACAATCATTGCACTGACTAAGTTCAAATCAAAGTGCGGTTTTCCACAGGATACACTGACATTTTCCACCGATCGTTCATCTCTTGACTCAGCGGCCCGCAGCGGCAGACCATGATTTACTGATTGTTACGGTTAAGTATTGCTAAAGATGAAATGTTTTTAATAAGTAATGAAAAAAAGAAAAAAAAAAAAGGTTGGAGTTGAGTTCAAGCTCTTGAAATAATAGCTGGGAACAAAGCTGATGCATGAATACTGTCACAGTCAGCTTACCAGAGTGGTGGTTTGGTGGAGAGAACATCTGAGCGTTTTACCAGCAACACCACTTCTTGCATTATCTTCAAAAACATAGGACGTTGTTCAGACGTTCATTTATTTCTTTTAAATATGCTAACTGATGCGACATAATTTCTAGGGTCTTTCTCACCCTGCTCGAGGGTGGAAGGACAGAGGATGCTGCCCTGTGTGTGTGCAGGCTGTAAATCTCCTTCAGGCAAATTCTGCTTTGGGAATTTGGGCTTTACAGATAAAATGTGATTTGACTGAAATGACATCACATTTGTTGTGGTTGTAATTTGTTATTGAATTCACTAAAAAAACTGTCACGGTACTGAGCAAATGTTTTCTTTGGTAGTCTTTATACGGGTTTAAGATCGAATATTTGAGCTGAGAAGACTGCATATTTCAGAATGATCATTTATTGAGTCCATTCCTCTCGGCAACCGAGCAGGCAGATTCATGATGCCATTTGTATATTGTATTAGAACACTGTACACAATAATTGCAGTATCATCTTTTCACCATATCATGCAACGCTACTCCTCTCATGAGTATTAGTACTGACCCCGAATCCCCCGTGTACTGTGTAGGACTAATGTGGTTAATGTTTGCTCATTAGTGGGACGTCAATCACTCTCAGCGTAAACCAGGTTCGTATTACTGAAGAATTAATATTTAGTGGAAATGTACTCACACTGCATCACCTTCACCTCCTTCCCCAGGGGCATCCACAGCCCCCTGGTGGGGGCCTGTGCCAAGAACCTCCTGGCCTCTTCGTTTCCTGGCTCTGCAGGAATGCAGTCCTCTGGTTTTTCTTCATGCTCCTGCAATACAGACTCTCACTCTCAAGAGTCGTTTGATAAAAGCTACAGACTCACAAATTTACAGTTAAGAGATGCAAATGTGTGACGTGTGAGGAACGTTACCTTTATGAGTCCCGGTGGGGGTTTCTCGTAGCTGAACAAGGAATCAGGGAACAAGGAGATGCGGATTAATTTTAGCTGCATCGCCCTTAAAATTAGCAAACTAAGCACCAGTTTAAAGTTACCGGGGTAAAATTAGCAGGGTTTTGGTAGGTTTAACTGCTTAATAATGTCCAGTTCTGTTCACAGAGGAATCAAAGTCTCCATGCACTAACAAAATACTCACAACGTCTCGACATGTTTCAATTTTTGTACTTCTTGGCTGAGTTTTTTCGACTGGGTCTTAATTTTCTCCAAATCCTGTTTCGACGACTTGTGTCTCTTGTGCTCTCGTCTGTCGTCCTTCTCTCTCGTTCGCTTCCTGTCGGACATTTTCCTGGTGTCGACAAACTCAAGAAATCATTAATGTCATCAATAACGATACATTCGAGGGGAAATTAGGGGATTACATAGAGAAACAGCAAGCACCATGTTAGCTTGCCGCTACTAACTAGCAAACATTGCTCTAGTGCTGCTGTACTTCCTGTTACCCCGTTGGTAAATTACAGGTCCAGCGCCACCTGCAGGACACATGCAGTAACACACGGTAGGTTGCTGGACAGAGAAAAGCCTGAATAAAACCATGGCTTGTACATCATTTTGTTGCGCAAATTATGACTTTTTTTTTTTGTTTATAAGGCGGATCAATAATGCAAAAGATTTCTATGGCCCCAGAAATATAAATAAAATCATTCTTAAGGTTTTGAGAACCAGACACAACACTAAGTTAGCTAAAATTTGCAGGTGGTGCCCTGTCATTTCAGGGTTAAACCTGTTACCTTTTTTATTCACAACAGGTCCAATAGCAATAGTAGCATTCTACAGTATAATAAACCAGAGAACAATCAGACAGTAAAGGTTTTATTTGAGAATTACAGAATACAAATCTGAGGTACTTCAGGATTTTAACACAAATGATACATTAAGGAGCTGACAGGAGAAAGAAAAATCAGAATCTGGCAGTACAAAATGCAGTAGATACGATCGATTCCTGCTCTTCATAATAATAATAATAATAATAATAATAATTAAAAAAAGATAAGAGGATCAACTTTTCAAAAACATACAGCAAAAAAAAAAAAAAAAAGTCACAAAGAAAAAGTAAAGTCTTGACAATGTAAGAAAAGTAAGTATTTCTGCAGTTTCCGGACAGATGTGCCCTTTCAGTGTAAACAATTGATGAGTCCCATTCAGACAGTTGGACAAATCTTCATTGAGGACGGAACAGATCACTTCTTTGTCTGCACCACGAGTGGACAGTAGCTATGGTGTGGATTTTTCAGTACTGTACAAGAAATTAACTTACCCACACGAGAAATGCTTGAAGTACACGTTGTAGTTTTTGTTATACTTGATAATTGCAACATCTCGGTTGTGAACATCATTTTTAAAGAAACATCCCATCATTCACTATGATGCCTCCATTTTTCAATCATGATAACGTTTCGCTCATATTTTGATCCCAATATTCTTTTGCTACAGATCGATGAGTAAAGACATCGCCGTGGTAGATCATCACTGATGTGCTGTAGCATAGTTTGGGTTGAAAATATTTTGGTAACATTTTTTTTAAAAGGTCACAATTTAGCGTTTGCCACATCTAAATGGAAAGCAGCCATCAAGTTTGCACTTAACACGCATAAACTTGTTTGGTTTTGGTGTTGCGACCCAGACACAGAACATCTGTGTAAGAACATAAATGTGGTTCTCTCATTTTTAGCCGGTGGCTTCACAAAGAAAAAAAAAGAAAATCCAAATAAAGTAAGCAAAGAGATCTTGGTACATTATTTTAACATACAGCAGCATAGATGCCTCAAAGATATTTATCTTACAGATTTAATGAGTACAAAAAACTGTCAATAAACTTAAATTTGGAGGATAAAATTGGCATGTTAACCAGCTTGTCAAGCAACAAATGCCTCAACAAGCTGGGTTTCCTTTGGTTTCAGTGGTTTAATAAATATTTTATAATTCCTCAAACAGTCATTGTAGATTAACATCTCCAGTTTAGGAGATTAGATGTCCTGGATTAGACAAAAAGACGCACATCCTCTGACAGCTCAGTGGATGATGCAGTAACCCTGATTAATATTGGGAAACAACACCCCAGCGCTCCCAGTTGTTACATTCCAGGAGTGCCATTCCAAACTGCCCAGCAATAGTTGTGCTGGTGGGTACACAGTAACCTTCCCCCCATTGGCTCAGAACTAAAGTTCCCTTTTTGCCTTTGGTGCAAACAGGTTACAAGAAGAGTCAGAAGCCCTTGTTTCTGAAGCAGAAGATTTCAAGGAAGCTGCATTTGGGAGAGATGTTGCACTCAAAGTGAGGACAGGAAGTCTTTCAACCCCCCCTTCTTGCTGCTCTGGTGGTCCTCTCGCATTAGGATCTTACTGAGACGCCCCACCCAGTTTTTAGCTTTGGAGGCAGGTTTGGAGCCAGATGATCCCGGAGTGCCGGAGGAGGTAGATGACCTGCAGGGAGCAGGAGGAAGCAAGGAGCAGATTTTCAAATACTGCATAGTTGATAATCTGAGAAGTTTACATCTCGTATCAAGCTTCAGGAACTCACCTGGGTGTATGCACGGGTGTCTTGTCTTTGCCAGGAGTCTTGGGGGTAGCCATGTTGGATCTGTTGTTTGACTGTGGGGTCTTGTGTCTGCCAGCACTCCCCGGTGTGCTGTGTGTCTTACCGAAGGCCGCTAGAAACTCCCTGTTCATTCCTTTATGTCTGGATGTCTTATTGCAGGTGTGGCAGGTAGCCATCTGGGATGAGGAGAAGAAAAGGACCAGGTTCATGAATATTGAATAGTCTGCATCTATATTCCTCTCATACATAATCAGAGTTTGAGGTGAAGGCATTCAAGGTATCCCCTCGTGGATACTTGCAGAAAAACGTGCAGGTTTTCTAAAGTTCCCTGAAACTACTTGTGTATCTAATGTGAATCTAAGCCCAGAGGGTGAAGTTTTTTGTCATTCTTGTTATTTCTCATGGAACTCACAATTATCACAACTGTTTTTCTTTCTCTGGGACAGATGGGAGTTTGTTGTGACTTAATCTGGACATCAATTGCACTGACAGACTGACTTCAGGGACATGGAGAGAGCCACTCACCACGGTTGTGCCGCACAAGAGCTGTAAACGAGAAGCGCTCATGTAACCACCGTGACGCAGAGCAGCCCCAAACCCCCAGAGACGTCAGTCACATATATCACAGCTGAGTACCACAGTGGACAACGTCCAGGAAGCAGTCATGACTCTTCCCACCGGCCGGTCACAAACATTCCGAGATAATCCCACCTCTCAATGTCTGGACATGATCGATTGAGCAATGTAATAGAAAGTCATTTTTCCAAATGGTTAACAATGTTGGAAATACTAATACTTGTGAAGTTTGTGTCAAATATACCAGGATTGGAAGGGATGCACGATAATATGTGCACAGCAGATATTGATCTTCGTTTTAAATCCATTGTTGTGACTCTGGTGGCTGATGTTGAAACCAGTTTTCCTCATCATCTGTTGTTTATGACGAGGAAACAATTCATGTACTTTTTTGAAAAGAAAAACATTATTTTTCAAATTCACAATGTTTACATGTGTTGTACAAAAAGGAAATATCCTATCAACTTGTTGTACAGTTATCAACATTGATGAATATCAGCTGCCGGACAAATCAGTTGTAAAAACGTTGGCATATTGAATGTGGGCAACAAATACGCTATCATGCATCCCGAGTGAATGGTTTATTATTTGGTTGATAAAAAACATTGAAAAGGAGAACTCAGTCTTGGTATCATATCAGAAATATCAGAAGCTACTCATAAATTCCTCAGTCAGCTAAATCTTTGAATACTGCTATTTTATCAGAGCTGCCATCAAATTGTGACCCAAAGTGCTGAAGCCAGATTGAAGCATGGGGACGTGGCCGGTGTGCAGCTGTAGAAACATCGACTTTAGCCTATGATGGGACAGGGAGGGGCTGTTGCCATGCAGTTCCACCTATTCAGGGTATGGAAGCTATTTGAGTCAGAGTCTTTGAACCAGCAAACAAAACTTTACTTTGCCCCATGATAAACAACACGCAACAGATTACTCATAGCACACAAACTAAGAATTAGGAGACCAGACAGAGCAAAGCGCACAGCTACTCGTGCACAGGGCACGGATGACACCCTGCAACAAGCCACCTGCTGATCAACATGCATCTCAACATGTTCAAAACAAACTACAACATGTCTGTCACAGAGGTTGTTATGAAATCACTATCAATTAGAATTTAAAATCCACTGTCCCAACAAACGGATGCATTTGTGTTGTATCCCCGATGGGTTAAGGAACATTAACTACTGCACTAACTACCTCTGGCTCATTTACAGCATTCGGCAGATGCTCGGATTTAATCACTGCTCACCCTTCACAACTAGGACACCATCAAGATAACAATTTGGAGACTTGATCCCATAATCTCAAAGTACATGATAAACTACGGGGAGTCACTTTAGTTAGCTGATCTAACAAGCTTGAAACTACAGAAAACATTTTTGTGCAGTTTAAGGCATCTTTAGCATTCCTTCCTACTCCAAATGCAGTCACAACTCATCCAGAGTTGCACAAGGGGGCAAAACCGGTCAGAGCCGACCACCGTCGCAGAGGTCAGCAAATACGAGCCCAGCTGTTGACAGCCTCGAAAGCTGACGAGATTGAAAACTCACCGACACGAAGGTAGCCATTTCAGATTCTGACAGGTGTGTGCTGGAGTGAGTGCAGAGTTGGGTTTCGTCGCACTAGGAGTTCTACTCTCTGTGAGCGTGTGTTTAAAGTGTTTACTACACGAGACTGCTTGTCCAGCTTTATACAGGCCATGCCAAGAGATGGACCCTCCCATCTTTGCATAGGGGTGTGGCTTAAAAGAAAAGAGGACAGAGCAATGTACTGGCAAAGGGGTCCATTGGGGCGGGACCTCCAGCACTTGCATGCTGCTTTGTTTGTGGTGCCTTCAAAGCAAATGAGACACAGCCGCATGATTAAAACCAATACAACAAAACCTACAATGAAATCAGTAAGAAAATACTTTGCAAACCAGAATGATCAATGAAAATATTCAGAGCACCGACATGTAAACTACAGTCAGCTATGGATCTGGTGTAGTTACAGAGATCATATAAGTGCAACAAAACCCATCACTTCTAAATTAAATGTGAGGGCAGGGTTGCAGCAATGATCCGTCTTCTAGTGTTTTCATAGTGTCAACATCTGCTTATCTCAGGTGTTGAAAACAATCAAAGACTCTCACCTGTGCATGCAAGTCCCCTTTTCCTGCTTGATGCTTACTACAGACACTTTTTTTAAAAACATATCTTAAATGGCTTCAATGTTCAGTCATGATAAAGCATTTGCAGACAGTGATGGATGGCATGGAAGGCTGATTCTTGTCTAATTGTGCTGTATCGGTAGCCCGCACGGTCACCCTAGCGCGCCCACCAAATAAGGAGAGGTTACACACATCTTGGCGGCGTTATCGTTGCTAGCGGCAACAGCACTAAATCCATCATCTCTGGGGGAAGGCCAATAGTTGGGATCTGGTTTACTGTTTCTATAGTTATTATCTCAATATTCCTCATAGGGATAATTAGACAGCATGTGAAAGAAAACACTCAACAACAAAAGCCTCCTCATCCAACACATTATCTCGGAAAAACTGGCACATTTTAAAGCTCTGCAAAGCTCAGACCTATTATGATTACAATCGCTGAATGAAGAGACAAGCAGCACCGACGACGACGATGATAAAGCGTGAACAGAGTGTTTGCTGCAGCGGCTATTTAACATTATTATCGGAGAACACTTTTCTTTATTCTCCTCGCCAAGCATTAGTATGACAAAGATGTGGCCGGGGATGATCTACTCACACTACTTAGAAGTTAAACAGACATGGAAAGAAAAATACTTGTGGTACTCAAGAGGGTTGAGGGTTCTAGTCCAGGTAGTGTCCATGAGCACACAAAAACAAATGCGCATTGTTTCTGTTTCCAAATGTTTTTAAGAAGTGGGAAAAGCACTCTAATATTTTACAACCTGTATTTGCTTTGTTTGTCTTTCCATCACTTTATTACCAAATTTCCTCCAGCAGATCATTTAAGTTTCATCTCCTCAAATACAAACAGGATACTGGCTTTCAATACGCAAACAAAAATGGTTTTTTTTCCCCGCCGTTATAACCGCTACTATAACACCGGCTACATACAGGACTTCGTTTGTTTTTAACTCTGATGGCTAGGAAATGATTACTAACGAGAAAAACCCTTAGAAAAACAAGTGTGTGAGGCCTCAAGTGGAGTGGATCAAACACAGACAGACGGCTGGCTGCAGACGGATATTTACAGCTCTAATGACCTCACGCTGTTGATCCTCTTGTCCTCTGGTTACCACTAGTGGTCCCACTATCATCAGCAGGCCTGTGCTGGGCGCTACTCTGACAGGCTCTAAGAACAGAAATCTCTACCCAGTGATGACTAAGCTGTGCGTGTGTGTGTGTGTGTGTGTGTGTGTGAGAGAGAATCAGTTGACGGAGGAGAGGCCATTATTAGAGTTCAAAAATATGAAGATGTCAGACGGTGGTGATCCTGACAACCTGTAATGAAACGCTATCCATCACGTGTAACTATTGAATTTTCGCTAATCCTTTGACATTAAGTGTATGCACGGCGGAGGAAACACGTGAGTCCGCCACACCGAAGAGATTTGAGGTCCTCAGCTTTGGCTGTTGATCCTGGCAGTACATAATGCTACTCGGTAGCTAATCAAGCATACAGCAAAGGCGACATGTTAAGAGCTTTAGGGCGAGACAAGCAGAAACAACTACCTCCATACACACACCGGCGGACCAGGTATTTAGATTAACATCTGCTGAAACTGAAGGTTCGCCAGAAGGTCAGAGGGAGAAACTTCAGAGGAAAATATAAACTGGAGGAAAAAGAATAAAAATGTTGCAGTCTGGAGCCTCGTTCCTGTGTGTGAAAATAAATAAATTTTAGGAAAAAGAAAAGGCTTCCAGGCTAGTTATTATTATGAAATATTATCAGTTTTATTTAAAAAGCAAGAACTTATTTCTTTTAGATATTTATTTGTACTGAGTGAGTCGAAGCCAGCTAGCTGGTGGCAAAACACATAGAAAATTGCAGGTTTTAATGGAGATTTGGGTCATAAAATGAGGCTTTTGTTGGGTTACAACTAGGTCAGTACTTCGAAAGTTTTATGTGAATGAGAACATCAACAACTTTCTCAAATTAGAACATTGGTTGACCCCTCGTTACAGTGGGGCAAAAAGGTATGTGGCAGCCACCGATCCTGCAAGTCGCCCCACTTTAAAAGATGAGAGAGGTCTGTAATGTTCATCATAGGTACACTTCAACTGTTAGAGACAGAATGTAAAAAAAAAAAAAACAAAACAAAAAAAACAACAACCCAGGAAATCAGGAGGGAGTTGAAAATCCGTGTTGCCCAGCGACAGCCCCAAAACATCCCAGCTCTTGAGAAGATCTGCATGGAAGAATGGGCCAAACTACCAGCTACAGAGTGCAGACCTGGTGAAGACCTGCAGGGAACGTTTGACCTCTGTCATTGCCAACCAGGGTTACATCACAAAGTATTGAGGGGAACCTTTGCTATTGATCAAATACTTATTTTCTGCACCATTATACAAATAAATTCTTTGAAAGTCATACAATGGGATTTCCTGGATTTTTTTTTTTTTTTTTAACATTCTGTCTCTCACAGTTGAAGTGTACCTATGATGAACATTACAGACCTCATCTGTAAGTGGGACAACTTGCAGAATCGGTGGCTGCCACATAATTTTTTCACCCCACTGTATTTTGCAGCGGCACTATCGCTGCATTCTGGGATTCGCACCGCCCACGTCCGTTATGACTGGTCAACAGACATAAACAAGCCGGTGGGTTTTTGTTTCTGCAGTAGCTTTTGCTATTTTCTTTTTGTGTGTGTGAAAAGACATTAAAAACTAAAATTTTCAAGTTTTCACACTTCTCAAAGTAAACTCGGGCCTGCAAGCCAACATATTGTTCACATATGTGGACACTCCAAAGCGTGAAGTGAACCGAACACACACCACCCCGGGATGTAGTCTCAGTTCGGTTACTTAACCTCTGCAATGGAAAAACAAAGGGTTCCACATCGGGAAGAGCACACTGAGGGTTCTCTTCCAAACAAGAATGCTAACACCACAGAACTACTAGTTCCTGATGATTTGACCGAGCAGGCTATTTCATATCACAACTCCATATTTACTTTTCCCCCAAGCAACATCCACCTCTGCCACCATGCAACACACACGTCTGGAGATTAGACATATATGACTCTGATAACTTGACTGAATGAAAAATGGTGAAACGACACACACACACACACACGCACACGCACACACACACACACACACACACACATATACACACACAGGCCCACGCTAATCAATTCTGCAGATGGACCCTTCTGGCTATTAATAGCACCTGCTCCCTTCCTGTCTTTCACTCTCTGCAGCCAGAGCTCAACCTGGGTTGATTTGTTTGACCTTGGAAGTACGATACCACCCAAGAGGGAAGAAAAGAGAGTAGAGCAACAGGGCGACAGAATTAGGTGCTGATAAATGTAGACTTTTGATTATGGGACAGAGTTTTCAGGATGTCTGTGTGTGCGTGCATTTGAAAGCATCTGTGCCCAATATGTGTGAAAGTCATTTGAGCCAACATCAATACAACCCAATAAAGCTGAAAGCCAGCAGAAGAGCAGTTGGAAGATCAATACGAGGCAAGCGGTGTAAACTTGCCTCTAATGGTGGCCTTGCATGGCAACGGTGCAGTCAGCCACTTAGTCACACTGCCTGGAGGAAGACCGCCAGGTAAACACACACTGATTCATTCAGATTCAGACAACTTTATTAATCCCACTCCAGGCAATTTGTTTGAGCAGCTTGTTGTACACACTCAAAAATCAAGAACACGCAAATAAATAAGTCAAGGAGCTAAACGGAGTAAGACTCTGTCTGAATGTGAATGCAGCGCTGGTACACACTGCCTTTTCAAAATATATCACAGGTTTTCCCTGCTGTAGGCCTCTGTTGTTGGAGATTAGCCAGACAACTGGAGGAATGAGTTATTAGGCATTCATGATGCTTTGGGTAATGTGAGTCAGTAATCTGATAAGGTTATCCAAAATAAACATATGAACATATTCAAATACCGTGGCAAATTAGAAAATACATCTATTATGGCGCATGCAACACAGTTTGGTTGTAGATTATAAACCTGCTTTGCATTTATGGAATTTCAAAATGTGAAGTCAAATGTTTAAACTTGAATCAAAACGAAAATTGCTGCAAAGCAGTTGTGTCACAAAAGCCTCCAGTCCCCAACCACCACGAAGGCATAACAAAATTTAAGATCTGAAACTGAAGCTCCTCCACTGTCCTTCTATCAGGTATCTGCAGGCACATGGGGCTTGAAACAGAAATGAGAGGAATTCTATTCACGTGTGATCTTGTTTACAGGTTCAGTTACAGCAAAGATTCGCTATTAACGCTGGTGATTGAGGCTCCAACAGTGTCGGCTTGCAAACCTCGCCCCCACCAGAACCGCCAAGTTCCAGAGATGGCTTTAATAGGGGTGCGGAAAAGACATTAAGTCTGCAGTTGTAGCTTGCACTTGTGTGTGACGTTCCTTACACGGCTCGTGCACTGGGCTAAAAACACGATGACAGCAGGGCGCGACACTGCGTTTGGCTCTTGTTGTTGGAGAAAAACACATGACAAATGCGTGACTTCTGAGAATGTTACACAGCATGTTTCTGTGTGCCTGTGTGTGTGGAAAGCCCTTTAAGCAGCTGGCAATGACCAGCCATGACTTCTTTGAAGCTATGTATGTTTATGTTGACATGCTGAAAAGACGCACGAGAGGTGAGAGTGAGTGTTTTCCCGTCCTCTCTTTGTGTCTAAAAGCTCAAGGCCGCCACTACTTTTGTTGTCACGCATTCCCTCCTGGCCTCTCTTCCACAACACATCCCCCTCCTGTCATCCCATCACTCCCTGCCCACCACCGAGGTGTCAAGAGCCCCAGGGGAGCTTTTCTTACCCCCCTCCTCCTCCCTGCAACAGCCAGATATCTCTGTCTTCTGTCATCTCCTAAAGTCTCCAGCACTATTACGCTAGTAAAAATAAATATGTCAAAGGGATGTTGTGAGGAGATGGGTGAGAATGACAGGAGAAAGATGAGGCCGAGCCGGCAGGGGGAGGGAGGCCAGCCAGATAGACGAGTCGTGGTAAAACACAATAACTGGGGGTGGAGAAGTGCGAGCGAAAATGACGAGTGGTCAATGAGGTCAGGGGGAAGTGGTGACAAATTATAAAGGGAGGTTTGACTCTTGTCATGGAGACACTGGTCTTCTGGGGAAAAAGGAAACAATTTTTGACCACTTATGTTCTGTCACGGTTTTCATGGCTCATCGTTTATTTAGAAAACAAGTGTTGTTTTTGGAGGCAACAGCGCAGAACGTCTTTGACAGTCTTTCTTCTGGTAAACAGCAGGTAGAACCACTTATTATTTGCTTCATTTAGGTGTAAAGTAACCGCTCAACATTTACAAGCAGAGTTCCTGGAACAAAATAGTCCTGTTTTCTTGTAACAAACATCTCTGTGGGGAAGTGTAAACTCAGGCTGGAGAGGAGAATGCACCATCCTGCTCTCCATTTAGGGTTCTGCTGCTCTTACGGAACTACAAATCAATTTATTTCCATACACACAGCTGGATCATCTTGCCAGTATGCATAAACATACCTGACTGATACTTGACACTTCCTAAGAAACTAGTTCAGAGCAAAGGAAAGTACATCATGTGCTGGCATCCACAGTGAGGGGGGAGCCTTACAGTGACAAACGAAGGGGATTTACACTCAGGGGTCCAGCTACTTTGCACCACCAGCGTGTAAACACGTTTCTAGTGTTCACGTGTCTGTCTGTCTTCTGTTTTTATCCATGCGGACGACAAACAAAAGAGACGATTATGCATTTCTCAGTATCTCTGCAGGATGCGTACTGTGTGGATGTCATATTTTGCTCTTGAAAAACTGCAAAAGAGCATGCTCCTACCACAGGTGAGCAGGCAACGTAGTTAGAGTGGTCTCTTCTTTGTCCTTTTTTAAAGTGATTTGTGGATGTTATTCCCTGCATCGTTTGGCAGCCTACAGTCTGATCATGAATGAAAGATTTCAGGCTATTTTTTTTTTTTTTTTTTTTTTTGGTGAAAACCACAATGTTGATCTGATCCATTTCTAGGCCACTTCTGATACGCATCACGGTGTGTTTGCTGGCATCACGGACATCGTCTGGAAGAGCTGAGATCAGCTAATCTCAGCATTTAAAATACACACACACACGTGCGCCGTCCTTGTTTATTTTTTTTGCCTTTTCCTGGCCCTAATACTCTTCTGTACACATCAGCTCTCATCCACACCACAATGATCCTAAACATGAGGACAGGGAACACAAACATGAAGATGAGTCTGCAAATCTTCAAATGTGATCATGAATTTCATGCAAACACAGGCTTTGATTATTGCTCTGTTTACTCCTCCAATTCCTCACACGGATGTCACATGACTGACAGTAAGCATAGAAGAATATTGTGTGCACAACCATAACACTCAACTCTAGCATACGTACTAAAGCCATAAATAGACAGCTACACAAACAAACCAAATTAAAGCTCCATGGCTGTAAGGCTGCACTGTGACAAATGCCCGGGTAGATCTCAAGTCTGTGGACAGGGTTGTTTATTGAGTCAAACAATCAACAGCAGAAAATACCTCCTTAATGTGACAACTTGCTTAACAAAACAATTAAATGTTACTGCTCCAGACTCTGTTGTATTTAAGACCCCTTAAAGAGGAGACAAGTGGATGCTAATCTCTGCTGGGGACGTGCTGAGCCTCTGCGTCCATGTGGACATCAGCATGGAGACAGAGTGACAGAGAAAGGGAGGCTGTCTACATTCCTCCTCTTATCTCACTGCTACACCACTCTGCATTGTAAGGGTATCACCTCGCTATCACCCTCCTCTCAAGCGCAGGTGTGTGTCATCTCACATACGTGGCTTGAACATCTAGTCCATGACAGATGAGCAGCCATGAAAACAGAGGGTAAAAATACCCCAGAGGACATGATTGGGGGAATACTGGTTTACCGGGAAGTGGCGTGATCAACATGTGTCAACAATCTCTATCATGCAAACACACTGTTGACAAATGAGTAAGACGAGAGAGGCACAGTCATGAGTTTAGGGCCCCGCAATCTACAACACAAGACAGAACTATGCTGGACTGGAGTTACACAGGCGAGACAAACAGCCGAAAGTCCGATACCGTGAACAGAAAATCGGACTTGTGTATATTACAGAACTGCAAAAACAGATTTGACACAACTTTGAACTTCAAAAGCCAAAACAAAATCAACTTTGACACCTCAGATGATTATTTATAGATGTTACGGCCAGCGCCTGCCCCACCGTTTCCCTCCTGGTCCCTGATGGGATGCCAGCGATGAAGGTGTGGTTCCTTTCGGCACTGCTGTGAGCGGTGCAGCATCGACCAGCTCCACCAGTCACCATTCGCCCACACTTGTAAAGCCTAGCAAAGCCATTCAACGTGGCGGCTGGTGTGGAGCACGCCTGGGAGCTGTGTGGTTGTACTCAGTAGGGTTGGGCTAGGAGTAGCTTCAATAACTGACAGCTGCTATCATTTCACGTAGGGTTGCGGTATATGTCTAGACACACCAGGACAGAGGGGTGCTGACTCTAACGTGATTCCGTTTTTCCACCAGCGTTTCAGTCAGTGAGGATTTTGCTTCCTTTTTAGTTCAACCTTCCGATTGTTAAGTAGTGGTAAGTTCTCCTTATGAGGACTCTCTTTGGGTTTTATTGTCTTTGATTTGAGGAGCACCCACCAGCCCTTTTCCTTATTTGGGGCCTAAGCTTATAACGTTGCACAACCTATTTTTCAAACTTTAATAATAAACAGTTTTATCGATACCGATTACAACTGGTTATGTTGCTTCCCTTGTCCCCTCCCTGAGCCGGGTGGCAGCAGTAGAGCCTCCCTACTCTGGAACACATTACCTCCACATATGAAACCAATCACAATCAAATATCTATTAAAAAGAAAAATCAGCCTAAGAGTTACCAATAAAAAGATATTGAATATTATATATAGAATATAAAATAGAATTTGGGAGTTTGGTAATCTCTGAAGTTGCTTTTTCAAATAACCACGGCATATGCACTGGATTGTTCAATAACCATTTTATATGCATTGGTTAACATATTTGATACGTTCATCACATACATATTCATATTCGGTCATATTCTAACGTTGTAGTTTCAGTCTAGAATAACAGGGTGTCAGCTTGTGTCTGTCTCACCAGCACTGAGCAGGACTTCTGGAAGCGGTTCAGCAAATTAGTCTGTGCCAGGCTGAGTCGTTTACCCCTTGATTTCCTGCGTAGGACCCTCTGCACCCATGCAGATGGACGCTGCTTAGGCTTTAGTCGAACCCGGTGATTGTCAGGCTGCTGCCACTGAAAGCAGTACAGACACACCGAGGTGCTGTGACGCACTGTGTTGGACTTCTGCTTCATTATTGCTGAGAGGAAGAGGGAGACAGACTGTCAAAAACAGCAAACGCTGTGGTGTACATTACAGGCATGAATATTTATTGCACTACTACCCCGATAACCATGAGTGTTTGGGGACAATGAGGCGTATGTTGGTGCCATTCAGTAGTCAAATGTTGGGAATACACTATATCTCAACTTTCTGTATTTGTAGGGGAAAAAAGCTGTTTTTATGTTTGACTTGCCCAAAAAAACACTTTGTACCATCGTGTTTAACATCAGCGGGACATCACAAGGTTATGTCATATCATCAGTTGTACTCTCTGAGCAACCACTCCTTTTATTAGGAGAAAATCAAGAGGAGTGCCACTAAAAGTACACCACTGACAATTGATGTGGATCGGGCTGGCATGAGTGTGTGTGTGTGTGTGTGTGTGTGTGTGTGTGTGTGTGTGCGGGAGCCCAGTGAGCAGTCTGCTAAAGACAGCTGGCTGACTCACCAGTGTTTGGCTGTGGCTTTAGTGAGATTTATCAACCTTGACAAGCCGGTGACAACGTCCTACTTACTACTGCATTCTGTTGGGTGGTTAGAACTCTCAAGGGCACCGCTGATTAAAACACACATCAATGAAATATGACAAAAATCATAAATGGATTTCTTCACATCTTAACTCACCATTAGATTTCAAATGCTGCTCGCTAGGGGGAAGGAAGAGAAGAGACAAGATCAGACACTTTCAGACCAAATCTCAAACTAAACAAGAGTAAATAAAACAAACAAAAAAAAACCCAAGAGCAGGATAACGTTTTAAGATCTCTTAGTACAATTACAACCACATGATGACATTTCAACACTTTCAACGACTTTTGTACAGAGAATTTTTTATTTACTGGTGACAAGTTATCAGCATTAATAAGTATTTCATAAAAAGTCAATTTTCTCAAATTCCATCACAAAACCTGCGTTAAAACTGCAGCAATGCAATAAAAGGGAAAAAAAAGCAGAGTGGACTGACCAATAAATCAATATAAGCCATAGAGTATAGATCAATATTGCCATATCGTCAGTATACTGGCATTGGCATATGCTGCCTGACATGAAAACAAACATAACTTTTAGAACCAGTGAGGTTTATTATTTCAAATGATGTCATTTTGGACAATGAATGAATGAATACTTTATTTCAAACATGTGAACAATACATTACACTTGAAGCACTAATTGATTAAAACCTTTGTATGTTTGAAAAGGAGTAGGATGAAGCTTTAGCTTATAAATCCCCACCCCTTCTCCACTTAGTACCTTGTACTATAGGTTATCATACTTCCTGTGTATCCTGATTTTTTGTTCTTCTCTCTTCCCTCTCTGCTTTTTCCCATTTCTCCAGTTGTCTCTCTTCTTTATTTATTTTTTCCCGTTTTTTAAATATGCAAACAAATATGCATCACAAACAAACAAACAAACAAACAAACAACCCCATAACTGCTTGTGTCAAAATAGATAAATAAAATGCAAAAACAAAAACACAACAGAAAAATCAAACAAAACAAAACAAACCAAACAACAGATATGAAACCCTTAGTGTTTGTCATACCCCTCTTCTTCCCTGTACCTTGTAAATACCATCTGTTTGTACCGCTGTTTGAATATGCTCATGGATGGACATTGTCTGAGCTCCTCCGCTAGTCTGTTCCATAATTTCACTCCACATATTGAAAATATAGATAAATATTGTATAAATAAAGATAAATAAAGATGACTTTAAAAGATAAAATATCCGGCCTCCAAAACAGCTCTTTGTTGCAAATGTTTTCATTTATTTTTTTTTCATTAACATTCAAGATATCAAAGAATATTAACTTACATATTGAGTTTAGAGTATTTTTTCAACACCCTCTTATTGATACCAGCATCAGCTCCAAAATACTCTTATCTGTCAGGCTCTAGTTATTATATGTTGATGACACTCTTCAGATCGTTGGTATCTATTGTTTTGGATGATAAAGATTATTGTTGAACTACAAAATATTCAATAACCATATTTAGAATGACATATTCTCTAATTTTGGTACCGGCATCAGCCACAAAAATCCTGTACAGGTCGGGCCTGAGACCAAAGCCAATAATAAGACAAGTCTGATACATCCCACTGTTCTGAAGAAGCACTCATGTAAATAAGCCCTTTCCAGGAGGGAAGCACCATTTAAGGAGTTAAGGTGACCGGCTGTCAGACCAATGGGTCTAACCCTGAACGATACAGACCGGCTTCCTCACACTCTTTCAGTGGCCTCACCCCCCCCCCCCCCCCCCTTTACAGGGCTCCCTTTGTAGAATGCTAGCAATTTCAACTAAGCCACTGACATTCCCACTAAAATTAGCCGCAGGCTTAAATCAATGAAGGGTATTTTGTCTGTGCTGCGACAGCACGTGCGGCTGCTGGGGGAAGAGTGTGGGGGTCAGCTTTAATCTGACACTGACCCACTGTGGCGTCCGGCGGCAGCCCTTTGTTGATGCCCTCAACTCTGCTATTCCAACCATCCCATATGTGAGGCGGTGCATTATACTGCTGGATGACGTAGACTGTGGCTTAACACATGCCAGGGCTGAGACATATTTGCAACATATTTACCATCATTCATCCCGCAATCTGACTCACTGTCCCTTGACCCCCGCCCCCAAATTTAATAATCGGTCAAAGGATTAAGCTGGCGGTTTATTTAGAAGCCCCATTAGAAAATACTGGAAATGAAAAGTAGCCATATGACGGCAGTATTGTGGATTGTCACTCTGCAGAGGACACGAGTAATAACTCAAAGACCTTGAACACGTCTGTGAGATGTCAAGCAAGCCTTTAACTTTCACATTTCCTTAACGACTGATAATCAATGATCATCTAAGCTACGACCGACAGAACATGAAACTGCCTCCCTCTATTCCTTTACAGTACGAGAACACAAGTCTCTTGACAGGAATCCTTTAAAATAACTATGAACAGACCAGTGATGACTCAAATGCAGAGAAGCCAGCCTGTTGAGGAATTGTGTTTTCCCAAAGTCTCCCTTCCCGCTGCTCCTCTGATGAGCCAGCCCTCAGAAACCGTAAACCGCACAGACTTCTTCCTCAGCACTAATCTTATTAACATACTTGTCATGCATCTCCTTTTAAGTGCACACTTAGTTGTGGCGATGAAAACTGAAGATATAGGCCTCTACACATGCAGGCTGATGAAGAGAAGATGCTATCAAGAGAAACACTGGGAGAAGCAAAGGGGGAGCGAGCTTTAATGTTTAATGGAATCATCTAATTAGAGAGAGAAGCACTGGCTGAGGCAAAGTGCAGGAAAGGAGAGGCCTTGTGAAAATTTTAATGTTAAAGTGAGGTGAAAGCACTGCTATCTAATATCAACATAAGATATTTGGACACAGTGGTGTGGTCTGAGTACACCGCAATCTGTCTACAAGACAGATAGGCAGCATCCCATCCATCAGCTGGATGTAACAGAGCAAGAGGTCAGCGGGTGCCTCCTAGTCTGAGCCTCAGTTCTATGGGTGGACACTTCGCTTGACTCCAGCTGAGTGAGGCCAGATAGAAAACAGTTGGAGAGGAGATGAGGTTTTAAAATGAGTTTGGCAGTTGCAAGGAATCATTAGTGGCCGCTATCAACAGAAATCCCAGGGAGTGACGATCAGTTCTGAGGTATTAGACGGATGAATAGCTGGGTTGAAGTGGATAAATGCACCACTCGGCTTGTCTTTACAGTTGAAATGATTAGTTGATTAATTTATTAGTGTCTTGCTCTGTGAAAGCTTTGCTACTTCCATAATCTTAATTCTCTGATGAGGGAAATGTCTTGCTATGGCTCTCATAAAATGCAGCTTCACTTCCTTCAAAACAAGCCCACATTCTCAAATTAATTGGTGAAAGAACTGACGGCAAAACTTATTATTTATACCTTAACTATTGCAGGATTGTTGATTATACTAAATACAAAACTGTCAGTGGTGCTAGGGTTTTGGCTGATCTGTGTGTATTGATATATATTGAACATCATTAAACTGTGAAGTGTGAGATGTGTGATTATTGCTGCAGGGTTAATCGAATCATAACAACAGTTGCAACATCAGCCTATGCAATTACACAGTTTAACCACACACACACACACACACACACACACACACACACACACACACACACACACACACACACACACACACACAACATTCCTATTTCAACCAGTACAGCACAAATGCTACAAACATTTTTTTGTATCATTTCTGTTTCTATTTTCTTATATTTTAGTAAAACAGGATTTCTTAATAGCACAGCCACATGTTTGTCAGTACTGTTAAATGCTACTTTTTTTTTGTGTGTTAAACAAGTATTTTGAAAATAATGGGCAATTTACCACACTATTTAATCAATATCATTAATCCGATCCAGCAATTTGAAAAACCAAATCACTTGTTATTCAAGGCTGATTGGAAAATGACTGATATCAGTATTAACTACACAATCTGCTGCCCTCTGGGAAGATCAGTAATTAACATCCTTCACGTAATGTGCAGTCATCCTGCATATTTTGGGAATCAGTGAACACTCTGTCAGGCTCCAGTTACTAGACACAAAACTCTGATTATGACCTTACTGGAAAACCGCTTCACTTGTTTAGCAACGTGTACCTTTTTAAAGTGAAGTCAATTCATACTCAAGGACATAAAACACATAAAACAACCTGCCAAGTTCATAACAATCTTTTACAACCCCCCCCCCCACACACACACACACACTCTTGAAAGACTTGAACTTAACTCCTCAATGATAATTTCACACTGAAGCCAAGTGCGACACTAACAACAGTACTAATAAGTATAATAAAATAAACTGCAACCATGATTGAAACGGTCATAATCATCATCAACAGAAAGCAGTAATGTGATCTCGGACAAATGTGCAGAGTCGTGTTTGTGTGTGAGCCATGATTCAGACAAACCAAACACACCAGTGACGCATGGTCAAAAACTGTAACTGAAGAGTAACACTGAGACAGTTGTGGTTCATTAGCACTAAAAAAAAACCACACACACTCACCACGCATGACAGCTAGAGAAGTGGAAGCTGACTAAAGTTGTTTTCATTTCCTCCCTGATCAGGTGTGTCCAAAACCTCTTTGAATTCCTCTACATATTATCACTCTGGCTGAAGATCAAAATTCTCTAGTACATTAGCTCCTCAGGCTCAGTGTACATTTTGGCAGCAAGATCTTTGGTGTTTTCATACCAAACATTGAGATTCCTGTCTTGCCTTCAGGTCAGCTGGTCACAGTTAACTGTGGTCAAAAAGTTCTCTGTAACCGCAGTTCATCATCATAGCCAGAGAATCTGGGAAGTAGATCAATGTATTAAAGAAACAGTGAGCTCAAACTCATCCATGAAATGACCTTGACTGGGGTTTCACTATTAAACCTCTGTTTTTCTTTCCATTTATGGTTGAACCCGCAAATTTCTTGGCTCAGGTGGGAGTGAAATTAAGATGCAGGGACATGGCTGGACCCCAAATCAAACTGAGCCACAAGAGCCTCCACTCTCATGCATAACTTTTATCCCGAGCACTGCACGATGTGGTGATAAAGTCATATTAAGATCAACTGTGTAAAATACTGCAATATAATAAACAAATGGTTCAGCTGGTTGCATGAGTCTACTTTGAAAAGTGCACACAAATTCCTTATAATTCTGAAATGAGTGTCAACGCAAAGATGCAAACTTGAACAATCATTAAAAAAAATACAAAAAGAAATATAAGGATACAGGCTGTATTTGTAAGACTTTTTCAAATGCTATTATTTTGTGATAACCTGTTAATGTACATTGCTATAACAAAGTAACAAACCTTACATCACTGTAAAGAGAGAATAACCCATAACAACATAATTCTCTTGAAAAAAATGTTCGTTATACCATGATAACGAGACAGATGTCCCCTTTTAGTTATGACGTCAAGACAACTGAAGAAGTTATCAAGATAATGAGTTCATTATTTCCTTGTAATTAGATATGATCTTATTATCCACCGACTGTTACATGTGTGCAGTACTGATTAACATTAAAATTGCGCTTTGTGTGTTTGTTGATATAGATATGTAGCTGCAAAGGCTGGTACTGAGATTAATTGTGCAGCACCACTATCTTTATACATATGCGTGGGCTTGTGACTCTAAACATATAAACTAAGTGAAGGAGAGAACATAGAGTGAAACATGCAGTAGCAAAAATAAGCAACGCTTAAATGGTGACTGGCAATTCTCAGTTATTTATGGCGTTCTGAGGTACAACAACACTGAAGAGGCCGCCACCCACATTTCCTGTCAACAAGCACTCATCAGGTCTGTCATTCAACTGGATAACAATTTCTCTTAATCATCATTTCTGATGGCACAGCCACTTTGTTTACATCACTGGCATCATAAACCCTGCAGTCGGAACAAAATGTTAATGTTTCGTTGTCAATAAATTAATTATGATACTGTGTCATGTTGCTAAGCTTAGAAATGTTAGTATGCTGTTTTTTTGTTTGGTTTTTGCTGTGGTCCCATGTTGTGCTTGTACAACATCATATTCTGCCACAAACGACATGCAAAGAGCGTGGTAGAATATCATTAAAATAACCCCAATGGTTAGGTAACTTTTTCCTCTTACTGTCTCCACTCAACTCACACCTGCTACATGTACCAGTCTAGAAAAAAAGAGTTTGACGCATATTGGTGCTCCCTTCAAACCTGGTCGAGCTCTTCCACCTAGCGTCTACCTGCTACTACTGCTACGGTAGGAAGCTAGCAGCCTAGCCCCGGCTACGAATGTGACATTCGTGTAGCTTTTTGTGTGTTATAATAAGAGTTATTCTTACAGGAGGAACCGTGACTGCTCCGGGCATCTGTCTTTGAACAGCAGCGAGGCTTCTAACAGAAAGTTGGCTGACATTTGTTGAGTAAAAGTCTTCATTTTTCTGAGTTCGACTCCTTAAATACGAAAAAAAGAAACGGATATCCAGCGTGGAGTCGCGTTAAAGATTCCTCAAGAAAAAAAACACCTGAACTGTATTTGTATTTGAACAACGTGAAAATACGGTCAATGTAGAGATGATAAATGACCATTTACTCACACGTCATAGTTGTGGGGTAAATGTAATAAAAGTGTGAAAACGTGCTAACGCTAGCGTTAGTTGCGCCGATGGCTGCCACTCGCGTTGTGTCGCGAGATTGTGACGACGGGGGCAATGCATTGTGGGAGCCCGAGTTAGTTTAGCTCACCGCGAAACCTTTCAGAGTCTAGCTCTCCCACGTATCCTACATGAATTTGTTGAATTAAATTAATAAAACATGACCATGTTGCGCTTGTTATTATCTGGAACTACAGTTTCATGTAACCGAAACCCCAAGAAAACGCTGAGTTCAATCAAATGTTTGTTTTAATTCAGATGGACTGACAATAAAAGGGAATAATGCTAGAATAGATTTCCCTCTGTCACGGGTGAATGAAGGCTACTGCAGGCAGAGCTGTATCGTGGGAAAAAAAACAAACATTTGTGTTGTAGGATATTTGTCACGATTTAAAAGCCCATTGAGACACAATCGTTTTGCACAATTATCCAGGACATTTGTATCTGTAAATTACAGATATATGCAATAAATATCTAGTCTACTGGTTGTTAAAAAGGGAGACTTTAAAGTAGTTTTAGATATTTTCTATTATTCTATATATCTATTTTTGACATTGAAACTGTAAACATCTTGGAATCAAATTTCTACATATAAGACTACCGTGGCTCATCTAATTCTTTCCAGTTTGATTGATATTTCACCGTCCTATATTTAACACGGTTTCACTTATAGGACAGCAGACACTGGTGCCACCAGCGGTCTCAGAAGTGGACGCATGGGTTCATCATCACTGCTGTAGTTGCGCGTAACAG
>NC_141341.1:4270000-4505000 GCF_037954235.1 Aulostomus chinensis | reverse complement strand
ATCTCTGATTTCAGCTCGGAGGGACATTTCTCATCTTTCAGCGCAACACGCTGCCACGACGAATGACAAGCTCAGTTCTCTGGGAAACATCCCACTCTCCTCTCAGGACACTCTGAGTGTCAACTGGCGTTTATTTGTTTGCTTATTGAATTCGATTCTCATTAGCTGCCGCGAGCAGCCACGAAAGCATTCAGTGGGTTCTACCATCTGAAGGCTTGGAACTTTCCCACGTACCAAGCTGGGCTTCCATCAATGTACTTTGAGGTGCAGTCTGAAGAATGGAACTAGAAAAGGTTAATGGAAGGCTGAAATTCATAAAAACTCCCTGAAATAAGATTCTGCACATACATAACACCTCTCCGCTTCCTGCTCTTCTTCTTCTTCTGTGCTCTTTGCATCGCGTTGCCTACAGCCATCTTTGGTCGGCTTATTTCATTTGCTCCAAACCAGTAAGTGGAAACACACATAATGCAGAGTTTCTTTTTATCAACATACCCACAGTTTGCTTAAAATTCCCTTGATGGCTCCAGTTGTTCATGAAAGCCCCCCCAGAAAAGACTCCAACCTGCCTGAGAAGCTGCTCAAGTGTTCTTAAATACTGGAGAGCCTTCTTGATCAGAGCCGGGGAGTTAATTATCCTTGCGAGGACATCAGAGGTGTGATTTCCCAGAATGTTCAAGCAGGACACCCTCTCCGTGAGTGGTCCTCGTCACGGTGTCTTCTGAAGTCGATGAAGAGTTCTCATGTTTGATGTTCAGTCATAGATTATCATCTGAGCACCATTCAGCCAGCTGGAGATCAGTCCCACCACTGATGTGTCCTCTGTGGGTTTTAGGAGTGTTTTGGAGCGTGTGTGAGGGTGAGAGTTGAGAGCGCGCAGCCTTAGCGCACCGCCGTTGAGGGTCTGACTGTCTTTGGGTGGCTGGATAGGAAGTCCTTGATTCAAACGCGCAGGGACTGGATAACAAAGCGTCTCGGGGAGCAGAGAGCTGCTGCGTCTCCGCAGGCTGCCAGCATGCAAAGATTTAAAGAGGGAATCTCTTACAGTTGATCATTAGTAGAAGAAAAGGTTGCGTCCCGGAGAGATTGTCTTCCATCTAACCGGTGCAAAGTCTTGGAAAACTCAGAGACAAAAAAAAGCAATCAAGACAAGACTGCTCTTTCCGACTGGTCACCTACGGGCTTTGTCCTTTGACAGTTGATTAGACCTTTTTTTTTGAGGAATTATGCACCACCAGACCTTTTGAACCTGCTCCACATCACCCTTTCACGTGCACCGAAGGGCTTCTTTGTCTGTCTGTCTGTCTGTCTGTCCGTCAGCGTGCTTACACGCAGCCACCTGGACCGTTTCTATGAAACTTTGTGGAGATGCAGAGTGGAAGAGCTCATTAAAAAAAAAATTTCCAGCTTTTCGACATTTTCATTTCTAGGGAAAGCCTACATGGACTCTGAGTACTCCTCCAGTTTACTTAGCCAAGGAGGTAACGTATTGTCTCTGTCTGCTGGTTGGCAGGTTACCCCCCCCCCCCCCCCCCGCAAAAAAGGAAACATTTTGATGAAATTCCATGGAAATACTGGTGACAAGGACTAGTTTTTGGAGCCAACGTGGATCAAGTTGTCAATCCTAAGCCGTTCTCGGGGCCGCTGGCAGGATAGAGCTGCTCGCGGTGTTTTTCTGGACGTGAATATAAACTTAATTTAAATTCTCTTGAAACACTTGTGCTCATTTTTTGTTGAATTTGTTGAGGCCATGCATTTTAATGAGAGGGATAGGTTTTTTACTCCAGGAGATGGTGTGGATCGTGTTCTGGATCAGTGATCCGGCTGACCCAGTTATGACGGTTGGGACTTAAGTTTTCCAAATAGATTTTGAAGGTGCTCTGTTCAAATTCTGTTGCCAAGTAGCCAAGAAGGACATAGACGTCTATCTGATTGCTTTCTTATTCATTACTGGCCTCACAAACACAGAGGAATACATTTAACAGGTTGTTTACATCTGGTTCAGTCGAAGAAATACACACGTGCTCGCACGCAGTCGCTTTCTAGAATCTGTCAAGCATCTAAATTTAAGTCATGAGTATCCGCCTTCTGCCAGCAAAGAGAACACAAAGTGACACAGGTTTCTGCAAACCGTCGGCGCCCTTGTGATGTAAATCAAACTTCTGAGTCTGAAAGGAAAGACACTATGAATTGTCAACAAAGTTCCAGACAGGAGGGAAATAAAAGTGATCTGGGCAGAGAGGGAGGTCAAGATGGAGAGGAGGAGAGAAAAAAAAGAATATACGGGGAAGAAAGGATGAGAGAAATGTACCTCCTGAGCAAAACGGGAAAATGGGAAGGAAGTGAGACGCGAGGAGGTGTTGGGGGGGAGGGGGAGATGGCGACAAGAATAAAGGAATGAAATGAGCAGCAGCAAAGAGAAGAGAAGGAAAAGTGATGAAGAGAGATGAGATAAGACAGAGGTAGTTCGGGAGGTGTGTGAAGAGAACACATCATCCCGGGGGCTCTGTGTCTTTCCAGCCCTTTAATGTCTTTAATTAAAGCCAACAGTATTATCTCTGCACTCCCTTGGAGTGCTATTAGCAGAGCAACACTCAGCTACACAGCCAGCTAATCGAGAAGGGGTAGGAAGCACAGTGGAGCCCTAATGATGGAAAGATATTGAGGGCGAAGCAATGCTGGAGGTAAGGATGGACAGGGTGAGAGGAGATATTGAGGGTGCCGTCACGCTGGAGGCCAGATGGACAGAGGGACACATGAGATGATGATGGAGAGGACGACTGGATGGATAGATGACGCGGAGGAGGAGGAAGAGAAGAGAAGAGAAGAGGAGGAGGGGGATTGGTGAGATCTCGACTTCAAAAGGCCAAAGCTGGAAGGAAACAGGCTGCCGTGGAGAAAAAATTACCGAGCTAAAAGTGTGGGCTGACTGATACATGATCACATTCCGCCGCCAGCTTGTTTAATCAATCTGACTTCCCCGTTCCTCGCCACAGGGACGGTCTCTCACATGGCCGAGCAACAAGGGAGGCATGGCAACCATCGCTGGGCTGGAGAGGAGGGACAGAGGAGACGTCAGTATTTTGTGATTTTCAAAGAAAAACTCATGTCCCCTCAGACTCTGCAGGGATGGAAACTGTCTGTATAATTGTGGACGTCGCCTCTGTGTCTGAAAATTGAAGCCATCCTTTGCTTTTTGATGGCCAGCAGGGGGCGACGCCAGGCTGGCTAGAGGAGAACACATTACTCCTAACTTGTTTCTGCTGCTACATCTCTCGATGGTCAGTCAGGTCTGGGTTGGCTCCTGCTCTATCATCATGGGTTCTGGTTATGTTCTCCGTTACTTGTAATGACCAAATGCGCCTGAAAATTGCCGGTGGTGATCATGATACACGACCGAGGTCAGGGACAGTCAGAGGTAGCTTTGTTTCAGAGACACAGATGAGATTGGTAATGCTAGTGCTAGCAGCTGTAGTCATAAATGAGCGATCCTTGTAGTCCAAACAGTCGATGTTGTTCACCAACTATGATGACACTGTCAGGAAAAAAAACCTCCCCTGCTAGGAAGCTTTTAGACATCATTTCCTGGAATGCATGTGCATGCCAACACAATTAAAAAACAATTAGCCACTTGCTACAGTTTACTGATACACTACCACCACCAAAAGTCTAGAAAAAAAAGAAAAGTCCTTTAAACCACACAAACAAACTAGACAATGTGCAGAAATCTTGAGCGATGGACTCGGAGTTCGAGTGTTTTCATTTAACTGGCGAGAGAATTTTAAGCAAACTGTGAATGAGTCCAAGACAAGGACGTTCGCATCATGTTTCCATGTGTGTTTGCGGAAAAAAACAAACCCCAAAAGGCCATGCGTCATGAGGACAAGTTACATCCCCGTCATTGTTCTCAGTTGTGCTGCATGAAGACAACTAAACAGTTGCATGAGTTAAAGATGGATTTATTCCCGTTTTCCACATTTATTCTCTTTTTCTCCCAGTAAGGCAAAAAAAAAAAAAAAAAAAGAAGAGAAAAATCCCAGCTAAAGCAGAGCTGTTAGCAAATAAAATTTGAGCAAATTCAAAAATGTGTTCGTTGCCAAGCCTTCATCACACTGACGAGCATCATCGGGAAGCTGGCGGCGCCGTTTCATTCGACGTGCTGATGAATACTTAGTGAGCACTTAAACTAATAAGACGGGGGGGGGGATTTTGTTGCCAGTGGTTTTTGACAGGGGACAGAGATGAGAATATGGCAGCATTAGCTACATTAGCATGTTTATTTTTATCACTGGCTAACCTGGTGCTCCCTTGCATCAGCCTTTCTTCTGTTCTCTCCCTCTCTGCCCCACTGTCCCCCCCCCACCATCCATCTCGGAATAACACAAACAAAACAGCCTTTCATGCTTGGCTGGCTGCCTCCTTCCTATTGGCCAGGCGGGTATTCGTCAGCGTTCTCAAAACTCCCAAGAAAATATTTTTTTCTGAGTTGCAGCCGGTGGACTATTGAGTGCGGAGGCCAGCGGGAAAACTCCTGGTGCTCTCAATGGCCAGTCAGGGTCTGGCTTGATGGAAACAACACAATGGTTTCACAAACAATATATAGCTGGCAAAAAGAAATACATTTCCATCATAAAAAAGATATGGGAGTCAGAATAAGAGAGCAGGAGAGAGCACGAGTGGGTGTTTAAAAGGGTTCCCAGTAGAGGCCGGCCGTCAGCTGTTAACTGCTGGAGGGTTTCCAGGTCATCTATAAGATAGATGGAAAATAATGCACTGACCTTAACACCAACCGCCCTTTAAAAGGTTAGCATCTCTGCATGCTTTGCTATTAGTGCAAACTATTCCTTTGGTGGTGCAGTAGCTTCTATGAAAGCCTTCGGGTATCCACAGATCTCCGTCCACGTGTAGACCGGGAGGTCAGCTAGAAAAGTACCTGACAACAGAGTATGATGGATTCATCGCTGATATCAGAGGTGGATTGTGTGTTGGCAAACGAAACGAACAAATGGAGCTGATACTTCAGGGCAATAACGCAAGAAAGACAACTTGCTCTGGGTATTTTTAAGCCCCAAAACATATGTTTTTGTCCAGGAGTTGTAAGAAACTTGCTCTAAAAATCAAAGACGCGATTGCGTGATCCGGCTGTGAAACCTGGTCCATGAACAGGAGCCAAGACAACAAAGTAAATGCCTTTGACGATAACTGCATATGATTAAAAAATCCTGGGCATCAGATGAGGCGGCTTCGTCGTGAACGAGCTGTTCGGGACAGCTTTCGACTCGCCGACACAGTTCTGCAAAGGAACCCCGAGGGACAGAGGTGGAGAGATGGGCCCAAAGATGACCCGGCGACAGATGATCAAGAGAAACCTCCGGAATGGTTAACATGGATCAACGTGTGGAGGATTGACCGAAACTGCTGGAGCGCTTTGACTGACAAACTCCAATAAATCAAGCTGAAAGCTGCGGCCTGAAGGAGAGACAGAAACATGGTGACCAGATCCAAACACTGCGTAGAGCAGAGTAAACGGAGGGATGATGGAGGCTGAAGCCGGACGAGTGAAGCGTCGAAATGTTGAGGTGGCATGAAAGAATCGCAAGGTTGGTTTAAAAGTTTTTTTTTTGTTGTTTTTTGTTTTTTTTCCGCCCATGAAGTCGCCTCATGTTGGCATCAGAAAATGACACTGACCCTGGGCTTTAGCTGTGTAATTGTATGTTCACATCATTTTAATCAGCAATTACTCACAGAGGCCAGTACTATTAGACGTTTCCTCGGGGGACTGAAAATCAAGCAGCACTTCTGAGATGGTCAATCAAAACTGTTTATGAGTGCCCCGGCCTGCATCTCCACCGGTTATGCTTTAATTTGAAAAATCTGGCCTGATTAGGGTGTAATCAAAGGAGATTATTTTCATATCAGGGGGTCCAACACTCTTCAGACTGCCTTGTTAAAACAACAAGTCTCCTGATATATGCATGTATATATAGTATATCTCTAGATATAGATATATTGTTTTTTTTCTCCTCCAGTTTTCATGTTTTTCTTTCAGCACAGTAGGAAAAGCAGTTGACCTCGTGTTGAACGTGATCAAGCCCTGGATGCAGCGATGGTGAGCGGCTCGGTTTCTCCCTGCAGGGAGGCTCCTCCAGCTCACGGGCTCTGAAAAAAAATGTTCACAGCTGCATGTCACCCAAGACGTGTTTCTGAATGACAACGGAGATGTTTTTTTATGTTTTGTTTATTTTAAATTTTCCATCCTGCATTGCGATTCAGATCCGGAAAATGTCTGTTTACAAACTCTCAAGTACATCCTCCAGTGTAACCCACTCCCCACATCCATTTGTGTGCTCCAAGCGTTGGTGGAAAGAAGACGTGAACTGTGATGGACGACACAGTCCAGAGTTTCTTCGGACGGACGATTTTGAGCAGTTTTGCAGCAGCGTCAACCAAAATATACACGAGTGGCTCCTTCTCCAATCTGGAGTCGTAAAAATAATCATGAAGGAGGGGAGATGAGGTTTGCATCAGCTCACGACAGTCATTTCTGAGTACTCAAAATACTCTATTTGAGTAAAGTAGTGCCTTTAAATCCGTGGATTTCTTTTTTTTGTGCTAATGCTAACTAGCAGGATTTTATAAATGCCAAATGTTGCCGAGCGTTGTTTATTCTTTAAAGCAGCATCATGTCGATGAGCAGTAATTTGGGGTTTTGTTTTGTTTTTTTTACATTTTGTAACATAATTTAAACACAGCGCAATCTCGTCTTCATGATCTGGGCCTGCCGCAGCTGAGATTCCACTCAGTGGGTTGAGCACCAGTTGGTAGGGGTCTTGTTTTTCCCTCCTGGAGCGTCCTCCATATAAACCCTCACCCCAGGATTTCAGTCGCTTCAAGCAGCAACTGCAACATTTTCATGTCTGCCAACTCACAAACTGCAAGAGAAACCGCTGGGAGGATCCAAGGTTTCAAAAAAATTATTGTCTGTCACACAGTAACATAGATTTTCTGGTGGGGGGAATGAAAGAGACACCACTCTCCTTTGTCAAATGGCAGTGTACCATCAAAATGATGTTTAAACTCTTAGTTTAAGCCAGAGTGCTGCATCATATTTGGTTGAATGCAAATATGGAGCCTGCTGGATTCGCAACATGTGGTTGCGGCTTGAACTGATGCTGTCTGAGCGTCGGGAGTTTGTGACTGTGGAGGAGTTCAGGGACGAACGCATGTTGTTAGTGAGTCTGCACACCGGGAAGGAAATACTATAAAAACAAAGATGAGAAGAATCTTTGTTTGTTTTTGGGGTTGTTTTTTTTTTTTACACCAAAATGTCCTGTCACATCTCTGTAGATTCCCCTCGCCTGCCCTAAACATGAGCAGACTCTCCTTGGTGTTGTATATTGTGCTACGTAGCGGTTGTCCACTCTTGTTTTCATTACACGGGTGTGGTGAAAATTCCCCGAAAATGCATTTGTGCACTGTCAAGTCGTCTGCTTTCTGTAGCTCGGCAACCTTTGACAGGGGAGGATGGCGGGAGCTTGCTAGGCCTCATCACCTCTGGCAAGGCCAGCAGACACCTGGCTGTTGTTCATATTCATGTATTCGGCTTGGCGGAGAGGAGGGGGCACGGGCCAAGGAAGAGCCTGCTCCATTTTGGGGGCAGATCAGGAGATTTTTATTAATTTCTCTGGAAATACCACAAGGACCTTGGCGCAGGTCTCTGAGTGTAGCTCTAATTCAGATATGCCTGCTGGAAGCTGTGCGGTGTTATTTGTCTTCTTACGGAAGATAGTTTCCAGGAGCCTTATGATTTGGTATTAACATGCATGCTGAGTGGTGACGGCTCCGTCTGAGTCATCCACCCGCCACCTACACGAAGGAATTATTTTCTCCAGTTTTATGACCCACGTCCACATGGACACTTCACTTCCCCTTGTAAATTATGCCAAGCAGTGTCTAGGGGTGTAAAACACGCAGGACTCTTAGCTGTGAAAATGACCAGCAGACAATGAAATTCAACCAATAATGTGTTTGAGTACAGCTCCAGCATCCACAGGCCTCTCCGTATATGAGCAACAAACAAACAAACACACAAACAAACAAACAAACAATGTACGGGCCTAAAATCCATCAGACTTTTCTCTGGTTTCAAATCTCAGACTGCAATTTCGGCCGATTATGAGATGAAAAGAAACATTCTGGTCATAATCAGAGGCTAACTCATGAGAGTGTGAGGGCCTGCTGCCTGCTGCCTGCTGCCTGCGGCTTCAGTTTGGACCTCTAGTTTGCGTGTGAAGCGTGGAAGTTTCCTCGTGCTATTTACGAAATATTAAAACTTCAAAAACTGGTGCAAGGCGAATGTGAAGTTGTGAGTTTAGCAATGAAGCTGGAGTATCTCTGCTCTCGAGCTTGACTCAAGAAGACCCAGGGGACTTTTCAGAGAGGGAGTAGAAACTGAGTTGGGTGTACAATATCCCTCGTTTTACACAAAGAAAATAAACATCGCTGCACCACCATATGATGTCAGAGTTTACAGGTCGTCCAGCACGGACTCATTTCTCAGAGGGAGGACATTTTACAACCGGGCGTGAAGGAAGGTAATCACTTGTTTCTGGGTGCCTTGCTTACTCACTTTGCCTTCCAAAGAAAACCAGCCCAGCAGACTCACACACGCATGAGCCGCACACATCCAGGCTAATCCAAGCAGCTTGACCCTACCCCGAGGCGGAGTAGAACATAATTTTCGAACCGGTTTCCTTTTAACCCTCATTCCACCAGTCCAGATGCTGGAGCATGATAAGTCTGGCCCTGCACTTCACCCTTGGTTGCGTTTGAGTGATGGCAGCCATGTTCTTCATCCGTCCAATCTGATACGGTTTTGCTCTGAGGACAGAGATAACTCATGCGTGTGTGTGTGTGTGTGTGTGTGTGTGTGTGTGAGAGTGTGTCTTGGATTTTACTTTACAGGCTCTTTCAAAGTGATGCTTCACCCAAAAAAGTGTATTTTGGCTTCAAGTACTCACCAAGAGGTGTTTTTGGGTAATGGGGGGGGGAGGGTATGTCTTAGGTACTTACACCTTCATCTGTTTCTTGTTGTGTCACCTGCGAAACACAACCATGTCACATCACTTTTTATGTCAATACGAAAAATCCAAATTAGCTTATGGACCAACATTATCCCTCATTTGGAGCTGAGCGTCTTTCCAGGGGATGAAATCTCATATTTGCTCCCTCACGGCTCTGATTTTGGTCTCTTCCAACTCCTGCAGTCAGTCGATGGCGGCTCAGCGCTCCACTCTTTTCACCTGCTGGTTGCCAACTGCTTCAGCATCGCCAGGATGTTTCCTGAGTGAGCTAACCTGACCAAACCAAACTCCCGCCATCGTGGATGAGCAGTGTCACGGAGGTAGCTGTCGTCCCACTGGGTGAAGCCAGATCTTCCCAATCTAGTTGCGCTTTTATCAAAAAGTGTTGACGTGAGGTCACTACTGTGCACCAGCATCCAGGGGAGCTGTCTAGAATGGCGACATCATTCTCCAAACAATAATTCCAAGAAATAACATCTCGTATCCTCCTTTGCAGCAGGTTTGGTATGTAGCATCTAGGGTTACCATGGTGATAACATACCCCACTGTAATGTGAATCTAAAGTTACCCACTATTCCAGCCTGCGCAGGCTCCAGGTTGTGTGTGTTGGGGTTTTAGAGTGTTTTCTTTAAAAACAACAGGATTGGAGATTGGAGAGTCAACCAAGGAAGCCAGAGAGCTCAACAAACTCCCCATAAAGCCGCAGGAGGCTGAGGTGAGCTGCCGGGTCGCTGCAGCCTCCCAGGAAGTCTGTGACGTGACTCACTGCCATGGGCGCTGCTGTAATGTACAAAACGTATAAGAGTCACTGCACTGAAGCCCCACGCTTGCTCACACGCGTCACAGCCTCACGCCGCAGAAGTACAGCTTTTAATGAACAGGAGAAAAAAAAAAATCAAAGCACCTTAATTACGTTTTTTTTTTCTCAAGGTTTTAAAAAGTTCAAAGTTTTTAAAAGCGACACGTCTCGTTCCTTTTCGGAGTGATTTTTTCTCCCAAACATCAAGAGTTCAGCTTTTCTTCCTCCTTCATCATCGACGAGGAAAAAAAGAAACGCGTGTGTCCTCACTCGGCTTTTTTAGTGATCGGCATGCCTGACAGGTCACTCCATTCATTAACACAAACTGAAAGGCTGCCGCTGCAGGAAGGTATTTTATTTTTGTATCCCCTGGATGCCAAATTTTCCTGACAATGTGGCGCTTTGTGGAAAACACCGGCGCTCATACCAGGTTAAAAGAAACCAGAAGACTTGGTTGCAAATGGCTCCTGTGATTGTTCCGCCTTTCGTCTTGCATTCCTTCGGCCTAAGTCGCTGATCTCATCTCCTCACTGGTTTTCGACTGGTGGGCTGCAGTCTGTTATTCACTTTGATTAATTAATTTTTAATTTCCCTCCCCTTTTCATTTCATTCTTTCCATTCTCCTTATTTTCCCCCTTAACCGTGTGCCGATTTTACCCGATACCTCATCTCCTCCGGTCATTGCTGCACCCCCTCTACCGCCCTTCCGCGGTCACACGTGAGATTGTCGACCACTGCAAGTCCTCCTGACGTCGAAAAGCTCCACAAGGTGCTTCATCGCCAATCGTATCGTGTTCCGATGGTGTAACTGCAGCTCAAAGTAACAACGGCGAGCGCCAAAGCTCTGCACAGACCCGCGCTCAAATATCGACCAAGCTCAGCATGGTGGTCCCTGGGTCTGCAGACAGACGTCCTTGTCAGTCTTCCTTTTCACTTCCTCTTAAGTCATTTGTGGGACATTTCCAACATGCATGTCACTCTCTTACTGTTGATAAGAGACTCAGCCTAGTTTACTAATGTTTCTCGGGAAGCTGTCCTTCCAACCAAATGCACTTGAATGCATGACACGTCATATTTACCACTTCAGAAGTCTCAACTTGGAGCTTACCATGATGACTTGAAGGCAGCTTTAAACCAGGCAACATGAAAGAGATCAACTCTCTCTCTCTCTCTCTCTCTCTCTCCTCAAAAAAAAAAAAAAAAAAAAGCAGCCACAAAAAAAAAAAAAAAAAAAATGTGGCACAGCACTTTCCAAACTCTGGATTAGAAATATACTACCTGACATATTCAACATCATGTGGACTGCTGTTCGGTCCAATCAACATTTTGACACGCCTCAAAAGTTAGCATGTAGAAATAGTTTCCCTGAAAATAAAAACAGTTACCGTCCACCCACTTGTGTTAGTTAAAACAACCCCTGGAGCTTAAAGGATTGTTGAACACAGTGAGGTGGCTCCTGGCATTACACACTTCCAAACAACAAAGAACACGTCCATCAAATTGCTCCATATTTCCTCGGTGGAAGTCAGAGCTCTGCGTGCTGCCTCGCTAACACTTGGCTACAAAACGCTGGGAACGTACAGGCTGGAGCGCCGTGATGGATGTGTTGGGCTTGTTGCTGAGATGCAAACACAGGGTGAGATTCATGCTGTGTCTGGTTTGACTCAAACCTGAATGATTCAACTCGGTTTCAAGCGGTTGTTGTTGTTGTTGGTGGTGGTGGTGGTGGTGGTGGGGGGTGGGCAAGGCTGTCTTCTGTATTTTTAGATTCTGGAGAGGGTAAGAGTTGACATTCAAGTTAAAGAGTTTCAGCATTTGTCGATCAAATGTCGTTAACTGTGACCTTGAGAGTAATTCCCCCACGGCAGAGTGAAGCATGCTAACAAGCTCACAATGACAATGCTAATACAGAACAGGAATAATTCGCCATAACCTTATAATGTTAGCATGCTAGCATTTGCTAATTTGCGGTGAACGTTGGGTGCATTTAAAATCGTTAAACACTTTTTGTTGTTGTTTTTTTCGCTTATATTTGGGAAAAGCTGCGGAGAAATAGAGCCTGTCGCTGCAAGTTCATCATCACACCGCACGAAAGGCGTCTTTTAGACGTTGTCTGTCAGTGCTAAAGATGTGCTGATGCCGCTAATGTGACGACAGTTAAGATGAATCTTACCAGAGGCTTGCAGTTGAGTTATTTTGAGGGAAATTGTCAGGTCTTCTCCAAAGATAGGTGTAAATGTGTAACTCAGATGTCACACGCGCAGGGCGCAGGAAACAATCTGTCTCCATCTGTCTTACGTGACGATGATGAGCATGACATGTGTGTGTGACTTGGGGAAACACGCCAGCCGGCCCCACACGCCATATGACTCGTGTGCTGCGGAGAGTATTTAGAGATGAAACCCGTGAACTGTGATAATCAGAGCTCACCGCCGTACAAAGACAAAAGAAGAAGAACGAGAGCCCATTTTGTTTGGTCAGCCAGGGATGCTTTATTTGATTTTTACAGGCTCTTGTGTATAAAAGGCTTTTTTTTTTTTTGTCACTATCGATTCTTCATCTTGTAGAGAAAATGCCAAAATTAACTTATTGTGTACCTGCCAACTCTGATGCTGCACATCTAAAAGGCCATTAAGAACCAAAGTTTTTAGAAGACTCCTTGACTTGAAAGTGACATGATAAGCAGCCAGCAGCTGCTGTCCGCTGAGGTTACAGGGAATGTTGTTTTTGTGGCGCTTTAGTTTGAAGTTTTTATCACAGTAGAGAGAATTAACCTTGAGGGATGTTGCAGAGACATTGCCAAATTGTAGCCAAAGCAAAGGCACGAGAGTTAAACGTCTTCTCTCCGTTGACCCCCCACCCTCTCCCCCCAGGTACTCGCTGAAAAAAAAACCCATAACCTGGGCTGTCTCAGTGGGGGCTCCGCAGAGTCAAATATCAAATAGCATCCACCAAGTGGGAGACCCTCTGCTCCTTCTCTTTACTCCTAATCCATCCACCCACAACCTTCTCTCCCTCTATAAAAACATACCAATCTATAGCCAAACAAATCAAACATACCGAATAAGGAACATATGGTGAATGTGTGTGTGTGTGTGTGTGTGTGTGCGTGCGCCTGCCCTGTTTGTCTTATTGCTTTAAGAATGAGGTGGGGATAAGAGAGCAACGGGAGTGCTGCATACAAAATTCATAGGCTGCTTGTGCAGAAAATAATAAGGGAGAAAGCTCTTACAGACCAGCTTCTACCTCTTCTAATGCAGCTAAACAGATTGAGTGTGTGTGTGTGTGTGTGTGTGTGTGTGTGTGTGTGTGTGTGTGTGTGTGTGTGTTTGGGTCGTAAGTGTTCTGTGCAGATATGTGCATTTAGAGTTGACAGCGCGAGCGCTAATGCGGCTTCATTTAGCTACACCGGTGGATCAGAGGCATACTTGAAGTGACTCTGTAGTTGTTGGGGTTGCTGTCTGTCACTGAGGTATGAGTTGATTTATGGAGCTCTCTGGAGTGACAGAGGGAGAGATGGAGTGGCAGGAGGGACTCAGGGAGGAGATCAAAGAAAGGATGGATGGAGGGTCGGACGGTGGAAGGAGAGAGGTGATTGAAGAGCCAAGGCCAGAGGGACAGCCCAGTCCAATCTGTATACAAGGCAAAAGCGTGAATAAAGAGAGATGGATTAACAGATGATTTGTGTGTGTGACAGCAAGGAAGTGACTCAGTAAACGGAACACCCACAGCCGGTGAAAAGGTTCCCGTCTCTTCCTCAGACGTGTTCACATTTGCATTGCAGGTATCAGCTTAGGGGTTCACCACTTTGCTCGGGGGCTTATCAGCGCTAATTCACAACAGAGCAAAGACTGCTTCTCTTCTCTTGTCCAGATTATTGAACCAGCAGGCAGGCTCTGACTTCCCAAACCAGTAGCTTTCAGGGACTTTAGCTTCCGGGCCTTTACTCATTGTTTTCACACCGAGTGAAACCGAATGGATAGATTCAAAGCCATAATTTGACAGCGGCTGATGAGGTTGTGTGATGCGATTCCAACGTTTCAGGCGCTAACTTGTGGTGATGCCCTGTTCTTCGTTTTTTGGTTGTTTTCTTTTTTTGTCTCTGGCCGGTTTTTACACTGCTCTACATCTAAAGTTGATCTTTGAATATCATCAGCAGTTCTGCACCCACTAGCATGCTATTAAAATAACAACAGGGACAGTTAGCGCGTGTTGCTGTTTGCCAGGAGGTCCTGCTAACCCTTGCTAACCCGCGCCGAGCTAATGTTGGTGTTAGCCGCTGCACCTCGCGGTCTCTGCAGTATAAACAGGAAACCTTGCTCCTGAAAAGACACCACATGCACATTTCCCAACTTGTTATATTCACAATGTTACCAACAGCCTAACTTTTTCATTTGCATTAACAGATCATTCACCTCAGTGGCTGCTGGACGCCAAAGTATTAGCCAAGTTTGCTAATATAAAGTCACCAACACCCTATCATCTCCAAAGGCCTCTTGACCAATGTTCGCATGGGCTTTATCTATATAAACAAGACGAAATCTGACCTTAAAACATGTAAATTCACCTTAAAATATCCGTCAACAGTCGTAGTTTATCAAAACAAACAGTAGCGCAGCGGGTGCTCGCTTGTAGCTTTAGCTACAGCACTGCTCGTATGAAAATTGCATCAATCACGTTCTGGAAACAAGCTCTCAGAAAGGTGTTCCCCTCCACGTGTCTTTCTAATTTTATATTTTAGGGTCTTGTTGAGATAAAAGGAAAGGATCTCAGTGGAAAAGCAAAAGAACGATATTCTTTATGTCAAGCAAGTTGTGTCGTTGCTCTTACCCTAAACCTGTTGTGACCCCTGAAGTCATGCTTTCGACTCGGGGGGGGGGGGGGCTCCCGACCCCGGGTTATTTAAACTACTGGCTTAAATTACCGAGGGCCTCTGCAGCAAGGGAGCGCAGAGATCCTTCCATTTGGCTCAATTATTCCCCATCTAGGCTGAGTTGAAATTTTAAGCCAAAGGCTCGTCAACATGCGTATTTCTACTGCATTTATGTTTAATAGCCAGAATGAGGTGAATCTCTACATCGAAACAACCAAAAGAAGTGACTTTGCAGTACTTGCCGTCACATGAAGGGATATAAAATGAATCTGATTTTGTTTACAACATCATTACAGCAGAAGGAATTAATTTACTCTGTTTCCTCTACGGGGCCAAACAGGCCGAGAGCCAGAGCTTACTCAATATTTATGTCACACAAATTCTCTCTCTCTCCCCCCCCCCCCCTCAAAATTGCATTTATGTTGCCTTTTTGCATTCTAATTGCCAAAAGAGATTATGTGCCAGCCATGTGATAATTTCAAGTGTATAAAGTGTCTTTTTTTCTTTTCTTGTGTGTACACAAATTACATCAGGATGGAGCAGAAGAGAGGAAAAAGATCTAATTTACTGGCTTTACTGGGTCTCTGCTGTGCCATGAATAGGTGATAACCCTAAAACATAGAAAAGGTGTCAAATGTGCAAAAATATGTCAGCCTTTGGGATCACCGGCTATTTTTCAGCAACCAGAAGGCCTGAACTATTTACGACTGTATGAGAACGTAATGTTGGCCAGAAGCGTGACCCGGATCCTAGACCTTAAGTACGACAATAGGCTACATTGTACGTTGATCTTTAACTGCGTTGTAATTTTATTTATTTTTTTAAAATCCCTTCAAATTAAGAAAAACGGACTTGAGCACTTTCACATCTAAACTCAGGACTTCTCCTTTCACATTTGCTTTTATCTGCTTTTCTTTTATCGTGGTAGATTACCGGCCTGTCCTTGCTTGTTTTGTTTTATTGAATTTCTCGTGATTTTTTATGCCTTGTGAAGCACTTAATGAAGCCCTGTGCACTTTAGATTTAGTAGGATGTGCAGCTTCGATTGCTCACTTACTTCCATTCCATCTTTTACTGACACAAACTTTCTTTTTTTATTCTTTTTTTTTTTAATTTAACCAACTTGTAGATGAATATCCGGCAGCATCGTGACCATGTGTTGCTGTGGAGGCAGTTCCATTCATCAGTCTACAGATGGCAGGCTGTAGCTGGGTCATTTGTATGCAGTGGCTTGTCTACACACAGACACACAGTCAAACACACACCCAGCAGGGGCGAGCAGAATACATTGAGAGGCATCCGAGAACAGAAGGTTTCCCTGCTCTTCTGTGATTAATGTGCTGATTGCGGCTGGAGCCAAAATGGAGGGTGGGCCGGTTTGCAGCCCCGCTAATGAGGTGATAATAGAGAGGTGGGCTGCTGGGTCCGCCACCCAGCAGAACAGTGTTAGCTTCATGGGGAGATTTCAAGAGAGCAGCCGTGTGCTATTTTTTTCCAGTGAAACGCTTTGAGTCGTGTAAGCAGAGAGGAGTTGTGGGGGCTGCTCGCATCAATTTCCACTATAAAATAGGTGGTTGTTTGATATGCCTCAAAGCAGAAATCATGGCACTCTGGTAGTGAGAGCTTTCCCGTAAACGGAACAGCTGGAACAGGCAGGTCGCTCCACCGACTGAGACGACGCATTCCCATTCAGTGACAGCAAAATAACAACAGGGCCAGCGTTTTTAAATCTCTCCTGTACGACCAGAGAGGAGCAAAATGACAGCTAATCTCTTTCTGTGTTTGCTGAACTCTCCGTACACACCAGGTTTTGTGTAATTAGTGAAAGGGAATGTCCCAGATAAACTCATATCAGGGTAGCAGACGTGTGCCAAACACAAACCAACAACCCTTTTGACTGGAGAACATGAAAGCGATACTTCAAAAAGTGCTTGTTGCCTTTCAAGAACCCTCGAATGGTCGTCTTGGGCTCATGAATATGTGTTGTTGGTTTTTTTTTTCCCACCAAGCGTGATTCCAAGAACGCAGCAAGAGCCAGCCACGTACTGTGCATTTAGCTTGAAGCTAATGGCAACCGACAGCCAACAACAGAAACAAAACAACGGCAAAACCGCCCCACCCCCCCAAGCATCAGTTTATGAACTCTAAAGTTCTCTCGAGTAATGCAGCTGAGAAAATACATCTTTATATGCTAAGACATCTATTTGTGAGTACTTGAAAGGCAAAAAACCCCCACTTTAAATCAGGCCTAAGAGAAGATTAAAGTGAGGAAAATTGCCACCTAAAGCAGCACAGGACACATTTATTCTTGCCATGGCAATTTTCTGCCTCAAGTTTAGGTCTGGGTTATTATTTTCACAATTTGACAGAAAAGATCTGAAACTTCTAAGAAGTGCAGTGAGCAGCATACGAGCTGTGTCTCGTTGCAATCTTGTGCAGAAGACAGTGGCCTATGGTTATCATGCACTTAGTGTGAAAGCGTTCCAGCCGCCGGAGCTCTGCAGCCACCAGCTTTGCAGGCGGCGAACACCGACGTGTTCCACCCGCTCCGCCGTGTGTCATTTGCGGGTGATAGGCCACCTCCACCCGGATGCGAAGCTGGCGTGATCGGGGCCTTGTTCTCGTGGTTAACGTTGGCTTCGCGTTTGAAGAGTCTATTATTATAAAACACCACAACTACGCAGCCACAGACAAATAGAGCAGTGTGAAAGAGGAAGGAGCTCCCGTCGGCCAGGCGACCGCCAATTCTCTCCACAATTCCGTTTATTTGGCTTTAAATTGAATGGAATTGTTTTCTATTAAGGAACAGATTTGTGCCCTGGTGCGAACAGGCCAAATCACAAGTGGCATAAACATCCCTTTTCATCTGCTGCGTTTTCCCAAGGTAAATAGTTTTGTTTGTTTGTTTGTTTTTTTTCATATTCATTATCAATATTTCACGCCACAAAACACAAGTGGACTTTTGTTCATATTCCGCAGGACGTTAAGAGCGCTGATACATTTTCTTCCTATCAGCTCATTCCCGAAATTTGTTGTTTCTCCAATTTTCTTTGTGTAAATGTCCCATCTCTTTCATCTCTTTCTCCGGGGCTCCCGGTTTCCCGCCAGTCGGCTGATGGAAGCATCAATTACCTGCACACTCGCTCGCCATGAATTCTCTTAACCCGTGTGTGTTCACACATGGGCTCGGTGCAACATGACAGCGTCTTTGTTCAGGGGTGCTGGCGGGGTAAAGTCTGTTTAATGTCCGGTTGACTGATGTGGACATCTGGGTTCTCAAACTCGCTGGGCTCCCCCGGGAAATGCCCAGGTAAGTACAGGGTTTGTGAAGCTCATATCGCCAAACTCTTTTTTTTTCACGTGATGTGATTTTGGCTTCTCAAAGTCATGGAAGTGAGAGGGAAGCAGCTGGAGTGATGACAACCAGGTCTGTGGATCATCCAGAGCCCAGTGCAAAACACAACACTTGAACCTGAGAGGAGAGGAGCTGGATCTTTAAATACAGAACGAAAGGCGGCCAGGTAGTGTTGCCTACCAGCACAGGGTTTGCTGATTCGGTTCCCAGCATTGCCTCCAGGTTGGTTGGTCCTGCAGAAACAACTGATGGTGTCTTTGGGCGGGAAGCCAGATGATGCCTCATTTCCACAGAGTGCTAGCAAGGTTAGTTGATTAGCTTCAGGTGAGAGGCTTTTTTCTTCTTCTGGTTTGCAACGAGCGGAATATTGTCCTGCTCCTCAGAGACAGACATCTGCAGGGAGAGAGAAGGCCTGTTGTTTGGTTGTTGTTGTTTTTTAGCTCACTTATAGCCTGTTAGCTTAGCTGTCCACGCGCTACCCAAACTCTGCAGAGAACACTCTTTTTTTGTTGGTCTAAACCAGCCATCCAGCTTCCACTGCTTATCCTGTTCAGGGTTGTGGGCGGGGGGTGGAGCCTCTCCCAGCAGCCTTCAGGTGAGAGGCGGGGTTCACCCTGGACGGGTCACCACTCCATGGCAGGGCCAACGCATAGAGACAGACAAACATTGGCTCTCACAGCCACACTTAGAGTCTGGATTCGTCCCCTCTTGATGTCTTTGGACTGTGGGAGGAAGCTGGAGTACCAGAGAGAACCCACGCAGGAACAGGGAGAACATGGAGACTCACACAGAAAGACCCCGTGCTGGAGCCGGGGCTCCAACCTGGAACCTTCTTGCTGTGAGGCGACAGCGCTGACCACTGCACCACCGCGCCTGTTGGTCTGAACCACAGTAAGTTAAAAAAAAACAACAACAGATGAACAAACAAACACAGAAAAAAACGGACTTTGAGTCGACTTGCGTAGGTACAGGGAGCCGTGTGGAAATGAGGTGTGAGCGTATCTATCCTGGTCACCGCTCTAGCGCCTCCTCTGGTCGGTCTGGGCATCTGTTCGGGGTACTGGGAGGGAATAGCGCGATCCTCCCGATCCTCCACCTCCTGATGGCGCTCGCCACCATCAGGTGAAGAGGACAAGACCCACACGAGCGTTTGGTCAGTATTTGGACGCTGTCACACGTTTACTTTTACTGTGCAAGTTTCTCGCGAGTGCACACAAGCTGTCTTTGGTAAGAAATCCACTCCCTCATTTGGCTTCACTTTTTTTTTCCCAGCCAGCTTTTGTCGTTCGTCCATGCACCGACTCTGGCCGGATAAAACCAAGATGATATTCCTGGTAAGACGTCCCGAGAGCTCCCGCGGTTGTTTGCTTGCCATATTTTGCTCCCTTTAATTATTATGCTGTCCACAGCAGCTATATTAGATATGCAGAGTTCATTCAGTTTGAAAGTTAATGATAATATTTATTAGCGCCTCCCGAAACCATTATTGAGAATGGTCCATATTAGGTTGTGGCAGAACAATAACAGAATTGCTGTCATTGCGCCGGGTGGAGCAACACATCTCCCCGCTGTTCATTATAGCTGCAGCCTGGGACACAATCACATACTTAATTGATCCTTCGCTCCCCGTGTGTTTGTGTGAAAGTGTTTTCTCAGTCAATCTCCTCCTGTTATTTATTTCACCAGCGACTTAAATTCAGCAGCGGCCGACTTCAAAGATGTTCTCTTATCGTGGTGAGCAGACCGGCGGGCGGACGTCCTCTCTGTCAGTATTAACGGGGTTTGTTTATTCCGCTCCAACTTATCCATGTTTTGAAAAATGTTTTGTCTTTGAAACTCACTGTTTCTGTGGAGGGGGGGGGGCAACAAAGCATGTATGACAGGGTTTATCTGAGACACGCCGCCGCCGCCGCCCTCGCTGGTCCACGAGGGTTTGAACACCTGCATCCATGTCGGCAACTCTCGCTCCAGCGGTTCCACGGGGCCACCAGGAACACCGTGAGCGACCGCCATCTTTAGGGCTCTGCAGTCACCTGAAATGTAGTCCTCTTCTCACCTGGCAGCCAAATATTCACGTTGAGCAGTGAATAACATCGCCCCTTTGTTGTAGGCGAATTTACTTTTTGCGACCACAGAAGGAGGATTTTTTCCCCCCCATTTCTTTCTCCAATAAATGTCTTCTTCTTTTCAGCATTTCCCAGTTGACTCTGAAACACAAGGTGGGAGAAGTGTTTTGTTCTGAAATGATCCTCACACACACACACACACACACACACACACACACACACACACACACACACAAATCACACAGCTACCACTTTAATGGGTTTTTCAGTGAAAATGAGAATGACGGCGCAACAATTAACGATCCCGAGGGGGACCGTATTTTGATGACCAAAAACCAGGATGCTGGGCTCTGCAAGGAGATGCTCAAAGGATACTCAGAGAGAGTTTACTCAGAGCTGCCTTAGAATTTCTATACATTTCAAATATGCCTCCCTCTGTATGGATAGAAAAAAATATACATAAAACACACACACACACACACACACACAAAAACCAGGAAGGGAAAACAGGACGTTTGGGCGCCCTAACAATGCCTCAAATATCACAAGTCATATTTAAGAATCACTATATTTGCCAAAACAATCACAACTGAATGTTGTATTCATGCATACGAACCTCATAGAGAACAAGGAGACGCCCCCCCCCCCAAAAGTAATACATAGGAACTGCATATTTATTTGGCATACACGAGTGGATGGGACCTGAGCTGTTCTTGCTGGAACACACCCGGCGCCAGCGGCAGGTGTCAGCGGCAGAACACGCCCCTTGCCCCCCCCCCCCCCCACGCAAGTGTGAAGGTATGCGCTTCCTCCTCCTTTCCCCGCTCTCTCTCTCTCTTTCCCCGTGTGAACTGTGGCTCAGCTGCCTTTGAGAGGGCTCAATATTACGGCTCAAGTCCTCTTGGTGACGCTCTGCTGACATCACTCTCATACCCCCCCCCCCCCAGCTCTCCGCATCAGACTCACGGAGCTCCGCCGACTCTCGCTCTCTCTCTCTCTCTCTCTCTCTCTCTCTCTCTCTCTCTCTCTCTCACTCACTCACTCACCCTCTCCGTTCCTACACACTTTCCCCATTCCCTTCTCATTCGCTCGCCGTGGCGAACACGCACCGCGGGCAACCTGTGCGCACTGCGGCCGGCCCACACGGGGAGGGGTTTGACTCTTCCTGTCATTAACAGATTCCAGAGAGAAACTACCCAGCCTCGATTTACGACCGAGAGGGACTCGCAACTTCCCAACCAGGCGGTGTGAACTGACTCGGGAAGTTCCTCGGCTGATCGCGAGAGGGAATAATTTGGAGCCCCGGTCGCCCCCACACGTCGCTGCTGCTCTTGTGGATATTTACGTCCACCTCGTCTCCTGGTTTAGAAGAATGGCGAGAGATTACCAGGCAGCGCGCTGCCGGCTCTCTCTGCTGCTGCTGCTGCTGCCGGCAGCGACCCTCCTCGCAGTTCAAGGTAAGAAGCGACCCTCAGCCATAGATCTGTGTCCGTAACCCCCCCCCCCCCCCCCGAAAAACCTCGTCAGTTCAGCGCCTGCTCCACCAGCCCCGCGCCGCCGTGCGCCCTGCTGCTGCCGCCGCTGCTGGTGGTGGGCAGCCCAGCCGCCTGTGTCCGGGCTGATTTCTCCCTGTCACGTTTCCGCCACCTCTTTGGTTTCGTTTGTAAAAGTTTGCCCTTGACCAGGTTGGAGTTTCGGTATGACAATCCAGGCAAAAACGCCTCTCTTCCGTGTGTGTGTGTGTGTGTGTTTTGGTCCTAATTCGGCGCAGCTTCAGATGGCAGGTGACTGTTGAGGAAGCCTAATCCTCCCTGAGCCTCGACAAACCCTTGCGACGCGGCTGACCTGTAATCTGTGTTTACCTGTTGGCAAGGGTTGCTCTGAGATGGGGCGGGATTGGATCTGAAGGTATGATTACCAGCCATCAGAATAATGGGGGGGGGGGGGGGGGGGGTTCGCTGTGTCCCCGCTCCTCAGGTGGCCCTTAAATAATGAGTGGCACCTCGTCAAGAGCCCCTCACAGAACATGAAATGCTGTGGGCATGAGGCACAGCCTCCATGGCACTGTGAGCCCCTGCTCGTCATGGCCTAGAGATCTCACGGCTTAATTGGAAGCAGACTTCAAAGTTTCCCTCCTATTAAATGTTCTTGACATTTATTTGTTTAATTATAATTTTTTTTTGTTTGTTGCAGAAACCAATCCAGCGATATTCTCAAAATGCCACCTGCTCACTTAAAAAGCGACTCTGTCAGCGGATATTTGAATTTACTGCGAGTGAGATGCGTCCGGCCTTATTATAAAGTCAGCTCTCCACACCATATTTCTACTTGGGGACCTGGGATTGATTTGTGATGTCACAAATCACACTCTTCGGCCCGCCTCCTTTAAAAAAAAAAAATCAGAAGTCGATAAGCGCAGAGAAAATTTACACTTTGATCAATGAATGTGAAAACGGCCTCCAAGCGTCAGACTCTGCTGGTACATCATCCTGAACAGGGCACGCGAGCAAGAAATGGACAGAAAAACACATTCCTGATATCAACCTTGTTTGCAAATGAATAACAAATGGACATTTTCAGAAAAAAGCCGCACAAAAGACGACGAATGGCGTTTAATGTCCCATGAGGTGACGCAGTTTGAGGTTTAAAACCGTCAGCAGGGGCACGTCCTTACGTCTCTGTCCATCAGACGAACAGGTTTGTCTTTGAGGCTGGATTGGCTGATGGTATCGACCTGGTCTCATTTGTCTGCACCTTAAGAGACAAAAGTTGTATCCCAGTTGCTTCTACTTTTTCGTGCGCACTCAGCAAAAATGAAACGTTCCTTACGGATGTGGTCGGTGTGGTGGCGTCACACTCGGCGGGCCAGCGTGGCAGGTTACTGGGAGTTCTCATTTTTCAACAATGAGCGCTGCCTTTAGAAGCCCCTCCAGCAGGTTTGGTGCCGGTCAGCCTCATTCCTGCAGGGGACGCGCATCACGGCGCCGGTCGGTGCGCGCAGCATTTTGCACGAGCGCCTAAAACTTCAGCAGTTGTTGAGGTGCTGGAGAGACAGAGAGAAGCTGGCTTACGTGTCTGTCCCTCCAGAGGTTTGAGACCAGGATCCTGTAGATCATGAAAGGAAACCTGTCTGCAGCACCTGCTAATGTTCCGTGTCTCACTGTTGTGTCCTCTGTCCACCGATGTAATGTCAGTTGTCAGCTCGCTCGGCCTCATAGCGCCGGGTCGTCCACACAAGGCTGTGGAGGCGGAAAACATCCCTGCTCCCCGGCGGCCTCCTGATTCCCCAGACGTATTCCCTAGCGAACATCTGTGGGACGTTCTGGACCGCCGGGTACGTCAGCCTGCTTCTGTCTCGGGGAGCATCCGTGAACTCCGCTCAGCTCTCGTGGAAAAAAATGAAACAACGTTGCACAAATTTCATTCAATTACCGAGTTCATTCTCTGTGCAAATGGTGGGAAAGCACAAGCTGATGGCTTCGCTTCACACGCTGATGATTTCACGCACCTCCATTGTTTGGTACAGAAATTGCTGCTTTTCTATTTGTGTAATTCTGGAGGGGATCATCATCCAGATTCACAGACAGTTGTAGAAATACTCCGACTGAAGACCAGTACATCAGAGTGGAGGTGGCGCCATCATTGCTCCGCTCGATTCTACAACCCTCCGCCAAGTTGGGTGAAATTTAGCCTTGTAGTCTTTGCATGGTCCTGCTCACAAGCAAACCAGCACCAGAGTAAACAGGCCCTGGAGGTGGAGCCGACGGTAGCCACATGCTATCACAGCTTAAAGCATCCGCCCAAACCAACTAACCATCAACCTAAGTAGCACTTTATATTCCCACAAAAGATTACTCGGATTGATAGGTTCAGCGATAAGCAACCGCAAGCCATGATAACGTCACTAAAATGCACTGGTGAGTAACACACACACACACACACACACACACACATATACAAACACTCACTGACGGCAAACACAACCACATTTCTTTTCTCCCAACTGAGGCCAGCAACAGAATTCATAACCGCGAGTTGTCAGGCTACAGTGACGGGCATAAAAATCTGTCAGCATGAATCTGTCAGCCTGTTGTTTTCACCTGGGTGTAACTAGTATCATCTGTCAGAGCTGCTCTCAAATTGTCAGGGAGAGAGAAGATGGGTCATTATGGAGCAGGGAGATACGTCGTCTGGTGTGTTGACACGCCTCGCTGACACGACTGCTGGATCAAAGCAAACGGGAAGGCGAGTTATCCGGGAGCAGAGCGTCTCCGTCGCTGCGTGGTGAAGCGACGGCTTGGACTGTGTATTAAGGTTGATTGGAATTTGCCACTTAATGGTATTTTTCCTCACCGGGAATCTTTTGAACAATGTAGTCACATGTGGGAGGGGTGGGGGGGGTGGGGGGAGCCCGCGTGGCAGCACGAGCGTGAGTAGCGTGGCGCGGGAAGCCATGCGGCACAGGTTGGCGTGAGGATGACAGAAACTCAGCCGAGACTCTGCTGCATCAGGCCTCTATTGTTAAAAAGCTGTCAGATTGTCATGACAGTATCCCCACAGGTTATGAATTAATTTCAGCACAAGTGCTTGTCGAAGGAAAAACCTCACATTTCTCCCGCCACGCCGGTGAGTTACTGACACGGTGCGGCGAAAGTAGAATAAGCGTGATTCTTTTTTTTTCTTGTCTTCCCCCCCCCCCCCACCTGAGATTTTTCTGGTGTATTTGAGTCTTTTCAGGAAAGCTTTTTTTTTGTTTCTCTCTCTCTCTGTGTTTGGATCTATTAGTGTTTACATCAAGGCACTAATGGACCTCCTGCAGTGCAGAAATTTAAACTTTTTGATGGAAAAACATCAGTAAGTAAGAGGATGTCGCTCATAGCAACGAGAGTTAAGTGTTTTCAGGTGCCCCCCCCACCCCCCACCTCCTGGTCCTCGTAGTCCAGGTCCAACGCTGCGCTGAAATGTCAATGATGATGAGTCCCCTTGACGGCTTGCTGGAGACGACGAGCTGATTAGCTTATCATTTGGAGAGCAGGCGGCCGATGATTATCTCCCTCAGGTTGCTGCCGCTTGTTTGCATATGTGGTGCATGTCTGTCTGGCTTTTTTTTTTTTCTTCTTTTTTTTTTATGGCAGTGACGAAGGCTTATGCGTTCATCGGGTTGAAGCTCTACATAGCAGCTGCCCCAGTCCTCCACTAGGGGGGCGGTTAGGGTGAGGAGACCCTTTTATGGTGGTGTAAATATACACTAAAGCCCCGTTATGATGTGCTGTTCATCCTTACATTCAGCAGGGGTGCAAACCGAACCTCTCAACCCACAACCAAGGACACAGGAGGTGCAAATTCAAATCCCTGCGAGAAAGTTTCCAAGGGATCATCTCAACCGTGTTCTGGATCTGTGATCCACAAGATCTGGTATTGATACGATGCTTGATCAGCGTTTGGTTGGGGCCACGTGTTCTGGTTGGCGATACAAGAGATGGTAGCGCTCATGTTCTGGATGGGAGATCAGGAGGACCCGTTTGAAAAGAAAAATTCAAAAAAAACCCAACAACAACAGACAAAGAGTTTGATGTTCTACGTCCATGTTGCCTCCTTGGCAGGGAAATGCGCTGTCTGAGTGCTTTCTAGTTTAGGTTTAATTATTCTCGACGCACTGCCACTTTAATCACATTTATTCTATTTCTAAATTATACACACAAAAAAAAAACCCCATACAGCAACCAGAAGCATAAAATGCATTAAAAAAGCAAGTTTTTTGAGTTGCCTTTGAAATCAGACGTTTTTGAGTTCATAATGTGAAGCACAAAAACATGCATTGTGTTACGTCTGCACCTCCAGTTAAAGCAAGGAGGGAGATGAAACGCACGGTAGTTGGACCCTGCAAAATATACGTCCATCAGCATTTTATCAGACCAGGCATCAATGATAATCTGGATCTCGTATCTTAATCGAACGGCTCCCACCCAGACCTTCATCTGTGAGCAGCCTTTTGTTTGCATAAACTCCTCACTGCAGAACATTTCAGGTGATTAATTGTTGAAACAAGCCCAGTGGCTGAAGACTCTCCATTATTTCAAAAAGCAAAAGGCAGTCTGAATAAAAACGCCTGTAATCCCCCCCAGCTGAGCAGATTCCTCCCACTTTGCATAAACCGTATTTCAACCCCCGTGGAGTCCACCTGACCCTGAGGTTGAGAGCGATTCGAAGACTGCACCACCTTTAAAAACCATTCCGCGGCGTAGAGAGGTCTCGGACCCCATTGTGGCCGATGGCAGATCGACTAAATGTCAAGGAGCGTGTCTGGGGAGAAGTGATCTTTTGTGTGTTTGTGTGAGTCTTCAGAGGGTGAGGGTGGGTGGGTGGGGGGGGGGTAGGAGCTGTCATTGTTGCCTTGAGAGGTTATCACAGGTATCATCACTGAGTTGAAATGTCAATGACAGAGTTAAACAGCTGGAGACGGCGCCGAGCCCTCTTTCAGGGGCTTACAGCCTTCAGGCCTGATGACGGGGAAACTTTGCAAACTACTTTTTATTGTAGACACTCTCCGAGAACAGTGCATTGCTTTAAGACACAAAATGAACATTATTGGACATTTAATAATTCAAAAATGTAAGTAAAAGATGCAGCGCTGCCCCCTTGACAGTCGGGGAAACCTCAGAGTCAACTGAGATTCTTTGAGCCACTTTCAAACTTAGCAGTTTTCTTGCTGGAGTTCGGCCGGAGTTTAATTAGTGTATTTGCTCCTGGAGAACGGGAATCAGCAAGTCTTCTCTTCTGGAACAGATTAGGAACACCGCTGCTGTTCTTGGACTACGTCTGCATCTTTTAGGAGAGAATAGAAGTGTTTACATCTTAAATCTGAAGTTGTTTTATCTAAGGATAAAGGTTACAATTCACCAACCTGAGGTTAAACCTGCGTGGCCGTAACTGAGTGGGCGAGTGCAGAGGCATGCTAACTTAGCTAAGCTAAGCCTCTGCCATTCTCAACATTGTCCCTTCACTGACGATCTCCCGTTTGTTGATGTAGCGTCCAAAAGAGAGGCCGAGGCGGCTTGCTGAGCGGCGAGGCCCAGCTAGCGTGGTGCGTGGCCAGGCGTGTTCCAGCTCAGGAGTCCCTGCAGTGGTAAAGAGAGAAACCGTAACCAGGACTGGAAGGATCGTTCCAAACAGCCCAGCCTGCGTCGACGGATTCACAGTCGGATGTATCCTCAGAAAGATGGGGGAAACAATAATCCATCTGCGCTGAAAGTGATATTTATCGAACGGCGTCATGAATTAATGATTCCACCTGATAATCAGAGAGCCAGCAGCTGCTGCAGAGAACAGAAATGCCCCACTTTGGGTCCTGACCTACAGTTTAAGGCGCGTTGTCCCTGGACTCAAATGTCAGTGGCTCCTCCTGCTGAGACGCGGGGTGATAATCATCCCCGGAGAACAGATCGCTGATGCTTATTAATGATTCACGCCAACTGCATAGTAATGCTGGGCGCTGCCAGAGTTGGAGCTCATTCAGTCTCAGGCTGTCCCTGGAGAACAGCGAGGCGGCGGCGGCGGCGGCGGCGGCGGCGGAGCACAGAAGCATCAACGCCTGCTACTCTGAGAGAACTTTCACTTTAATTACTGCCTCTTCACTGATGAATCGACTTGCATGTTCTTGCGTCACATTGTGTACTGTGATTTGTTTGCCTGCATTCAAGTTTTTACAGTTTCGCCACTGGGTTTTGTTATTGATCGCAGATTAAAATGTTAATGACTTTCCACTTTGAGCGCGAATGAAGGATGGACTACAAACTTTGTGTTGCAGGCTTTTGCATGGTGCATTTTTCTTTTCTTTTTTTTTTAAAGTTTTATAATCAAAGCGCTGCGGATTCTTGATGCTTGAGATTTTTAGAGCCCTCGCAGCCGTGACGTCGACGCGGGCGGGTCACTCTCATCCAGATCTGAAGCAGGTTGTCATGGATTTTGCTCTGGTAGTTGAGACAATTTCGCATTTCCTTGTGCGACCATGTGGGCTTTGTGTAATTCGGCATGTGGGAAAGAGCCTGTCGGTAAGGGGAAGCGTTTGGTCTGTGGGCTGTGAGATGTGCCATCATTCTGCCTTTCTGAGAGTCCAGGAAGCCGGTTTTAATTCATTACTCTACTTGCCAGGAGCCGAGCACGTGTCTGTACTCGGTCAGCGTTTTTATAAAATGTTCATTCCACTTCTGAGGAAACAGGTTACTGAGCAAATTCCAGATCACTTCTAGGAATAAACCGTATCATGGCTCCCACTTTAGGGGTTCCTTGGTGATTGTTTGGCAAAGCGCTGCCAGTTGAAATTTGGATTAGAGTGCAGTGACAGGAATGGAGCTGGTCCAAGGATATTCAGGGGAGGTGGTTTTTTTTCACTTTCAAGGTTCATCTTCCACAGCATCCTGAATGCTACTAATGTCAAAACATGGCCACCCTTCGTAGTTTGCCATTTTCTGCCACGCAGAGTGAACAAACTTCCAGGCAGCCTTTAATGCCCGGCTCATCGTCTCATTCTTTTAGTCTCCCCCCTTTTCTTCTGGCTCCCTCTTATATTCCTGTGCTCTCTTACACACTCATTCTTTTGCTCACAACCCCATTTGCAGCCACCCTGGCTGGCTGCCGCTCCCTGGTTGCTCCCAAGTGGAGGCCCTTTTGTTGGAACAGCTTTTGGTGGAATTAAAAAGGGTGCCAGTACACCCACCCACCCCTCTATCTCCCTTCTCCCTCCAACCACGCCGCTGTGCTCAGTGTTCCGGGCCTCATTGTTTAGAAAGAGAGGGAGCGAGGGAGGGGTGGTTAGTGGAGGGGTGTGTGTGTGTGTGTGTGGGGGGGGGGGGGATTCAGAAGTGTGAAAATGTTTAGACAAGCAATCCCAGCTCTGTCTCCCAGTCTGTCCTGAGCTCACCCGCTCCACAAACCACAGCTTCCAGCCTCTCCTCAGTCACTGTTTCCTCTCCAGATATAGACCGCCGGTGACACAGAGGAAATTGCTCCCACCGTCTGTGTGGGGGTGCAGGGACGCACGGTGACATTTCCCCTCTTACTCACGGGGGCAATTAATAACCTGGGTTTGCTTCAGCATGGAGGCTTTAGCCGTGCTTTTTCGTGACGGCCTTCCCGCTCGGAGTCTGTGCCGGATTTGTTTGACCCTAAAATGTTGGAACTGAACACACTCATGTCAGCTGCTGCTAAATCTCATCAGTGTGGTTCAGGATGAAGGGACTTGAGAACAAAGTGCTACCCTTAAAAATCAGCACTGGTAAGGATTTTCATCAAAGCAGGTGAGATTAGATGCAGTGTGATTGGACTGTAGTTTTCTTTTTATGAGATAACGTGTGTGTGTGTGTGTGTGTGTGAGCAGGAAATTTCAAAACCTGGACTTATTTTGATCAACTTTGGAAGCAGAATTTACTGTTTTGGAGGTGAACTGGATCAGATGTGGTGATGCGCCGATGACGGTTCAAGCTGTCAACGCTACGGTTCTGGACGTGTCTATCAGAAGCTTGAGTGCACGGGAAAAAGTCAAAAAGAGTCTCAACGTGATCCTGGATAACCTGGCGAGATCCTTCACATCTCATGAGCGCCAAAGTTGAGCTCTGCAGCTTCACACACACACACACCCCACAGTAATTAAGTTAGTTGATGACATCACCGACGAATCATAGTAGAAGAAAATGGCAGTGCAGTTGTTGCAGAAAGAGACTTAGTAACAGTAATTAAAGAAAAAAGACCGTTCTGACTGGTTTTAGCGAATAAGGGCCATTTGTTCTGCTGATTGGCTGAAGGAGCTGTCCGTCAAAGCCCGTATTCCACCCCTTTATCTTCAGCTAGTCCACTTCCTGGTACCTGCTTGGGAGATTTTAAGGATTGTGTTCTGCATCATCGTGATCTTTGGACGTTGCTGGATTCTGCATTTTGCCAATATTGATGTTGACGTTCTGTGTCCGGGCCGGCCCCCGGGTGAAGGCGTGTGTTGCTGCACGCTGGTGATTCTTTCACCGCCTGCTGGAGGAGGGAGCGCTGCCTCAATATGACACCTCACCGTTCTGTGTAAATCGCGTCCACGTCCGTGTGAAAGAGAGAGCGCCTCATTAGACGCCGTCACCCTTGATTTGCAGGTCACACCTCTTGATTCCAGACTGCTGCCACGCATCGGAAATCACACTCCGAACCGGCAAAGCAGCATCATGATGTGTTCTTCTTAACGGCACAGTTTTGTAATCTGTGTGAAACGAGCTTCTGAGCTGCCTTCAGAAGAACCTGCCTTTTAAAAAAAAAACAAAACAATTGTGGCGTTTGAGTAACAGATGAGAGTCGTAGAAATGTGGATAGAAGAACACCGTACAGCGTTGAAGATCTCGCCGTGAGAACGAGTCGTTCCAGGTTCTGTTCTGGGTGAACGGGTGGGTAGCGAACATGTTTTCATCCCTGGAGAAAACCAGGTCAGATAAAATTGTCCACTTCCTGCTGTGGCTCATTTAAGCGCCGAAAACACGAGTTTATTGTGGAATGCCTTGAAATATGCCTGTGCTACTTCCTGTTTACTGGCTTCAGGTGGCACATATTTGTCCACACACAAAAGCAGTTTGTCATTTATCGTTTATAATTCCGCCCCTTTTCTAACAGCTTGTTCACATTTTTTGAGCCCCATTGACTTTTTATATTCTTACACAAAATATAAACCAGCCCAAGCTTATCTGAAATTAATAGCTCAGACAAAAAAAAGAAAGAGACAAGAAGAAGCATGGGAGGCAGTGAATGAAGAAACTCAACACCTCAGTGGAGTGATGCAAATAGAATTGGGTAAGAATAGAGAGCCGGCATTGATTTATCTCTGCTGCTGTGAGCCTCCTCCTCTTCCTCCTCTTCCTCCTCCTCCTCCTCCAGGAGCAGCCTGGAGCCTGTTAGCATCAAATTGTGGAGGTCAGCAGCCGACTAACCAGCCGGTGCAGGGACGCACCGTCATTCTGTCTGTTTTGATGAAACCTTCCGATGAAACAGTGCCAAAGTGTGTGTAGCGCACCTTCTCTCACCTCCGCTGGCGCCCCGATATCAGCGCCTACATCGACTGTATCGCGTGCGTGTCTCAGCGGCCAACATCTTGATCGACGGCGCTCACTTAGTCTCTCATTTGCATAACGCGTGCTAACATCTCTCCTCTTTAGCCGGTGACTCTTTCCCACTGCGGCGCATTTCCATGCAAGTCACAGTCGCATTAGGAAAGAATACCGGCGTCATTTAGAGTTACAGCCCATTTACGACTGCCAGCGTCGGTTCGGACCAATCCTGCCATGCATGCCGTATGTAATTAGATCATCTATTCCCCCCCCCCCCAAATATACAAGCTTCAGTTTTTTCAAACCTGGCTGGAAACGAATGGCTGTCCCGGCACACAAAGCAGCCTCGTGCCCTGTAAAAGGATATGGATGTCACAATTAAGTTTGTCAGGCTGTTTTTTTTCCAGGGTTCATTTCCTGGCACAGACCTTCATGTTTTCCTGTGGGTGTCAGGTGACTGACAGGAAACAGATGAATCAAAATAAAGGGGAAAAATCCTGCCTACATATTAAATCTACAATGGGACTTTAGTTCCTGTTGGCCTTAAGCTCCGGCGAGAGGTCAGTGAATGCGAGGACTGATCTGAAAAGTGGATCCAGGCAGATGAAAACAAATCTCCAACAACAACAATGAGGGAAAAACCTTGTGATACCGCCGAACAATGAGTCGCTGCTGATGAATGTTTGAGTTGGCAGGCACAAGAAAAGCAGACCAACCTGAACCTGTGGTGCAGATTTAATCTCCCCAAAATTTCCTCTGAACATCTTTTAATGTGCAGACTGTTAACAAAGATTAGTGACTATTCTGTCGTCCAAAATCCAGAAAACAACAAAAAAAAAACCCAGACCCAAAACAATAGAAGTTGTAATGAGGAGGCTCCGTGTGGAGCATTCCTTCTTTATTGGAACTACAACTGCAACAATTTAGAATGAAAATCTAAAGGTCCGTCTCAACCTGCTGTTTCTTTTTTCTTTTCTTTTTTTTTTTTTTTTAAATCCCTTTGCGGTGATCTGCTCCAAAAAGGAAAAAAAGACTTTAATTTGCCCCGTTAGTGTTTTTTATAACCCTGCTACCAGTCTGGCCCTCGTGAGACCTCCACCAACGGAAGCACATGAAAGAATCACTTCACCTTTCTTCCCGTAAGTTCACGAGGTCTCCTTCAGCCAACGGGGACGCAGGTTTCGGAGAACGTTGGCCTGCGAGGGTTTGAGCAACGCTGCTGGGAAGCGAAGGAGTGGACAGACGAGGGTTGAGACCTCATTCCTCCGTCAGCACGTCCATCGTAACCTTTGCAAAGCGTGCGAATGAACGTATCTTGGCTGGTCTGGGATCTGCGCAATAGCCGATCTGCGTGTGACGTTCAACCGCTGAATGTCAGCCAGTGACAGCAAGCACAAATGCTTTTTCCATCCATCCATCCATCTTCTTCCGCTTATTCAAGGGTCGCAAGGAGGGTGGAGCCTATCCCAGCATCAACGGGCGAGAGGCGGGGTTCCCCCTGGACAGGTCACCAGTCCATCACAGGGCCAACATACAGAGACGAACAACCATTCACACTCACAGTCACACCTACGGTCAATTTAGAGTATCAATCAGCCTCGTCCCCTCTTGATGTCTTTGGACTGTGGGAGGAAGCTGGAGTACCAGAGAGAACCCACACAGGAACAGGGAGAACATGGAGACTCCACACAGAAAGACCCCGTACCTGAGCCGGGACTCGAACCCGGAACCTTCTTGCTGTGAGGCCACAGCGCTGACCACTGCACCGCCGCCCAAAGCCCAAATGCTTTTAGTTATTTGTATTACATTTTTTATTCTATGTCCAACGAATCCACCGCTGACGTCGGTCTCAGTAGCCAACTCTTAACGTACACGGCGGTCGTGGTTTTTACTATTTAAGCTCTTTTTTTTTCTTTTTTTTTTGCTCGTCTCAGTCGAGAAGAAGGTTTTTGATGAATGTCTCTTTATCAGACACAGAAATACTTTGTTGGGTTAAGAAAACACGGTGGTTTGGAATGAAATGTGCACTTCTTGACAGGAAAGAGACCTGAGTGGCTCCCCCGCGTGTGGCTGGTGGTTCCAGGCCGTAGCTGCTGAGCGCTTCAGCCGGTACCGAACCCTCGCTCTGTTCCCCGTAAATAATTCAGCTCTCCTTTGGCCGTAATTCATCAATAAGTCAGCACACACACCCCGACAGTACACAAACACAGATGTACAGACAGGTTGCCCCCCCCCACCCTTGCCTCTTCCTGGCGGCCGCTGTTAAACCTGATTAATTGCCTCTGTATCTCTCGCTAATTCGGCTGTTGATTGAGAGATTTGGTGTGACAGCTGCAGGATAATGCTTTGTCTTCATCATTTTCTTCTCTATCTTGACATGCCCCCTCCCGCCCCCGCCTCCCCAGCCCCTAAAATCCTCTCTTAACTCCTGACTCTACCGTCTCTAATCTGAAAATCAGGGGTCACCTCTCTTTGCACACAACTCACCGAGTGGATTTCCTCCCGTGACTCCAAAAATTTCCTTGGATACTAAAAAAAAAAGAAAAGGGGGTGACGTTCTCTTGACATTAAGCCAATCAGTATTCCAGACATCCGCTCGTTTTCATTTGCATGATAGAATTGGAGAGTTCTTTTTAAGGGAAGGATTTTCTATTTTCTTCTTTAATAGTATATCATTGTCAAATGACTTGAGATATCGCCTGGTGCTTCTCTATGGGCCCCGTGGGCTTTCTTCTTGCAGCTCATTTCATTATTTCTCCTCCCTGCTGCTTTTGATGCGTACACATACCTGTCAGTCAGCCAGCTGAGTGTTTGGCTGTTTCTCTTTTCTTTGTGTGTGTGTGTGTGTGTGTGAGAGAGAGAGAGAGAGAGAGAGAGAGGATCCAATCCAAGTCCTCCTCAATTAGACCAAATGAAAGTGCAAAACAGATTAGCAGGGCTACGCAATTGCTAGCTCTGAACATCTGTCACTCTTGTAACCGCTGTGCACCGCGAGCTTCCATCTCAGTGTTGCTGAAGTCAGAAGTCTCGGTACAAATGTCACCAAAACAAAAGCTCTATTTATGTACTTCTTTTCTGTACAGTGATTCACATGACTTGGAGGGAGTCCTGAGGCTTATTTATGATGCATTCACAAACAAAGTAAATATCCAAATATCTGTCTTAGTTACTCCTTTTATTTTGAAATTCCCATGACACACATCCACTTCAGCTTTTTTTTTTTTTTTTTTTTTTTATGCGGCTCTGCAATCATCTTTATTCTTCAAAACTCTTCTTTTGATTTCTTTGTCTGAGTGGATAATATAGGTTTAATTGATTGTGCGAGAGTGTTGTCGCCGTGGTTTTATATGCTCTCTGGCTGCCATGGCAACAAGTCCCGTTAGCATGAAGTCAGTGAGCATCTGGGACACCCGGGTCTGTTAATTTTGGCAGCTAAGTTTAATTTAGTCTTCGACTAAGTCTTAAGACGACATTGCAAATTAGTTTTAGGTTTTTTTTTTAGGGTTTGTTGACAAATCCTTTTTTTGTCGCGGCTTCGTCAAAGAAATTAACGCTGGTACACCGCGGCCCCGGGTTCAGAACCGGGGTGGGGCGACAGGCATGTTTCATCCATTATTGAGCGCAGGCTTTTGAGCTGTGTTGCATCGTATCATTTCAGGACCGCGTTTGTGACTTTGGCAAATGTTTTATTGCAGTACACAATAAATGGTAGCTAAACTCGTGTTCTACACCCCTCAAGTCCACAAGAGGGGCAGCGCAGAGACTCACACGAGCTTCACTGCCGTCCATCTGGCGTTGCAGGTTCCTCCACATGTCGCCCAGCGAGCTAACATCATGCGCACATCAATAGTTTTGTGTTAACATGTGCACCTTCATTTTTGCCAGTGTTTTGTGCGTCTTGCTGCTGAGTCCCCGTGATACTGCTCCTCTCCCTCTCTCCTCTGCTCTGCTCTCCTCTCCCCAAAATAAAAATGACAAAGAGATTAACAAGTGTGCATGTTAAAACCCCAATAAATTATTAATGACACAAGTTGTCTTAACTGTCTCCAAATTGGCCGACATGACAGCCGTTATAGCGCCGAACCTGTCAACTGTCCCACATTTGACAGGGAAAACGTGAAAATATTATCTCTCGCTGTTTGTTCCATCTTAAAAAGGACAGGGAACGGTCTGATTACACGTTAGAGGACTGTGATTACTGACACCCTCCCTCTTCTACTTGATCAAGAACTTAATGACACACTGATGCAGGGGAGGAAAAAAAAACAACAACTGAAGACGAGTAAGAAAAACTGACACTTTGCTCGAAAACTTGGAGACAATGAGGGCCAGTGTGTGCGGCTAACAAAGAGTGTGTTATTATAAGCCAGTCAATTATGGCAATAATCTGCTAATCTGTTTGCTACACTCGAAGGAGAAAATGCATTCATTTTCTAAAGGGCTTATCCTGTTCGGGGAGTCTATCCCAGCATGCAGCGAGTGAAAGGCGGTGAACGCCCTGAACAGGTCCCCAGGGTGCACTCCGTGTCTGTCACAAGATAAAACCTCCTTATTTAAAAAAAAAAAGAAAAAAAAAGGATTAATATTTCAAAATGTTGGCTCACGTTTTTTTTTTTCTCTTTTTGTTACCTGAACAACATCCCGTGCAAAACCGGCGTTAAACTTCCAGATAACTTCATCTCGATGTACGGCTCATTGATGCACGGTGCTGTCTTCACACGTAATCCAACCAAAGTCACTTCCTGTGTGCCTGAGGTTGAATAAATGCAGTCTTTTGCAGAATAGCACACATTTGCTTCAGGGTGCTCTGAACCTCCCTTGTGGTGAGAGCACCATCGCAAAATATCAGCAGTACTCAAAATTGAAAACTATCTTTGGCAATTAATGGGAATATATGGTGACTACTGGGAATAAGCTGGAAATCCAGGGGTGTTTTATCCCGTAAATCATATGAAACTGTATTCACCTCATCATATAAGGACGTAAATATACATGTTTTTGTATTCTCGTGCGCAAATGGATATGCAAACACTCTACACTTTACAGTATTTTCGCCTCTATGTGGAGTGAATGGATTATTTCAGTGTGTTCATGGGAGTGTGGCCTCAAAATCCTTGCATTGGTGTGCAAGATGCTAATAAAACGTACATGTGATAGGAGCTGAATCGGCTAAACGCAGGAAAATGCTGTCCTCCCATAAAACCTTTTTAGAAAACGTCCGCTTAATGACTGTTAAATCCCACTAATTAACCTCATATGAATGGTCTTTTTTTTTTTTTTTAATTCTCAGAAATGTCAATATGTCCATTAATTCCCATTCACCCATGGAACGTTTCCAACTGTTTTGGGGGAAAAAAAGAGAAGGAAAAAAAAAGGGGGGGCGGGGAGAGATACAAAATCACATATCGCAATTTTTTCGACAGAACACGTGGACACTGTGGCTCTAAACATAAGGACGACTCACTTGTTCGTTTAAAACAATGAGATTTTTTTAACAAGTAAGCACCAATAATGTGAATAAAGCGGCTAAATATTAGAACAGTCTGGCGCGTCCAGAAAATAGCACGATTTCACTGTAAAAGTGGGAAAGGTGGACACTTAACGTTCCATCACAACAGCAATGAATGAATCGTAGCCGATTATGTAGCCTCACGTCACGATAGCAATGTGCGGGAATATCGACATATTTCACAGCTCAGCTCACGTGAGAAACACGTGGGAACCTTCCAGCCCCTTACGAGCTGAGATGATGGTCTTTACTTCAGGCTTTGGGTCCCCAGACATCCACCTCACATCCTCCGCGACTCCTCAAACAAGAAGCAGAAGCTGTAATTAAGCTAGAAAGAGCAGCGTTTCAGCGAAACGGCGGCGAGGCGAGGCTGAGCCGATATCAGGATCGAACGCACACGCGCCGATCAATGGGCATCAGTGATGAGCCGTTTGTTAGTTATTGCCCTGGTGGGCAATTAAACCGGAGTTGAACCGCAGGAGTACAAACTGTTGTGTGATGTTATTACCGCTCAATGCAGTCTGGACTCCCTCGCTGAGCCTGAAGCTCGGCTGTGCGCACCTCAGAAAACCTCCATCAACTCCAGATTTCAGATTGGAAAATAGAAAATGACTCTTGTATGGGGGCCTCTGACCTGCCCGCCCCCTCATCCCGGGGTCTATTTCCAGGCTTTGGGTTTTTCAAAAATGTGCTGAAGATTTCTTAATCCCCCCCGGGATGCTTTTGGAGGATGCAGGCGAAATGCTTCAACCGTTCTGGTTTACCGTCACATGAGAGCTTCCTGATGGCTGGCTGGCTGGCTGGCTGGCTGGCTGGCTGGCTGGCTGGCTGGCTGGCTGGCTGGCTGGCTGGCTGGCCGGCTGGATGGATGGATGGAGAGAAAAGGGTGCTAATGAGATGTGCGCTGGTCTTTCATGTGTGTCCTTTTCTCTTCCCAGCATGCCGTTTCTCCTGACTGGGTGGGTGTTGAAGCTGTGCGCGTCAAGGCTCCTGACGACTCTTGTACAAAGTGAACGCGTCTGAACTGAAAACCTAAATAAGTTTGGAATTTTGCACATTTTGGAATGAAAGGCAGTGAGAAGGGGAGTGTGCTAATGAGCCGGTACGCGACATCGCTTGTTCCCCACAGTCATCAGCAGCATGAAGCTCTGGCTAATGGACGGAGGGTAGAATGGGAAAGATAAAAAGAAGAAGGAAAAAAACGTTGTACCCTGTCAAAATAAAACTGCACCAACAGCCAGAGCGACGGATGAGTCACGCCTCTCCAGATGTGTCCTCTCACATCCGTCCTCTATTGAAAAAGAAACGCCATCATTCATTTTCACGTTGAGTTCTATTTCCGACTTAGCCAGACTTTGTCATTTAGATTTACATCAAAATGAAATTTCAGTGCAACGGCGCAGAGCTCCAAGTTCCTATAATGAGATAAATGCGCATAAGAATTGAAGAACTTGTGCATGTGCCCTCCCTGTGCGCCCACACGGGGGTCCGATCTTGACGGACGTGGACGCCGAGTCCACTCTGGCAGGTTGAGCCCGGGCGTGAGACCATCTGAAGCTACTCTGCTTGTAGAAGCTGGCGGGTCAGCCGATTTGTTGCGCTCACTGGATGGATCGTTTTTTTTTTTTTAACGGTACGTTGATTCCACTGGTTCAAAGGTCGAGATCCAGGAAGTGAAACGCACCGTTCGCCGATGACACGTCTGTTTAAACGGTCAGGTGTAACGCCGATGCTCTGCCCGCCATGTCAGGCTCAGCTTGCTGAGACAAGGAAGATTTCCTCAAAGGTCTTTTTGTCTTGAATCAAAGTATGTTGGTCGTTGGGTTTTTTTTTGGTTTTAAATTTCCTTCAAAAGGGGATGATTTAAACATTTCGTCATTATTTCTTGCTCCTGTCTCTCGGCAGTATTACGCTCAGACCCCTTGGAATTTATTTCGGCTGCCAAATCAGCAACCTCTCCAATGCGGAACGCTGCAAAGATTCAAAAGAATCATTTTCATATCATCTCTTTTTTTTTATCTTCCCTTAACAAGACAGCTTGTGAATCTCATGTATTCTGCAGCCGACTAAAGAAAGAAGGGATTTCTTTAAGCTTAACAATCTCATGCATGTTTCAAGTGTCAGTAATAATTCATACGCCGACGTGAATGGAGGCTGACGACTGCTCGCAACTTAGGCAATCACCAACGACCTTCGTGTTAGATAAGATTTCTCTTTGATGGATTCCTGAGTCATGGGTACATTCTTTCTTTCTTTCTTTTACGTCCTCATCTTTTGGTAGTCCTCTGTTGTTTGAGCGGTTGGCAGTCATGGCTCATCAGGCACCATGGGAGATGTGGTTTTACCCAGGAAACCTCGTGTCCCGGTTTCCGCTTCTCCTTCTCGTGTTTGACAAAAGAGAATGAAGACCAAAAAAAAAAAAGAGAGAGAGGAAAAAAAAAAGAACATGGTTTGTTTAGTTGTTGTCAAATGAGATGATAAAAAATGAGGAATATGAATAAATTCGTGATAGCTGATTGAAAGGGGTTAATCCATGAACTTAGCATGTAGGGGGTTGGTACGTTCATGCAGTTGAAGCACAGTTATTAACTGGACTTCTGTTGTTGTCCTACTGCACTTGAACGGGGAAGGATTGATAAACCCACCGGAGGATGTGGAACAGTAGGGGGCAGCGTGCGCTTCTGCAGCCGCTGGAAGTTTGACTTCATCCACCCTTTTTTCTTCACATTCTGAACACGCTAACCGTCCGCTAGCCGTGCGCCTTTTAAAGGACGGACTTTAATTCAAAAACTATTAAAGGAAAATGGACTGAGCTGAGCAAAGACAGGGCAAGGTTTGTCTCTTTGTCCAGAAATGTCTTGTTTTTGTTCTTGTTCTTGTTCTTTCTGCTTTATTCGAGACATTTGAAGACTCCACTGTTCAGGGAACACCGAGGCACTTAAACCTGACCCTTCTCCCCTTTGTCCTCAGGGGCGGAACGCGTCAGGAGGTCTGAGACCCGGCTCTTGGTGAACACTCAGCACTGACGATGTTGAATATTGAATGCGTTGAATGTTGAAAGATGCTGTTGATGTTGAATTACTGGTTGTGGTCAGTTGGGGTTAAACTATATAAAGAAAGAAGCAACCAAACTTGACGCATTTTGTCGTGCTTACTAAAGTTTTTCCCCTCCAGTCTAAATTCTTGCGTGAGCTGTACAAACGAAAGTGTCGAATTTTTGTCGCAGTATCACGACTGACACCCTCCTCGACTGTCCGGGTTTAAACTGTCCACAAATATCGGCCCTGGTCAAACAGTCGACAGTGTGACTTTCCTGGCGTCATGGAAACGCACTGAAGGTTTATTTGTAGCTCTGCAAGCGTTTTGCACCCTCACCATGCACCAGTGAACGACTGTCATGGTGAATTGTGTTCAAACGCACTGGATTTAAACTTTCCATTTTCTAGCTAGCTGGAGAGGAGCGCACAGAGAGCAATCTCTGCAGTTCACGGTGGTATCATCGCTCCATGACTGCTCAGTTGGTTTGAGCTGATTGGGAGCATTATGTAATTGCTTGGTATAACTAAATATGCGACGGGCATGATGGGTTAAATGCCAATTAGCCTACTATGTGTGTGGGTCTGGAGGCAGTCAGCCGGTGCACAGAGCCAAACATTTGATAACACGGAACAGTTCATGGCTCTGGGTTCACTCTGTGTTCGACTTGACAGGTCTGAGCCTTCATCCTGGTGATATTCTTTCTCTCTATTTCACTGGGATGCTGAGGTTAGCTCGCTGTGACAAGGCTCACACTCTCCACCAAGTGTAAGTGCACTGGCCCCTTTTTCTTCCTGACATGATGAGAAGGGGCGAAGACGGGAGGGGGTTTGAAGGTGTCAGAGGGAGGGGTGTGCGGGTTCTAACCTCCTCTCCAGCCTGTCCTCTCCTCCTCTCCTTATTCATGCTCTCCTCAGCTCAGGCTCTCATGTTTTATTCCCAGACTGTGACCACCGGTGCGTTCAGAGTGGCTCGTGGTTGGCGGTAATATGTGTGGACTTTTTCCTTCCACACATTCAAGAGCATGTGCACAAACACTGCAATCATCTCTGCGCTACCCCTTCAGCACATCGACTCTACTCCACACAGGAAGTAATTGCCACACACACACACACACACACACACGTATAATACACACTCTGGCTGGTGGAACCAGTCAATGGCAGCCCTCTGACAGTTTTCCAGTTGCAGTGTCTTGCATGAAACAGATGAAAGCTGTTTTTTAAGTCAAGTCAATTTTATTTGTGTGGCGCCAAATCACAACCAAAGTTCTCTCATGACACTTTACTAGTAGAGCAGGTCCAGTACCTCACTCCTTCAGTGAATCTCCACCCAACAATTCTCCATCAGCAAGCACATCCTGCAACAGCAGCCACCAAAACCTTCCTTTACCAGGCAGGAAAGTGGAGCAGATCCAGGATCAGTGGGGTACGGCCTTCTGCTTTGACCGGTTGGGGGGAAAGAGAGCAGGAGAGTGAGGCAGAGACAAAGTTAATGGAGGAAAACGGATATAAAGAAGGAAAGAGAGGGACGGAGATGAAGAGAGAGAGAAAGGGAAGAGACTGATGGACAGACGGGGACGAGAGCAGGTGGAGCTACAGGTGGCAGCTTGAGCCTCTTCGGGTCTGCAGCCTCCTCCAGCAGCACCCGGGATCTGGGATGCGGGGAGAAGCAGACGAGTTAGTAACACATGTGAGTACAGGAGGAGGAGAGAGAAGCCCAGTGCATCATGGGAGATCCCCCGGCAGTCTGAGCCTATAGCAGCATAGCTAAGGGCCAGCCTAAGCAGCCCTGACTATAAACCTGATGTCTGAGTCCTGGACTGAAACTGGGAGACTGTTCCACAGGAGGGGAGCCTGATAGCTGAAGGCTCTGGCTCCCATTGTGCTGTTAGAAACTCTAGGAACCACAGACTCCCCCCCCCCCCCCCCAATCAGAGCTGTACAACTTTGAATCAATGTTCTAATTGTTCATCCGACCAGGAAATCGGCTGTCAGATCAGTTCCCAGCATGAAATCCTCCACATCTCCTCTCAACAACGTGTCATTGTTGCAGTGTTTGAATATTGGAGCCAATTTATATTCCTCTGCTGATGGGGGGACGTTTTCTCCTCCCAAAGTTGATAGCGTGATCTGACGAGCTTAATTTGTTGTGTCAAACTAGTCCGGAGCCACTTGGTGGCCCCGTACACAGCTGAACCACAGCAAACCCTCCGGAGCCCAAACATCGACGGCAGGCCTCGGTGTTTGGGCCTGTGCTCGTGATCACCCTCAGTTATTCCAAGAGAAGTATCAGTTGTCATGGTAGCAGTAGCAGTAGCAGCACAGTAGACATGGTAACCCACGTACATGGAACTGGGCACACGATTCTTCGGAAAGCGTACAAAGGTTTGATGGGAAGAATTTGCCAGGGACCAGGTCAGTCAGGTGGATGCAGTTTGAAGAAACTCCCTTCACTTCTGAGAGAAGCTTTTTCAGGAAACAAATTAATATTCCAAGCACTGTGTTTTTGTACCATAGAAGACAGACTCATGTCATCCCATCAAACAACAAGCATTCATGAACTAGTTTGACTGTTGGTCATTAAATAATCAATTATCGACGCCACTTATTTCGTGCAAGGTCCCCGGGAGCTGGAGTCAATCCCAGATGACATTGAGCAGGAGGCGGGGCTCGTCCGGGACGTGTCGCCTGCCAATCAAACATCTGACAAGCGGAGACACACAAGCATTCACGCCTACAGGCGGTTTGGAGTCTCCACTTAACATAACTCGCGTGCTTTCGGTCTGTAGGAGGAGAAGTCTCACAAGAACGCGCAGAGCGTTCATACAGAGAGAACCCAGAACCTTCTTCCTGTGAGGTCACGTGATGAGTTCATCGTGAGTGTTATTAGGAAGGTTTTTACAGGCTTCAACACGAGCAGATGAGCCGCCGAACATCAGTGCTTCATCAAAACAACCGAGGCTTTAAGTTTCTATTTTAGTAACAAGGAGTGTTTTTCATTTAATGCAAAAAGAAAAAGCTGTTTTTTTTGTTGTTGTTGTTTTTTTGTTTTTGAGGCAACTCTCCTAAGTGTTACACAGGGATCTCTCACCCTGCCTGGTGTTGCATGTGTGTGAAACACTTTATCATGTCTCCCTGAGAGTCCTCTCAAACTGTGAGTGCTTGACCTCCGTGAACCGAAGCGCTGGTGAGGACGACCCGCTGCAGCCTCCAACCCTCCGATCCGCACAGCCACCCCTTAACTTCTGCCTTTGCACACGTATTTGCGAAAGGTTGATGGACTTTGCGGTTGCAGGACCTTTTGATATTTAGTTTCTAGCATGTCAAAACAGCGTTTCCGCCTCCATTCGACTGGAAGAACTCGTGGAACTCCAGCACGGGCTTAACGCCACAGTGAAAGACCTGGAGATGGAAAGGTTTGGTGTTTCTGAATCGCCGGTGCCCAAGCTTTTTCCATCTGAGGGTCAAACCCAGATTAAAAGATGGACTGTCAGCCAAAAGCGAACGTTTCACTGCGCTGCTAAAACGCCGCTTCAGTTTTTGTCTGACTTTGCTCAAGGCGAACTGGCATCCTGCATCAAGCGCTAACGCTGATCAAATGATGAGAAAGTGATGAATTATGAGGGACTCAACATATTTAAAGAGCATTTTTACCTCAAAGTGATTTTTAAAAAAAATTCTTCATTTTGTTTTATGATCAGGCCTGTTTTTTTTTTTTTTTTTTTATTGGATCCAAATGGAGCTTTATGGTGGGCCACATTTGCCCTGAGGGCTCCACTTTGGGCCGGCGTGTTCTTGATACACGACTCGCGCTGTGGCCTGTTGCTGTGATTTATTTCATCGTGACATTAATGCTGTCTTCCTGTTGGTTCTTAATAACTTTTATTGTTTTTACCACTGCCCGTCTACAGTTTTAATCTCGACGGGACTTACATCAACAAAAAAAAAAAAAAAAAAGTCAGCGTGCGTGTGTGTGTGTGTGTGTGTGTGTGTTTTTAAAGTACAAAACTAATATTGGAGAGTTCATGTCATCACAAACATGAGGATCCGATTGTATTCCCTGCCAGCGATGTGACTGGTCACATGCAACCTAAGGCGTCATGGGAAGTGGCGTCCCAGAGACATGATATGGAACATCAATCCTGTGTCTTTTTTTTTTTTTTTTTTTGGTCTTTTGTCACATGCTCTCGCTGTCGATACCGCATGAAGAGCATCTCAGACGGGGGGAGGTTTGTGACTGACTTGCTCTTTAGAAGAAGAGGGGCTGTGGACGGTTCCCCCCTCCTCTTGGTCTCCAATAGCAGGGCGGCAGCGCGGCGAGCTGATTGGCACCGCCGCCACCATTGGAAGGATTATTGTCACATACTGACGTGCCAACTCCGCTCCCATCCACCCAGTTAAATACATACGAGGAAGAAGGGTATCATTTTCCAATTTACTCTCACAGATGGATTAATTATGAGCTTTAATCAGCCTGTTATCACCCGACATAATTCAGACAAGTGTAGACTGTCCAGATCTCTCTCACACACACACACACACACACACAGGCGCACGTACCCACACACGCACAAGTGATAAGCTGCTAACAGTTGTCGCCACAGATTGCTAATTAAGTTAGATGAGATTCTACATGTCAGTTTTCTAATTTTTACCAACAAAATTGTTTGACCTCCAGGAGATTGCGGGAACGCGCTCAATCAATCATAAAATTTACTGGACTCGCATCGCCGGAATTCATTTGATCAAAGTGATTGGAAACTCCCATCTGTTTCCTGCGACGGGAGGAGGAGCGACTGTTTCCGCGCTGGCCCCCGTGGCGACGTGAACCGGGGCTAACGTGTGCGCTTGCATTCAGAATTAATTAGCCCCGTGCCATATTTGGAACAAGGTGGGACCAAAAGGAAGAATTAATGAAGAATGGGACAGACAGCAGCTGGTAGCTAATCCAATAAATGATTTTGTGTTATTAAAAAGCTCACACCAGCGCTGAGATTAAAGCCAGAGCTGCAAGTCAGTTTTGATTAATGAGAAGCGTGATTAATCAATTCTGTCTCTCCACACAGGAAGAGAAGTGAGCGCATGGACATGCCCTCACTTGCTCGTATTAGGTACGTCTCACTTAAACTAATGCAGTGCAACAATAATAAATCATCTCTTTGCCAGGATTACGTTGTTTTGTTTTGTCGAGGAGATTTTCTTTCATGCTCCTTTTGGAGGATATAATTTCCGGCGCCGTTGAACCATCCAGGCTTCTACTCCATTTTTTTCCCCCCTTGATGTTGGCAAAGGCCTGGCGATGCGTATCACTCTCCACGGCCCCGGTTTGATCACGATACGTTCTGAACGCAATGAATCTTCAAGCGCAGCAAGGACAGCAGGCAAACCTCTCAGCACCAGTTTTCAGGTTCGGCGTGATGGTGTCGTGTTTTCAGACTTGCTGCCGGGTCAGTCGAGTTCCCTGTCTGATGGCTCCGATGCCCCAGGGATGAAGACTGTTCTTGAAATTGTGTCTAAACTGGCTTAAACGAGCCCCTGTAACCCACTGCGGTGACACGTTGAGAGGGATTTTGTCTCATATCAAGTGCAATGAGATTATTTTTACTTGGTATTAGACGAATACATCTGGCAAGACTTCAGTTGATGTTTTTTGTTTTTGTTTTTTGGCAACGCTTTTAGACAGTTTTGCTGTTGTTAGCCATCAAATCACCCCGTAGCTTCATGCTAAATACACGCGGCCAACACTTTCAGCTCCGGACCCACAAAGAAGCGATGCGGGAGGCTCAAGACAACTGCTGGTTGTTGGTTTGGGTGCTGTATCGCTTGAATCAGGTCTTTCCTCATATTGAGCCCGTCTGTAGAGTGGTAACATTCGTGTTTACTCCAAATGTACCTGTTTTATTTTGAATAAGGGAAACCAGACAAAGACTCACAACCTGCACGCTGACCTGCATGTGTGTGGTTGCCACGGCTGTTGTTTCCTGGTGTGTGTGTGTGTGTGTGTGTGTGTGTGTCTGTGTGTGGGTCATCTTTGGCTTTATCGACAGGAAGCAATTTGTTCGGCCCCTTGAGATTTGACGTATTTCCTCTTTTGAGTCTGTGTTTCCCCCTGTGGGTGTGGCTGCCTGGATAAGATAGTTTGGGAATATTTGGTTTTCCTCTGTGTTTTCCCTGCCGTTGTTGAAAAGCTGTGGATGAATGATGAAAGAGCGGCGTTCCTGCGACGAGCCGTCCTCGACCTGCGTGTGTTTTCTGTCAGTTGTTTACTGCCAGGTGCGGTTGTCTGATCTCAGATCAATGCAGGTTAGCACAGTAGCTGCGTTCACGCGTTCCATCACCATATATGGTCAAAAGAGCACGCCGCAAACTAGCGTCAGCTCTTGGGCTGGTGTAGCGCTCCTCTCCTCTCTTTCTCTCCTCCTCCTCTTCTTCTCCTTGTCATTTTTGTCATTTCATTTCCTCCTTGTACTTTTGGTTTTTCCTCACTCTTTCCCCCCCCCTTCATCTTTTCATTTGCCATTTTGTCCTCCTCTTCACGTCATTTCTTTCCTTCCCTCCCTCACCTCAGCTCATTATTCACCACCCCTTCTCCTCTTTCATCTCCTTGGCTCTTCTTTTCCTCCCTACGTGGGGTGCATTTCTCCTCACCTTCCTTCTCTTTGTTATTCTCCTCGTTTCCTTTCACCTTTTCTTCTCATCATTTGCCCTCCTCTCTTATTTCCCATTCATCACCTCATCCCTACTAGTTTCTGCCATTCCTATCCTTCCTCTCCTCCCTGCTTCTTCCTCTTCCTCCTCCTCTTTTCCTTTCACCTGGTCATTTCATCATATCAGCTTTCCTCATTAGCCTCTTAGTTTGCCTTTGAGATACATATGTATATGTATATATTTATGCCACGATTTATCCTGTACATGTCATAATACTTGCAAAAGTACTTCTCAGTGCAGTCATGTAAATGTACTGCTTATCGATTTGTGCACTACGACTAATGTTGTGGACTTTACAAGGTAACCGCTGCTAACTCTGGTATGTGTAGACCGTTCCCCTCACCTGATGTGTGTTGTTGTTGTTGTGTAACTTATGGAACAAAGTGTACCGCTCTCTGCTGAATCTGAGACACTTTTGTCCCGTAACGACTCACAGACTCGCGGTGGACCCGTGATTGGGTGTTACCTTACATGAAAATGCTGTCAAGTAGAGGGAGTTGTGCAGAATGTGGGAAAGTACATCTGTGTGTTCTGACTTGTGTTCTGTATCAGTGGGTTTTGATATTATTGGCCCGCTTAAGTGCTTTTACTTTAGTGTTTGTAGAGCCGGGCTCCGACGCCTTCTAGCGACCGCCAAAATTAAAACCGGAGAACGTGATGATGTCCAAATATAAAAAGTCCGTTTTAAGCCGCGTTTCCAATCTTAAGTTTCACAATACATTGTTATCATCCTGATGTAAACGGAGCAAAACTTGCTTCCAGACGATTTTTCCAATGGCAAGTTTGACATGATCATTATTAGCGTAGCGTAGCACAAACAACAGATGTGGAGTCAAGGGGGCTGAAGCAGCAAGTTCCACGTTGCTGCAGTCAGCGTAGCGTAGCATTTCATAACCGCCCGGACTCGGCAATGAGATTCGTGTTCCAAAGGCAGCTTAAACATCATCGTTAGCAGCGTAGCATAGCATCAGGCAAACAACAGACCTTACCGAAAGAGATGCACTAAGTGCTCCAATTTTCAGTTTCCCGCCATAATTATCAGCGTAGCTTCGCATAATGCTAACGACAAACTTTGCAACAACAAAACGAGGCTTTCAATGTCAAGTCGGGTCATCGTTATCCACCTAGCGTAGCATGATGAGATGCGTGTTCAGGAGTGTTCGCAGCAAGTTTTCCAACTTCCAGCTGATGTTATCAGAAGTGAATACAATAGAGGGCACAATATTTCTCTAATAGGCAGTGTTCCTTAGTCCCGAAAGCTAATTAGATCTGACCTGTCGTGATGTGATGTGACAGCTGGCGTGACATCGTTATTCATCTGTGCTTCCTTGGTGATGAGTGTGTTTGCTATTTCTACAGAACTCCTCTGTCCTGCATGGACTGAGCCTCTAAGCTGCCCCAACATCCCAGCCGAGTCTCGTCAGGTAGCGTCTGGTGACCTTGGCTGCTGTCCTGATTTAAAATCACTCTCAGGAAGCGTTGTTTTTACTCGTGGCATGGATGTTTGTCTAGATGGCGACTGCTCGTATATCAAACGCTCATCTTTTCATATTCTTGTCAAATTGTTAATGTAGCCGGGCGAGATTCCCACCTGTTTGTTCAGGCAGACACACGCACACACACACTCCGTGGGGGTTTGGATGCTATTGATCGCTAGCGTTGTTGATATTCACCATCACACCGGCTGGCTCCATGTTGTTGTTGTTCTGGCTTATTTGGTGGAGAGGGAGGAGCAGGCTGGCAGACGGGTGGTGAAACATGGCTAGAATGACCTGAAAGGGGGTGGGGGGGGGGGTGTAATTGGAGCAGTGTGAATGGAGGGAGAATGTTTCTGTCATTCTGTTGTAAGAAAGTGGGAATGATTACTGGTGAAAGCCAAATTGGCAATCCGTGGCGTGTCTGGTTTTCTCGCCCAATCCTCGCTTCTGTTTTACTGTCATGAGAGAGGTTGCCTCTGTTTTTCTTTCCCCATCTTTTCATCCCTCTTTTCTCTCTTTTTCCTGGTTCATCACCCACTTCAGAGTTCACCCACACGAGGCTGGCGACCACATCTAACACATCTACTCTGCTGTGGACACTTCGCATGCTCTAAACCTGCATTTCTGACAACTGAAAATTGAGCTTTTTGAAATCGGTCTTCAGAGCAGGAACGCTGGCTCAGTTTCAGAGTGTTAATGCAAAATTGGACAACAAAGCTTTGAGAAAACAACCGTGCCTGAAAAGACACCTTTTCCTTTGCCTTTTACCCCCCCCCCCCCGCGCGCACATTCATATATTTATATATTTTGTGAGCTGTTTTTACCCCTGAGTTTCACTTCTTCTTCTTCTCCTTCTTCTTTTTGTCTTCTAGTGAAAATGTCAGGTTTTCAAATTTGGATCCCCCCCCCCCCAAAAAAAAACAAAAACATGGAAAAATATATAAATGAATAAAACTTGTAAAGTAGCTTTAGATACCTTAGATGCTGTTTTACTTTAAAACACACAGGACTTCTTTCAGCCAGGATGGCTCTGTGTGTGTGTTCGATTGTGACTGAATGCTGTGCTGCGGGCTGACATGCTAACATGTTTTAAATATTTCAGTCTTACCTCCCTCTGTTTAATCAAACATTTGTACCTTGAATGAGCACGCCAACTTTTTTTTTTTTTTGTTATGAAATTGCTTCTGTCCGTCATTTTTGTGTCAGACAGGCAGATGGAAACATTTCACTCTCCTCTCTGTGTTCGTCATGGAGCTCCAGACCCCCGAGAATAGCCCATCGCTAATGAACGTGAACGCTAGGCTAGCAGCGGGACAGTAGACCAAGTTGGCCCAAAAGTCATCAAACACAAAATAGTGAAGTTTCTGTAAAACAAAAAAAAACTGTCGTAAACTAGAAGGTGAGGACAGAGAGGTACCTGGCATACAAGAAAAAAGGGCAACATGTTTCCACCGGAAAAAGTAAGCATCTTCCTTCAACAATCATTTCAATATATCTTCACTTGCAGTGCCTGATCACACCACTTTCTTGGCCTGTTTTAGTTTTGGAGTTGTCACAATGTGAGTGGAGTTTGTCAAGTTTGTCACTTGGCTCTAAAGATCTATTTCAGAATCAGCTCCAGGTAGCTGGGAGAGGCTCCTACAGGCTCTGATTTAGGTGGAAAAACCTTCCTGGCTTTCATGGTGTTTGCACTGAAATGTCAGTACTGCTTGTTTGTGCTTCAGCGCTGCTGATATTTATGTTGTTTTTTGGTTGCAGTGGTTTTAGCCATTTCCTGTCTCTGTACTTTTGCTGTTTTGAAATGTGATGTTTTCCATTAGAGAATGAAAGCTTCTCTCTCTCTCTCTCTCTCTCTCTCTCTGACTTCTGTTTTTCGCCACCTCTCTTTTTGTTTACCTCTATGGTGCTTTTGTTTCTCTTTTCCTGACCTAAAATCTCTCCTTATCTCTCTCTCTCTCTGACCATTAGTTTGATGAAGTTCTCTAATTTCTCCTGAACTCTGTCTCTGCTTGCCTGACTTTTGTTTTGCGAGTCAGTTCCCCCTTTATCGGTCCAGTCAGTCTAAAAAATCGTCGATTCCCACAGAAACACTCAACCACCATCACGCGCACATTTGTGATTGTCAAATACCGACGCTTTGTCAGCGGCCCCCCGGCGTCAGACATAGACGTGGACGGGATGTTGGTTTCAGTTTCCGAATTAAAGAAATCAGAAATAAACTGAACTTTAGTTGAGGTCAAGTTAGTCGACTGGACAATGGCTTTCATGTATGGAAGTAATCAGAGATGGTTTTTTGGGAGGCCTGATCCTGGATCAGCTTTCAATGATCACTTCTAGTGCAGCGATCCTGCCTTCAAACTCAGCCTGTAAGCATTATTATTTAGAATTACTCTTTTATTCCCCAGGTTATATTGTATTTTATCCGTGTAAACATATGAGTGTTGGACCGAGGTATAGCTTTAGCTTTAGCTTGTCCTTGCTAGCTTTGAACTTGTGCTAGCTGGCATTCAGCTCATGCTCGCCAGTGTCTAGCTTGTCCTACTTGGCAATTGTGCCACCAGCACAATGATTAAAGCAGGACAACTTTGTTCATCAACAGGATCGTTCTAGATTGCAGAAACACAAACAGAGTTGAGTTGCTGAACAAAAAGGATGTAGCTTGCATTTAGCGAGTGCTAGCCACTGAGTAGCTTGTTCTAGTTGGTGGTTACCTTGTCCTAGTCGACGGTTAGCATGTCCTTGCTGGCATTTAGCGTGTGCTAGCTGGCGAGTAGCTTATACCAGCAGGTGTTTACCTCGTCCGAGTCAGGATTTCGCTCCTGCTAGCTGGCGGTTAGCATGTGCTTGCCTATTGGTTATAGATGAATGCAGGACTGGGTGGGGGTGGATGCTTCGGTTGCTTTTGAGCCCAGTTTGAATGAATGGCGTGTTTACAAGCTGCAACAAACCATGCAGAAAACTCTACCTTTAAATATTTTAGGTAAACCTACATTATTTAGGAAGAGCAGTCCTTTATTATTCTGGTTTTGTTAAAGGTGACTTTTAGAGCCTTATTGTAAAAAAACTATTAAATCAAAGAGCTTCTAAGTAGCTAAGCTAACACTACTCCATCTCCCTGTGCCTTATGTTTAACTATTTAGTCCACTTGCTCATAGTTCTACTATAGTTACACATGCAAACACACACACACACACACACACACACACACAAACACACCCAATATGGAATACCCTGGACTTCTACATCTAATCAAAACCCTGCAGAGCAAACAGTGTCCAACATGGCTCTCTCCTCCTTCATCTAAGTCAGTACGGCCCCGGTTCGTACACACGTTGTTGTGATGTCACCAGAGGGGCAGTTACGCACATGAAAGGTCCACTGTAATCCTGAATGAATATGAGGAACATAAAACCGTTGCGGAGCCTGAAAGATGCATGATTTCTGCAGCCACGAAGGAAAAATGCTGACTGAAAGCTTGGATTAATAGATCCCACTCACAGCTTTGTGTTCCATTATGGGAATGGCTTCCCTGCATGGACTCTTGAAGTTTGAATCAATATTAACATTCTTCTATCAGCTGCAATTGAGGAATAAATATCAAAACCACATTTAAACATGTAAAAACCCTTTGTTGCAAATCTTATCACACACACACACAACACTCTAATGTTTTAATCCTAGTTCTGTAGTTCCTGGAGGAAGAATAAATGCTCTAAAATATTGTTCGCTTTATTTTAGAACCTTCTAAGCTCCAGACAACACATGCACATATTTAGGACCGGCCACGGGTGGAAAGGCTTGTAGTTTTCACTTTCAACAGAAAAACATAAACCCCTAACAGGTCATCAGACCATCATCGCGTTTTAATCATACCTCGAAAACTGCCTCTTCAGTGTTGACGCTGGGAGTTGGTTCCACCCTGCATTCCCTCTCTCTGTATGTGGACGTCGTCACATTCTGTGTTTTGCAAACAGCATCGCGTGTCCACATGTGCTTCTTGAACAGTGCCTAGAGTTTCGGGGTGCATTTGCGGTAGAATAGTGGAAAAACTGCAGGGCTTTGATTGCAAACGGGCAAATCTTTTGCCATGTTGGGAAACAAAAAGAAGCAGACACATAACCAAACACGGGAAGCCTAATGGATTATTATGCACAAACAGACATGCACAGGAGGAGAACAGCTCGGCGACGTCTTTCCCTTTCTCTCTCTCTTTCTCCTGCTCCCATTCAATTTGGTTCGATTTACCATCCTGTCAGCCCGCTGATGCCCTCATTTCAAGCTGGCTATGTAAATATTATTGTTGAATCCGAGATGAGATGCCGCTCCCTGGTGAATCTGCTGCCGCCGTTTCTCCCACCGATCTGTCATACAGGCCGACGTATAATCTATCAGACTGACGAGCAATCCCCCGCCCTCCCCTCTGTGTCCCCACCCATCTCCCCTGTCGTCTGGGTGCCAGCCGGGCGGGATCAGGCAGCTAACACACCTGTACGTCCCCCTGCTTCGAATTTTGGATTTCTCTCCTTCCTTCTTTTCCTCCTCTGAAGGGTTTCCCTCAATCTGTAATGTTTTTGATTCTCTGGTGTGTGTGTGTGTGCGTGTGCGTGCGTGCGTGCGTGTGTGTGTTTCCCAGCTTTGAAGTCCTTGATGTCACAAGTGAGCATGTGAAGGTTCTTTTAAGACTGCGTTTCGGTCGTCTTTTGTTTTGGTTTGTGAAATGTCGGTGTGTTTGCAGGAGAGTCATGCAGTGTGACTCTTGTGTGAATACCAACACGGCTGTATGTAGCCTCTCAAGCGTGTGATTTATGTATGTACATACTGTAGACGACATTAAAGGGCTGCGTTCACCTCATTTTTCCCAGCTGGAAGCAGCAGACGCTCCTCTGAAAATGGTTGAGAGTGCTTTAGAGGTACAAAGACTCTTTACCATCGCACAGATTATGATACTACAACAGGCAGAGCTACAGTATTACCATGCTACTTTGCTATGCTACTTTCTGGGATTCTGATTATCCACCCACGTAAACCTGTCGGCACAAGTGAGAGTTCTTAGTCTGGCACTTGATTTGGACAGATAGCGGACCTGCTGGCCTGTTCATGAGATTTTCCATCATTTCTTCTGTGTAGTTGAGATGAATTTTCAAATCTTTACAAGATGTGTCGCGCATAAATACACAGTTCCCGTGATGCATGACGATTGTGCTGCCGTGAGAGCTCGCCATTTGCGCAGCAGCACAGTGGCGGGATGGAGGACGGGTGACTCTACATCTGAGCTGGAAACAGGTCGTCACAAGGCAAGCGTACGTTTAGGAAGCAGGCCGAACCCCGCTGAGACGAAACATCTCGACCTTTACATGCCAGAATGCTGTTTAAAGGTCTCGGCAGCATTCCCAAGCTTTGGTTGGTTCTGGTGAAAATGGTGGTTAGGAGAAACCCTTCAATGCTCACAGTCCCCGAGGGACTAAGTTTTCCAAGAAGGCTCTTCAAAGATTCTGCTTAAAGAACCGTTTCTCCCACCGTTTTCTGTTCTGCATCTCTGCATGAAGTGGAGTTCACGCAAATAATCAAATTCCCAAGAGGACACTGTACATTTGTGATATTAGCTGTTTCCAAATAGAGAGAGGAGGAATGGTGATGTCGCAGGAAGTGAAAGCATGGCGTCTTTGCTGTCTTTAATGAAGGAACTCTCGTTGGAGCGGGTGGTTCTGGGTTGCACATATGGGTCCTTTCAGGTTTGGCTGGTAAGACCTTAACTACAAGGCGCCTCCTCCTTTTTCCTCTGACTTTGAGAGCAGCCAGGAATCTCCAGCGGAGCCTCAGCAGCAGACCTCAGTGAGACCCCCAGGATTTCTCCTCGTTTTCTGGCAACCTTGAATTTTGATTACGGAGAGTTTTTTTGTTTTGTTTTTTTAATTTGAGGCTGTGCACCTCTCAACAACCCTCCCTCTGTTTCGGCCCCCCAGGACTATCGTTGTATTTGTTTGATAAAACTGAGATTTCAACTGCTTTCACATATTTTAAACAAAAGATGTCGAGGAAATACTCACTGTCCTTATGACAAAACTGCTTGTTGCTGTAAATTGAACATTTGGGTGAACAATGGAGCAGATTAGATTATACTGCAGCCCATTCACTGACTGTATGAATGATTACATGCTCGTGTGTGTGTGTGTAAGTAACAGCATGTCAATACATCTTTGTGTGTGTGTGTGTGTGTGTGTGTGAGACGTTTGCCATTAAGGGAAAAATGCATTAAGATAATATATATCCCCTGACCTCGTCTTTCTACAGCATAGCACTGGCAGTGATCAATAACCCTCTATGGTGTGTGTGTGTGTGTGTGTGTGTGTGTGTGTGTGTGTGTGTGTGTGTTTGCATGTGTAACTATAGGGTATTTAAATAGGTTTGCGTTTTGATAACTTGGTTATAAGCTCCGCTCACCAGGTTGTTGTGTTGCTAATCACAAACACGTCGCAGAACTTCCCATTTGTTTTAATGAGGCGTGTCTGTTAAGACACCGTGCGTTTTTGGGTTTGTTTTCCGAGCTTTTAATTAGGAGACAGCACCTCAGGACACACATAGACACGCGTGCACACACACACACACACACACACACACACACACACACACACACACACAGTGATAAAATGTCTAAAACTGAGACTAAAAGCCACTGTTTCCACGCTTAAATAATCATTTGAATCTATATGTTGTGCGCGCGCGTGTGTGTGTTCTCCTGCGTGTTCTCCTGCATGTTCTCATGCATGTTCTCATGAATGATCAGGAGTCGGTCTGCTATCCATCAGCATCAAGTCGCTGTGTTCTAATTACAGTTTTGCATGATGATTTATGAGAAAGCAGCTTAGTAACAAACCCCTGCCGCCGCCATCGCCCAGCCTTCGCTTCTCTCTGTCAAAACACGGAATTTGTGTGTGTGTGTGTGTGTGTGTGTGTTCCTCATTAGCGTATTTTGTTTTTATCACCAGACTTTTTAGATTCACCAGAGTATGTAAATCCAAAACAGAGACACAAGTTTGCACCGAAACTCAAACAAACAGCACAGTTCTTTAAAGTTTAAATGACGAGCACTTTTCTTGATAAGCAATCGCACTCAAAGAGGAGACAGCAGTGCTTGATCACAATTAACACCTTGACAGCATTATTTATCTCTCAGGTTTATTCTCAGAAGTGTCTAATTAATGAAATTAGATTAAAATGATGATGCCTCTTAAACACACCTTATGAGTCTCGGGTCTGTTGATTGCTTGCTACAATATTCCTCCTCAAAAGAATGATCAGCTGTCAGAATCTGCCGTGAATAAATATGGCGGCGAGCTCCGAGGTGGAGTGGCTGTTTCGTAATCAGAAGGCTTGACCCCCGTTTCCCCCGCAGACCGTGTTGAAGTGTCCTTCAGCAAGAGGCTGGACCCCTAATTGCTCCTGCCTCTGCCAAGACTCTGTGTGTGTGTGTGTGTGTGTGTGTGTGTGTGTGTGTGTGTGTGTGTGTGTGAGACTTGGTAAATAAGGCATCCCCGTGTGCAACACTATCTTAAAGCATCAATTTCCAAACCCAAGTCCAGTATAATCCACACATTTTTATCCAAAACTGACCTCTGACCTTGACCTGGTTCTGGGTTCGAGTCCCGCGGTCTTTCTGTGTGAGTCTCCATGTTCTCCATGTTCTCCCTGTTCCTGCTGGGTTCTCTCTGGTACTCCAGCTTCCTCCACAGTCCAAAGACATCAAGAGGGACCAGGTTAATCCAGACTCTAAATTGACCGTAGGCGTGGCTGGGAGAGCCAATGGTTGTCTGTCTCTATGTGTTGGCCCTGAGATGGACTGGTGACCTGTCCAGGGGGAAGGCTGCTGGGATAGGCTCCACCCCCCCCCCCCGCCACCCTTAACAGGATGAGAGGTAGAAAATGGATGGATGACCTTCACCCCTCTGGTGCTTGTTCACGGTAGCGCCGAGTGTGACAGCTGACTTGTTCACTATCTCGCCCTCCATTTGCACCGTTCTTGTCAGGGACCTTGAAAAACCCGTTTAAATGTGTACGGTGGGACCTTGACTTTTTTGGGCAGAGCGTCTCTCAATCACCCTCTAACAAATAATTTGATCTGAATGCTTTGTTCGTCTCTAGTAAATACTCACTAATGTTACTCCCCTCTGCGGTTAACAGGTTTTCTGTTAAATTCCATTCATTCATTTGTAGCTTATCGTGCACCAGGCCGCGGTCACCTCTTCAACAGGTTTCAGTCTGGTTGAGTGTGATCGCCGTACTCACACCTGCCCGAACCAACTGCACCATGAGGGTAAACGCTCCCGACCGCATGCAGTTGATCCAGTCCAGGACGACGGGAAAGCATCGATCCAGGACTCACGATCTTTGAAATGACAAACTCGGACAATAAATGAGCTTCTAGACAATCTGAAAAAAACGTGTTGGCGGGGTTGGGTTAGATTCTTCCACTGGCTGTCTCTCTCTCCCTCTCACACACACACACACACACACACACACACACACGCTGTCATGTGTCCTCATGTATGAATAGCACGCCATTGTTCTCCTACATGTCTGCTTAAGAAGAAACAGAATGATTGATCAAAAGCACATAATCATGCTGCACAATTGGAGCTGAGCTGAATATGAGCTGCGGTAATAGGCGCTCGTCTGCATGCTAATGCTCATCGCTCCAAAGCTACGCTCTCTCCCCGCTGACCGTCGCCATCGCCAGTGAAACGCATCAAAGCGATTACATCCCCCATCAACTCCTCTCGGTTGATTTCAGCTCCATAGAAGTTCAGGTCAACGTGAATCGGAAGTGGAAGGTGTTTGTTCCGTATTTAAATCCCTCTGAATTGTTTGGGTTGTGTCACTCTCATGCATTCATCTGCTGCCGGCTGAGAGGAGTATGACAAAAACAGTGCACAAAAGCCTGCTCTTGCTAGCATGGTTGCTAGTTGTGAAGTGAAAATATAGCAGAACTGCAAGGGTGGTGAATATTTGCGAGGCAGGTGAGACGAGGGCCTGATACACCTGTCCCGATCCCTCCGTAACGTGAGCGTAGCGCCGCTGGCCGCTGTCACTAATCATTGGAATTAGCTGGAGTTGCTACACCGCCCACGTTTGTTGCGCGAGGCGTGCGTCACCACGCCTCTGCGCAAGCTATAGCATCGGTTATGGATTTGTGATGCGGGCAACAGGTAGTCAAGGTGTTCTTGAAGAATTTTAAGGTTTTGTCTCCTGCCACTTCAGCTGCAGGTCACATTGATTTAGACTTTTTAGTTTGGATCGTCAACCCAAGAACAATCATTCTGTGTTGATTCGACCCATTCAGAGCGACGCTTCCAGCTCCACCTTCTGCTTCAAAAAAAACAAACAAACTTCCAGATGCTGTTGTGCTCTTTGCCAGGGCGACTCCTTTTCATTTGGAGCTGCACTTCCCTCTTTGTGAGGCTCCGTGATCAAGAGACCTTTTTTCAGATTAGACGAGCACTGCGAATGTCAGGCGTACCAAATATTGTAAAAGCAAAACCATTAAAAGGTACAAAACAGTAGCAAATGCATCCAGTTGTCCAAGTCCCGTGTGATGACCCAAAGTACTTTTTCAAATGTTTCCAACAAAAAAAGCATCTCCAACATCTAAAAAAGGCTTTTCAAAATCTGGTTGCTAGGAGAAACCTTGACCATCAGGGTCCGCGCTGTCTGCAAGGCTTCCCGTGACTCAGTCCTGCTTCGTATCGCCGTCTCAGTATCTGCTCTCCACCGTCTCAAGTCCTGATTTAGCTATAACGACCTGTGTGAGGCGGTCGCACGGCCACATCGTGTGCTCTCTAGGCTTCGTCTAGTGTGACTGAATATGAATGATGTTTCGGTTAATGCGCTGTTGACATTGTTGGTATGAAATGAACAAATGAGTTCCTGCTTAGCATTTAGACATGCCATCTGCTTCTCTAAATAACATCAGGCCATGCTCAATTGATTTCCATGGAGGCGAGTCGGGGGCTCCAAGTGCGCCGAAGGTTGTGTGTTAAGGCAGGGATTTTCATTACTTTGAATGCAGCAGCATGCTTCTACACGCCAAAATATCACAATAAACCTAATTACGGAATGGTCGGAAATGTCACATGAAAGGAGGAAAATTTTAACCTGCCACCCAAAAAAGGGACAAATGGCAATCTGAAGGCGCGGCGGTGATTTGTCTGAGCTGTTAAATGGACAAATTATCATATAAAATACATTTTCATCCAGCGATTCATATTTCGTGTTACTAACTAGAATAAAAATACATGTCACACGTTGGAACCCGCCACCTGCGGTGTGATATTATGATATAGGAAAAGCTGCAGGACTCACATCCTGTTGTTTATACCAGGGCTGAATGGAAATAGGTTAAATCCTTCGATGCGCTGGTGAAGAAATCTTTACAATTTAATTAACTTCTTCCGCCTAAAAGCAGCAGCGTACCTGAGGGTTTGGGCCCAGTCGATGTCAGTCAGTCGGACCGTTGGAGAGCTGTATCATCAGAACACCCCAAATTTAATTTCTGAAAGATGTACAGCAGACGAATCCCAGAAGGGAAGCCCGTCTTTGGTATAACTTGTCACGGGGGTCTAAGGTCTAATTTGCCAGCCTCTTTAAATGTAGTCATTGTGCCTTGATAAAAATTCTTATGAATTCTAGTTACTGTTTTGCCCTTGTTAATTTCAGTCCAGTGTAATTGACAGAAAGTCTTTTTTTTTTTTTTTTTAATTTGTTTGAGATTTAGGAGCTTTAAGCAGCATAATATTATCGGGCTAACCGTTAGCCTTGGGCGGTTAACCGCTTACTCTTAATTGATTTCTAATTTTAGCTCTGACCATCGGCTGGTGGAATCTTAACTAAATTATAAAGTTATCTTCTGATCAAGAATGATATTAATTGTGCAGCATCTCGACAGCGGTTTTTAGCTCAACCCTCAGCTGCTGCTTAAGCTTTAGCAGCTAGCGCGTGGAGAGTCTTAGCTTGCCTGGATGCTAACACACCACCTTGCTGATTACAAGAACTTCACTACTGGAAAGCTACTTAATTCCAAAACAGTCGCGCTACCATGGCACGACTAAGAAAGTTAAAGTGTTTGTAACATCGCCACCGTCCAACTCTTCCACATTACACACACACACACACACACACACACACACAATGAACTGCTAGGCTCTAACAATACCGCTAATTTTGTAGCCTTCTCACCCTCACACACGCTGTTTCTCTCACACAAATGTTGCTATTGCAGCGCATGCAGAAACCCTGCAGTTGCCACACTTCGCTCATCTGTGTTACACATGGAAGAAAGAGCTGTTCATGAACTAGCGGTTGCTTTGAGTCAAGCTAGTCCCCCCCCCCAAAAAGGCCACAATCTGATCATGTTAAAAAATAATGTTGCCGATCTATTTTCATTGGAACAACAGCTCTTTTTTTCCCCCCCAACAGTCTTAAATGCAATGAGAATCGCAAACTTGGCAGCGGATGTTTTCAAATCTGCTAATTACGCTCGTCTGCGTGTTAGGATACCAACAGAGAACACGTTTCTGTTGTGTTTCTGGCGAGTTGACCTTTCGTTTTTCTGCTGCTGCATTAACAGCACGTGGGACCCTTTCCATTTTTCACTGTTATTATCCAGCTTGACCCCCTCCCTCCTAACAAGCTCCGACTATTTAACAATAAAAGATGGCTGACACCGTGTAATGTAAAGCGTCTGCAGCTCCGCGGAGAGCTTGGCGCTGCATTAAAAAGCTCCAGGCTCTGAGTCTAGAGCTCAGGCTCGCTATCTCGCCGCCGCTGCCTAACTGACTTGAATGTTTAAAGCAGTTTGACAAAAGCCTTCCGTCAACAATTACCACAATCAAGCTACCTTTTAGCAAAGCACTCAGTCCTCGGAGGAGGGAGGCGATGGGTAGCTCCTCGGCGTGAATGGAATGTTTGATTACACGAGGAAGTGCAGACAAATGATGCACCTCAAAGCCTTGCAGAGGTAATTACGGATAAATAATTAAAGATACATCGTTAAGACATTGATTCTACTCTCCCTTTGAGGAATCCCTCCAATCTCACTGTAGCCAAGAAGGTGGGCCAGGTCATAACGGGCAGCGAAAAAACAACCAGAGCTATCAAACCCTGCCAGACCTGTCTGACAGGTGGGCGCGTGTGTCATTCCTCCACGGTGCCTGGCTGTCACAGGTGCGCTTGTTTTCTGCCAGATGACTGCCCCCCGGGGCGGAGATTTAATTGTCGCCTGGAAACAGCGTTGGCGCCAGTTGAGATATTGGAGGGTCAGGTGGGTCGCTGAGGCTCCTGATAGACACCTCGTACAGAAACGTGGTTATTTACAGACCTGCCCATGTGTCTGGGCGGCGGGGGGTCTTGGAGACACAATTGGCGGGCTAGAGGAAGCGTTTACCATCAACCAGGATGAAGGAGCAGGCGGTGAAGAGGAAGGGAATGAAAGAACGACGGAGGTATGGACATGGAGGAGAAAGAGAGGCAGAGATTATGGCGGGTTTGGGAAGGAAAGATAATGTGAGGAAGACACTGGATGAAGGCGGGGAGAAAAAAAAAAAGAAAAGAAAAGAAAAGAAAGCGAGGGCAGTGGCAGCAGAGGGTGAAGAAGCTTTAAACAGAAATAGCCAGTGTGAATAATTGCCATCCATGCCAAGATGTTAATGAGAACAAAAGCCTGGCAGTGTTATCTGGGAGCCACAATTCTGCACACAGCGGCTGTGTGCATATATCAAGTGAGAGAGGAACCACAAGTCACAAGTTCTAGAAAACCACAATTTTATTTATTTATTTAGTTTTTTATTTAAATTCAAGTCACTCAAGTTCGTCTAATAACCCCCGGGACAAAGGTCAGCATTTTAGGTTTAGTTCTGGTTGCCAGAAACTGTTCTGGAGTTTGGATTTTACGTGTTTTGTTTGTTTGTTTGGTTTTTTTTCCCGGCTGTGAGGCCTCAGAGTTGCCCGCTGTTTCCGTATTTCGTTCAGGCCGCAGAATATTTTGTGGCCTTTCAACCACCGAGGATGTGAATTTGCCGGCGGTCTCCTCTGGAAACGGCAGGAATACTCCAAGTACGTTTTAAGCGTTTGTTTATTTGAGAATGTAGACGTTCAAACCTTTCACCTGCGGTCGTTTTTTTGTTTGTTTTTGAATCGGGGTGAAGTCTTCGGCTGCTGCTGGGAGCACTCGCCGGTCATGGCTACGGCTAACGGTGCAAGCTAACACCAGGGCTGCTCGCCAGTTCCCCGTGTTGTTCAGAGTTTGGATGCAGTTATTAATAAAACTGTGTTTAGTTTCATGTCGTTATTATAAACCGCCGTTCCAAAGCGGCCAGTTGTAACCAGAGATCCGTCACATGGTTTTTGTTTGGCATTGGAAGAGAGCGAGACACAACTCTCCCACCGTATGAGGCTGGTTTTGCTAAATTTGGGGGTCACGTAGTCAAACCACCATGGTGCGCAGCCAAATTCCCACATCATTTTAGCCGCATTCCTTTCACATTTCGCTCAACTTTTCCGGGTCGCGCAGCACCTACAGTCCAGGTGCTGGCGCCCCTGGTCGACTTTGGCGTCTCAGATTAATTAGAACTGATGAAATCCAAACTCCGTTTAAAGAACGGACATTTTAATCAAGACGAAATGTTTATAATTGACCTCACGGCAGCAGCTAAAAGTGGGCTGGCCACAAGAGCCGAAGAGGATGATTGTACACAATTCTGTCAAAGAAATACAAACGTCCGTCCTTCGCCTTCGCTGCTTCGGCGTCGGCATTTTTTTTTGTTTTTGTTGATAGACACGATTCCTCATGGTTTGCCTTCGTTGAAGCCAAGGCTAGTCCTCCCGGCCTGCCAGCTGAACTGTTCCCAGCAGGGAGCGGAGAAAAGAACAAAAAAAAGAAGAAAGAAACTGTAATAACAGATAAAGAGAGACAGAGATGGAGAAGGCTAAGACGTGTATGTCGCCCTGATAATTAAAGAAAATAAAGTGATGATAGGAGTGCTTTCCCAACGGGGGGGGGGGGGGGGGGGGGGTAGTCAAGGCTAAATGGCAAGATTCCGAGGGGAAAACACACACACACACACACTCTCTATCTCTCTCTGTTTTTCCAGCTGCTTTGAGGTGACAAAAAAAGTGTTATCTCCTCTTTCCCTTTTCTTTTTTTTATTGTTCATCTTGTTTTAGTCATGGGGGGGGGGGGGGGGGGGGGTGAGCTGGTAGGTGTCTTGCCCTTTCCCTCCGGCCTGCTCATCGTAAACATGAACAGAATCTACTTGTGCGGCAAACAAGATTTTTTTTTTGTTTCCCTCCTGGCACTTCCACAACGAAAGACGCGGATGAATTGTGAGCCATGAACCTTCTTCTTCTTGTGGAGGAAAGGGTGGCACGTCAGAATATCCAGGAAGTAAAACGGGGCTCAGGGGAAACGGAACAATGGTCCATACGTGGCCAGTCGGAGTCGTTGTGTTGTTTGGTTACAGGGGTTGGCTTTCCTACCCATTTTTGTGCTTTAGCAATGTAAATACAAAGATTTAAAACAACAACAACAACAACAACAACCAAAAAAAAACGTGAAATTCACCATATTTGATGCAGATTTAATATCTGGTCCTTTCTTGTGGAAAAGAACCAAACCTAGAAATGAGGTGTGCAGTTGCAAGCCTCCAGGATGTGCGCCTGTCACCGTGACCTCAATCTTTCGCCACCGACATTTTTTTTTTCAGGTCACCCTTGAGTCCCAGTGGACTTTTGAGCCAAATTTTAAAGCGACGTTCCCTCGAGGCTTTCCAGAAATATTGCTTTTATGTGAGGTGGCCTCCACCTTGACCTTTGACCACCAGAATCTCTCAGTTCGTCCTGGAGTCCAGGGGGAGGTTTTAGCCCCGATTTGAAGATTATCCCCCCCCCCCAGGTGTCGGTGATCAATACTCAACCAAGACAGAACTCCGACACTCGCAGTCCACAGTTTCTCGCCGATGTCATTTAGCGTCGATTCCCCCTGGGGCTTCTGCTGATGTGGCCACCAGCGACTAGAAACCAACGCCCCAGCGAGGAACATCTCCGAAGCAATTTTTCCTGCCATCAGTTTATGTTCTCGTCTCACATTCAATCACCCCCCCTTCTATTTCTTTCTTTTTGCACATTTAAATGATATTCATAATAATAATTAAAAAAAAAAACATGTTTATCTGCCTCAGCCAGCTGGGGCACGTGCTATTTCTGTGCTTGATTGACAGCGGCAGACCGGCTGAATAAGTGACAGAGTCGTAGTATCAAAGTTGCGCTCCAGCTGACGAGGCCGTGGGTGTGTTATTAACTGTGGTAATGAAGACGAAGGACCCCGCCGGCATGTAAATGGACCAAAGTCACATTTTCAGGAGCGTTTACATCCTGTTTAATGTGCCGCATCTGAACAGCTAATTAGCTAACTAACCTGCACACTGACATCAGCAGGACACCGTCCCCTCTGTTGGTGTTGGTTCTGTGTCTCATTGGGATGTTTGAAACGCAGGACATGATTTGTTTCTTTATTTATTGTGAAATTAGAATGAAGACTAGAGGGAACCGGCCAGGTATGTGTGCTGTAGCAGGCTTCTCCTTCTTTCTTTCTTTCTTTTAAAAAAAAAGAAAAAGAAAAGCAATTTAGATTCAGCTGCAGTATTAAATAATGTTAAACTGCTGAGAACTAAAAATGCCCTGAAAATTCCGTTGCATTTTTTGGGGGGGGGGGGGGGGGGGGGGCGGGGGTAACCTCTTAAAACCTCAGGCTTTTCTGAAACCTGTCATGACTTTCTAAGCCTCTTTCGCAGATGGAAACATGAAATATAAATATTTATATACACATTGTCGGCCTCTGTGTAAAATTGGTTGCGCCTGCCCTGCCATCATTAAATATTATTGAAAAATCTATACACAGCATGCAGTAGGACATGGACATTGGCTCGGGTCTTCATGTTGCCTCAGGACATAGAAGGCAGAAAAACTCACATGTTGCATCATGTCAGGATGGCCTGAAGTATAAATACGCCGCGGTGACTTGCAACTAGAGTGGGAAAAGCAGGACTTTACTCCCGTAAATCAGCGAGCAGCCTCGGCTGTTTCCAGTCAGGTGTTCGGTGTGGCGACGGCCTGCCGGACGCGTCGCTCTTTCACCTCAGGAAGCAAAGTAGAGAGCTGGTTCTTGATTATTCACCCATCGTCACCCCTGGAGGCTGCTCCGCCGTCACGTTCTCGCCCCCAGCTCGTCGTCTGCAGAGGCCCCCCGAGTGATGTTCCTCATCGGAATGGAGTTGTTTACTTCTTATTGTCAAGAGAATATGAAGCGAATTGTGAATTTGTAGCAAAAGAAAAAAAAGAAGAAGAAGGAAATCAGCATGAACTGGTTTGGCGTGAATAAAGAGAAAAGGACAGAGGTGGAGTCACCGTTCCACTTGGCTGTGGCTGTAAGGACGAGTAGAAGAAGAGCTGTGACTGAGTATTTGTTCAGCGCCAGCTGCTGTTGCTGCTGCTGCCCAGAGATGGAGGCAAAAATTTTGGAATGTCCGTGAAATAAGGTCAGTATTCGCGAAATCGACATTTTCCTCAAAATCAACTCAATGTTTTGCTTCACGATCGGAGCCGTCGACGGCTGCCACTGAACAGTGACCTCCTCTCTGGCATCTCAAGAACGCAGCACGCGACCCTGCAGCGGTGGGATCTGGCATTTTATTTTCTTCACACATTGTTGATGATATATATATATATAGAGAGAGAGAGAGAGAGAGAGATGTAGATACACAAAAAACAAAACGTTTCCCCAAGATCCTTCTGTCAGCTTGTAATTTGTAAAATTTAAATAGGCAATTTAACTAAAATCTACAATCTGGCACTTGAGAAATGCTACCTGGCTGCAGCTGTGGGTCCTCCGGCTGCTCCACCATGGTGTTTTTCACTGTTTTAAGGAATGATAGATGAACCCATCAACCGCCGGGGAGTGTGTGTGTGTGTGTGTGTGTGGGAGGGCTGTGGTTGTGCACTACATCAAAGCCGGGAGAATTTCCTCGGCTGCCCGAGTTCAGCTCAGAGGTCTCTCGTGTCACTTTGTGAAAAATGCCATGCGACGCCAACACACTTCATAGCCGGCTCCGCTGCCACTTTCCGCTACTTTATCTGCTGACTTCACCTCGGCCGCGCTGAGCAGGTGCGGCGCAACATGCACTTTATAGGTGGTGTCGGTGGAGGGCTTTGATAGAGATTCCTTTCTTTGTCACTATTTAGTTGAGGGATTTAGCGTGGACGCCGTTTCATACTCTTTCAAGTAGCACTTCATTGACATTTGGTCCTTTTCAAAGAGGATTTATGGTCGAGGGGTCTGCTCTTTGGAGTCATTGTGGAAGATTTAAAACCGGGAGAGGACGATATAAAACAAATAGGGGTCAGGGCAGGTCAAATGTGGGTCAGGCGTTCGTGTGTGTGTGCGTGTGTGTGTGAGTGAAGTGGATTAAAGAGCGCTGATGCTAATTTATGTTTGAGTGTGTGGACAGAGGGCGTCTGAGCTCACTGGCTTATGTGAATAGGCGCCGATGTATCATTGATGGATTTTTTTTTTTTTTTGTTGCTTAAACTGAAGCTGAAAAAACTTTAGCAACGGATTAAAAAAAACCAAACAAAACAGAGAACGAGATGGCACGTAGCACAGTTCTTGACCTTCAGCCGAACCCACGGTGATGTCATGGGCAGCTCGGCATGCTGGGACTCAGAGAAACCCTCCAAACAGCCGATGCAAGCAGTTTGGATCGACTGAGATGGGGGGGGGGGGGGGGGGGGTTGGATGAGAAAGCGGTGACTTGAACAGTGAAGGCAGCATGTAAAGATTAGAGATACGCATCAGTAAGTGTTTGTAAGTTGGCTTTTTTTGTGGGCTGCTTGTTCGTCCCTGCCTAGCCGGTTTATCGTGCGGCTGCACATTGCTGCTGCTGCGCGTGGGGAGCATTGGTGCATGTTTTCAGGGACGAGGCGAGAGAGGATTGGAGTGATAGGAGGTGCTGAACCCCTCCATTTACCAACAGCCCGACAGAGGCCCCCGGGCTCCGCGCCTCCATCTTTATCTCTGCAGTTTTCTCTGTAGTTCTCCCTCTCTCGCTCTGTGTCCGTCTCTCCGCCCGTCTGCTTTTCCGTGAGTTTGTCATGGCTGGATGTGAGCTTGGCAGCGACGCGTGCCAGTGTTGTTGTTTTTTTTCTTTTTTTTCTTTTTAGAAGCTGCAGGGGGAAAGGGAGGCTGGGGAGGAGATTGAGGGGGAGAGGAAAGACAGGGGATTGGTGGAAACCTCTGGACACAGTGTGTGCCACAAAGCTCAAGCTACAGGCAACAATAGTATTACAAGTATTGGCAACGTGGTATGACAGCATGAGCAGATTAGTGTTATTTCATAAACTGTGCGGCTGTTGGGGAATTGTAATTCTGACTGGGAACATGGAACTTTCACTCTCAGCGGGCGATGCATTGCCAGGTTTGGAGGTTGTGTTTCCTGGGATTGTAGCAATGAAGTGCATGGAGCAAACGATGCATTGGAGTGCTCATTGGATCGACTCTAACTTCTGTAAGGTTGTGAAATCACCAAACATAAAAGTAGCGGGAAAAAGCGGGAGTAGGGCCCCACATTGGCTCTCATCTCCAGATGCCTCAGGGTGCCTGCAGTATGACTGTGCTCATGCTTGACATGCTAATTTGAGACACACTCACGGCTCCGTGGCGGCGACCAACATGCGTTATCTTCATTTTTTTTCTGCCGGTAGAAGCATAATCCTTGATGCCAACTTTTAAACCCACCTGTCAGCCCCGCTCAGTGCTGTGGATCCAGAAACAACATGGACACACTCGACACAGTCCAGCCAGTTAGCATGCTTAAAGTGCACGCTAACTCGCTGCCATGCTGAAAGCCACCAGCAAATAAGCCTTGAAAACGAGCATTTACAGTTCAAAATGTCTGTCACGCGAACAACGGATGCTAACGAGCTGCTGTGCTGAGAGAAAACAGCAAAGAAGTGTCAAAAACAAACATTTACCATCCAAGTGGTCACCAAATATGTTGGCTACACAGCTAGGTAGCATGCTAACAATGGATGCTAACCAGATGCCTTGCTGTGAGGGAGCTGAAATCATGTTTTGACAAACAATATTGCCCTGTTTGTCCCAAACTGTTGCCATTTACGTACACAGGAGCTCCGGCAAAGTGGATACAAAAGTGATGCGACACATCCGTCTTTCCAGTGTGCTTGATGGCTCCAGAAAACATGCAGCACTGGGCCGGATGTTTCAGTGTAACACTCAATAAATGTATCTGCAGGTGAATGCTGCTGCGGTTCTCACTCTCAAATCTGTCTGCGAGGATACACTTCAGTTCGGTAAAAGCACTTAAAAAAAAGAAAGAAAAAAAAAGAAAGCGAAAATGACGCATACTTGTTATGAAAATGCTCAATAACAGGATGAGATGTTGCAGTTCGGTATAAATAGACATTTTCTTTTCAGATGCCGCGGCGCATTTGAGCTCACCTAAACAGGATTAGGCTCCTCGAACAGTGTGTATGGCAATAGAGACGGAGGAGAGGTTCTGAGGGGCAGCGTGACAGAGATGGAAGGAGACCAGAGGGAGGAGGATAACTAGGCAGCCGTCCACCAACTATGTTTCTGGCACGGTGGAGACTTTCCCCTGAGTCAACGCACACACTCTCTCTCTTTCTCTCTCTCACACACACACACAGACACTGACAATGGCATCGCCTCTGGCAACGCCTGGCTGGCTTAGGCCCCCAACTCTGTTCTTCCTCATTGTATATGCTGTTTTCTCCTTTTCCCTTTCACCTGTCACATCCGCTTCTCTTTTTTCCAGGGTCTCCATCTTTATCCAGCTCTCTTTTCGGGCTTTTATCCCTGCGTACCCTCCCTTTCCTCATCCCTCATCGTCTTTTATATATGTATTGCCCTCCTTCTCTTTCCCCTCCACAATGTTCTCATTGGCTCCCATTTGTGCCCCTCATTGTTTTTCCCCGACCTTTATGTTTCACCCCCACCACCCGCGTTCGTTTTCATCCGTCCTCTCATCCTTATTCTGAACCTGACTCTCATCTTTCCTCCTCCTGTCGTCTCTCTCATTAATTCTCCCATCTTTAGCGCTCTCTGCCTTACTGTCTCTCTTCTGTCTTTGTCTGTCTCCTGCTCCGTCTGCTGCCTCGCCAGTTATTTAATTAATTCATCATCGTCACCAAAGACTTCATGAAACTTCCCCCCATTTTCTCTCCATCTCTCATTATCTCTTCTCCTGATTTGAATGATGACGTCTTGAAGAAGAAGAAAGCAAAGAGGAGAAATGAAATGGCTGAGTTTGGATCTGGTCCTCGAAGGAATGTAGTTGAAGTTCTCTGCCTTTTATTTTATTTTTTTTTGTGTCAGTCAAAGGGTGGGCGCCACGGAGGCTTCATCCTGAGTTTCTGCGTGCGGGGCCGTTTTGACTGTTAGCGCACGATGCTAATGGCGTCTAGTTTTTAGTTCCAGACGAACCACAAGTGGTGAAGTGTGCAGCGATGACGTGAGTTTTTCCACGCCTGTCGTTGCTCAAGAGTTAGAAATGACCTTGAATCTCAAGGAATTAAAAACTGCAAAATACATTTGTAAGTGATGACAACGATGATGGCAGGAGGGCGGCGCAGTGGTCAGCGCTGTCGCCTCACAGCTAGAAGGTTGTGGGTGGAGCCCCGGCTGGAGCACGGGGTCTTTCTGTGTGAGTCTGCATGTTCTCCCTGTTCCTGCTGGGTTCTCTCTGGTACTCCAGCTTCCTCCACAGTCCAAAGACATCAAGAGGGGACCAGGTTAATCCAGACTCTAAATTGACCGTAGGCGTGGCTGGGAGAGCCAATGGTTGTCTGTCTCTATGTGTTGGCCCTGAGATGGACTGGTGACCCGTCCAGGGTGAACCCCGCCTCTCATCTGAAGGCAGTTGGGATAGGCTCCACCCCCCGCGACCTTTAAGCAGTCAAAAATGGATGGACGGATGATGGCAGACCTAGAAATAAAAGAAATCCTCGATTTGCTCTTGTGTGAGGTGAATATTCTACAAACTTATCTGATCCTTTATTATTCTGAACTGTTTGGAGCCCAGTGTCACTGTGCAGGACACGGCGGCCGCTATCGCAGCTGGACGTTCACTCGCTGGCCGAATCCAGTTTGAATTTATTTGAAGTCCACGTGTCTTCTCCTGGTTCTGGTTCGCTGATCCGTGCTAATTGACCCGTGGCGTAATGGAAGCGTCGTATAAAAAAAAAATATTTTTTCACGTCACTAAATTGTTTACTTTGAAGCTGTAATTCCGCAGTGTGAAAGCCTGACTCATGTTTAATCGTAGCAACGTTCATTCTACGAGCCTGTGTCTGTTTTTGGCTCCCGCCTTGACATCCATTTGAAGTTTGGCCGCTCCAGGACTATAACTAACATCAGCTGACAGAGGGAGCTGCAACCGACAACTTCATCAACACTCATCAATTCACAGAATATCTTTGACGTTCATGATGCATCTCATTTGCATATTTTTTTACCCAAATGTTTTTATTTATTTACCGGGATGAGAATCTCTGTCCTCAGATTTACTGTCTTCTATCCATCTTCGCTAACACCCATTCTCAGTATTTGTTACACTCATTTATCTTCCTCCGTGTATAATATATATATTTTTTTCCCAGCCTTTCTTTACACTTGCCACCCACTCTATCTCTCCTGATGACTCTGTCGGTCTTGCTCGCTTTCTCCTTGTCTATGCGATGAAACATTTGCAGGGAGACCATTAACAGACTAAGACAAGACAAGACAAAAATAAAAGGGGGAGACATCATGGTGTTCGAAGACGAGAGGAATAAGAGAGCTCTTGAGAGAATGCAGAGAAGAGAAAGGAGACGGAAGCTGGAAAAGAGAGAGAGAGAGAGAGAGAAATGGGCGAGATTGGAGAGAAAATAGGCACAACAAATTGGACTGAAATGCGAGGTGTAGCACGTGGCCCCTGCGTTGCCTCGGGAGGAAGAAGAGAACGGTTGGGGATGGGAGGAAAACGTTGATATGTCAAGAAAGCAGAGGAAAGTGGGGAAGTTTTCTGGGCTGTTTTAGAGTCGGAGAAACGCAGTGAAATCTGCGGTTGTCAAGCAGAAATGGAGGTCCTACATCGCACGAGGACACATGTCCCCCGATGGCTGATGGAGAGCTGCAGCTGCTTTCCGGGAAGTGTCAGAAAATGTGAGAACAAAATAAGAAGGAAGCTGTGACCCCCAAGAAAAGGATTTTATCAAACAGTCAAAGGCTCCAAGTCTGAGTCGAGGGTTCTGGGATTGGTTCTGCTGCTCAACATTCATATTTTACTTTGAAGGCAAGAAAAAAAAGGACCAAACAGATTAAAGTTTTCTCAGGAAAGTCTGTGTTTATATGCCGACTTTTCTTGGACAAACGAAGACGCTTTGACTGCGTGAGACGATCGTGGGATGCAGGACGCTCTGATGCAAAGATCCCGACGTGATGCTTTCATCCGGCTCCAAATGTACGAGCTGTAGAAGCGTCGCCGCTGCCAGGGGTTGAACCGGGGTCGGCGCAAGGCTAAGCCACTGCTTTGACTTCTACACTAACCAGACATGTTCTTCAGGCCCTTGGCAACACGAAAATATCCAGTGTTTTTGTCTGCACTTGTTAAGGTAGAAAAAAAAAACCTGTTTTTCCACGTATCTGTATCCTTGAGGTCCCCTTGTCGAGTAAACAAACAGCGTACACACGCAGAGCAGCGGCTCTACTTCACATGCTGGTGTATTCCGGAAAAAAATAAACAAAAAACAAAAACAAAACAATTTTCACAGTACTTCCACATTTAGATGTTAGGAAACCACATTTTCTGACCCTTTCTGGATCCGGCTCTTGCCGTAGTGAAGGTGGAGGTACTGGCTTTCCTCCATAGAACCGAGGGTTGATCTGCAGGCACTGCAGCGCTACACGCCTGAGTGAGGCGAAACGTGATGTCACAAATGTGTCAGGAAGTAGGAATTTCAATCCAGGCATGCAACACTGTCCACACAGTGTTTGTGTCTGGGTGCCTAAACCTAACTGGAACTAAACCTAGCATTCAGACATCGTACTGCACTTTTAACAGCTTTTTTTTGGGGGGGGGGGGGGGATGGAAGCTGACATACAAAATTTCGACCCGCAGCTGCGTTGCTCTGAAGCGACCACGCACGAGGAAGCCTGCAGCTGGAAGAGTGGCCGCCGGGTCGGAAGTCGAGGTTTCCGTCAACGTAGTACGAAAACGAAGTGCGTTTGTGAAGCTGAGAAGGTTGATGGAAACTGCAAAGCTCCGGGGGGGGGGGAGAAAGAAAGAAGTACAACAGAAGAAAGAAACTCCCTTTTTTTTTGGTGAGTTTGTCTTCACCTCTGGATAGAGAGCGACATCATTTTTCCAGACTCTTCTCCTTTTTTGATGGCTGCAGGTGTCTTCTGCTCTCCACAGCGATGAGTAAAATGAACTTTACTGACACTTTCTGATGAAAACACAGACCGGCTGTACTTCGTTTGCTTCAAACACACCCATTCACAAATCCGCTTTTTTTTTCTTTCTTTTTTTTTGGTGCAAAATTTGCTAGTTTGCTTTAGGATACGGTGTGACATCAGACGCTCTGTCAACAAGACTGTTATTTCTCTTTTTACTGTTGAGGAAAGACACCGAGATGCATGTGGAATAGCAGAGGGGAAGCAGTCCGAGCGTAGCTGTGTACTGTCAGAGGCTTTCCACTGGCTTTGCTGCCTTCTCCCATCACGGACGGATGGTGTGACTGGATGAGGCGTCCTTGATTGCTTGATGTGTTCCGTACAGTCTGCAGCTTCCACTGCGGAGTCTGGAAGGCCTCGCCGGCGACGTCCAGCGTGACGCCAACGCGGACTTTCCCATACCAGCGATCTGCGCAGTCCGACTTGCAATCAACCTGCATTTTTGCCGTTATCTTATTGGGTAAAAATCCTGGAGGGAGACATTTAGGTTTCGAGCAAAGCTCGCTGGGTAATCGCTCAGGATGCCACAAAACGCTGCAAACAAACATATTTAAAAACTGCTGAGGGGATGAGAGGGGAAGAGGAGGAGAGGATGAGTGTGGTGGCTGCTTCCGGGCTCTCAGGAGCAATTTTCTCCCTCAATACGAGTACTTAAAGCTCCATGGATTATTAATGGCCCATCTCAGAGGAGCCCCCTCCTCATTTTCTCTCTCCTTATGTCACCGGTGCGCTCCGTTTCACCCTCCCCTCCGCCGCTCTCTTCGTCATCGTCTCACTTCCTGCCTGTGTCTCCCAAGTTCATTTTCGCCATCTTTTTCGCTCCACTCTCTGCTTTGAACTCACTCTTTATCCACTTGCCGTTTCTGGAGTTCATCTGTTTTTCACTTACCGCCCTCTTTTCAATCTCCACTTTCATCTAATCTTCATCCCCTCTCGCTTCAGCCCCGTTCCAGCCTCACTTCATCATTTTATCTTTCTCTTTTTCTTTTCAATAACTGCATCCATTTCATCTTCCTCCCCGCAACTGCAGTCTGTTTGCCTCCGTAGTGGGATTTCATTTTTGTTCTCACCCTTATTCATCCCTCCATCTCACTGTCCCGCGACCTCATCTCAGCTTTCTTGAATGCATTTGTACATCTGCACTGTTCCTAATGGACTGGAGCAGACACCTGCTATTCATAAACCTTTTAACCCCCCCCCCTTCACGTGCAGCTACCACGCCACGCGTGAATGCAGTCCACTCCTCCTTCGATGTGTGTGTGTGGTGGGGAAAGCATGTATTCTTTATTATTGATGGTAACGAGGCCGATACCAGAATCTTCCCGCGCGCCTGCTGCTTTTTTAAACTGCTCATTCAACATTTCAACTCCGTCATTCGAGACGTCACGTACCAAGACACCGCGCTCAAAAGCTGGCGCCAAGCAAAAAAGCCACGCCATCCGGCAGCGCAGTGACAAAAAGTGGAGTTCAGACTTGGAGGAAATGACGTTTGCCGTTGAATCAGCACGACTGGAGAAACACAGGCTCTCTGGATAGTTGGCAACACTCAAAGCTGACATGTTTCTGCACCCAAGTCTCCATGAATAAAACTCTTCCAGAGAGCCTGCATTCTGACATTGTTCCTGTGAGTTGTAAAGCCCTACAGTCCAGCCTGGGGGTCCAGAAAAGACAAAAAAAGAAGAAGAAAAAAAGACATACAATTAAAAGCCCACAACGTTTTGGCGATCCAGGTGTGTCCTGCTGGTTCTTCTTTGCAAAAAAGCTTCGTAGAATCTACGTGCTTTGCAGTATTTCTCTCAAATTTGGAATAGTCACAGTGGACGGGTTACCGGATGGATTCAGTGGTATTTCTGGGGATAGGAGCATTGCTAGCATGGTGATATCCACTGCCAGGTCTATTCTTTAACGTATTTCGGTTGTGTCCTCTCTACCTCCACCACCTCCACCATCCTTAGGGCTTTAATCGTCTTCTGTCTTGCCCCCTTAAAGCCTCCTCTCGCCACCCCAGGGGTATCCCTCTAGATCTGCTCCTGATCTCCAAAGTTCTTACAAAAAGCAAACAAGAAGACATTCTCACGTCAAGTAGCTCAGGGGCCTCGCCGTTTATGGCGTCACCTGCTGGGTTTTGGGTTCACTTCATTCTCGGAGTTGCCCAGTTCACCTCTCGGAGCGCCTGATCCACCCTGTCCGTCTGTCTCTTCCTTTTTAAAGCAATGCAAAAATTGTTTGTGGTGGAGTGTATAATAATAATAAGAATAATAATAAAAAAGAAATTAAAAAAGCCTTGAAAGGCACGGCTGAACTCGCACATTAGTCATAATGAAATCTGAAGTCAAGTCTTCCTGCGGCTGAGGATCCACATCAAAGTGCGACAAGAATGTCACGTAGGCGCCGCTGCGTGGTTCGGTCCACCCTGACTGACCTCGGTTCAGCTGTCACTGTCTGCATAGCTCTGTGTGTGTGTGTGTGTGTGTGTGTGTAGCAGCTGCTGATTGGCTGACAGGACACTGGCCAGCTAAACGCTCCAGGTTTGCCAAGAGAGAAACTGGCAAGCTCATAATCACATCATTAGATACCATTAAACTGTAACAGCTTGCTATGAAGATGCTGAAAAATGCCTCTAAAAAATGATTCATCTGAAACGTCTGTCAGCTCTTCTGGAGACGGTTTAAACCTTCCACCCGTTTTTCCTCTCTGTTGTTGGGGTTTATCTCCTTTACGTGACGCTTGTCGTGATCTTCAGCGAGTTAACGGGGGTTGGGACGATCTCAGGGTTCTGTTTGGTCGGTGCGTCGGCAGAAAAAAAAACAAAAAAAACCCCCCAAACATTCAAGATTATCAAACAGTTTAAAAAAGAACAACAAAGATTATAATGTGAATTTGGGATGAAATCCATTGACTTGGGTGAAAAAAAAAATTCCCCATTCGCTGCTACAGTGGAAGAAACTGGGGAGTGGGGGAACGAAAGACAAACATCAGAGCAAAATAATCATTCCAGTGAGGACGAGCTGATGACGTCGTATTCTGCGCCACACCGCACCGCACCGCCGGCATTCGTTTCGTGCACAGTTCCGGAACCCAAAATAACCGAGGCATACGCAGACATCACGGAAGAACGTTGGTTACTCGTGAGTCCGTCCGCAAATTGTTGCAGACGCACATCGGCGTGCTCTGATGGGACCGGGAGGAACCTCTGGCGCTGCTACGGTTCAGACGTGTTCAGTTTTTGATGGATTTCCTTACACTGCTCCAATTGTTTCGGGCTTTGCCGTGAATCGGCCTTGATTCTCATGAGAACGGCTAAAAACTACGTTTAAAAAAACAAACAAACCCCGAAAGGCATCAGTCATTCTTTCCAAAGATGTCGTTGGCCTTGATGTACTGTGAGCACTTCCTTTTAAACTATCATTTATTTTTCAGTCGAGGTAAATTGGGGGTTGTGGTCTTTCTCTCTCGTCTTTGTCCCTCGCCAGTCCAATTTTCCACCACTGCCTCTCTCTCTCTCTCTCCCCCAGCTCACTCTGTCCATTTTGTCATTTTACCAACACTCTCTTTCTCCTCGTCTCTCTCCCTCCCTCCCTTTCTCACTCCATCTCTCAGTGGCTCAGCTTGTCAGGCCATTTTGCTTGTTTTCTCTAAGCCATCCCCCTTTTTAGCAGAGATGCTCTTAAGCTCCTTGTTTCCCTCCTCCTCCTCCTCCTCTCCCTCCCTCGCTCGACTCTCTATCTGAGCAAATTGCTCAGGACGATGCATCCAGGTTAGCCTGCCCTAGTTTCTTTTCTCCTCACTCTCTCATGTCCTTTCTTCATCTGCCATCACTGCATTTATTTATTTAGATGGGAAGATGAGGATGAGAGGAGAAAATGAGACAAGCAAAAGGAGGAGGGTGAAAGTGACACAAATAGGAGGATAAGAGGAGGGAAAATGGTCTTAAAGGACGAACAACTGAGCTTCTGTCAATACGCCTTGTTGCCCGGTGAAAGAGGGTTGGTCGCTGTTTCCTGTCTTTGTCCAGGGTGCAGCAGCCTCCGTCCTCCACCAGATGATCACTTCTGCCTCACTCTGGTTCCTGGAAAATGACGACCGTGACCACGACAGGATGCTTCAAGAAATATTTTGACGTTACAGGGACCTTTTTTCTTTGTAACGGCTCATCTGAGGGTTGAGTCCGCGCCGCTGTCATCCCTATGAAGCTACAACAATGGACTGTTAGCTTAGCATAAAGCAAAGAGTCAGTGGTCAAGCAGATGCCGGTGAAAGAAAAGGCGTTTTCAGACTGAAAGACCTACAAATTTGCCGTAGCAGACCATCCAGCGTTTTAGCCGGATACTCCGCAATAATGTGAACGCAAGCCGGAGTTTCTCCCCAGGGGGCCGTAGCCCGCAAAAGGAGGCGTAGTCTAGTGGCACATCCTAATATCACGTCACATGTTATGCTAGGCATGTCCAAAGTCTTCCGTTTATAATAACCTGCGCCTTGTTGTGAGGGGAAGCCACGTTCCCTCATCCTCCTGGCCAGATTTTCCCCGTTCCTGAAATGTTCCGGTGAATGACATCCTCTGTGCGGGGGCTGAGGAGCTCGCCGGTCTCGTTCTCTCCCCAGTTGGCCATCTTCCGAAGTGTTCGAAGTATCTTGAACTTGTAACTCGCAGGTGAAGTTATTCTCGTCTCTCCCTTTGTGCGTAACCATGTTTGTTAATTTCCCGCTGGGTAGGGTACGTCATCACCACGCCCCAAAACTCTGTGTCGGACTCGTCAGAAAAAGGACGAGGGTTGGAGGAGGGAAGATTGGCGTGGCGTTTCCCCCTCCCCGAGCTTGTGGCGTTCAGTGTGAACACAACAGGCTCCCCGGAACTTTGGGGGGGGGGGGGGCAGCTTTTGTGGCAGTGTGAAAACGCCTTTGATGACGATGTTTATATCGAGGTCAGTCACTTCCAGGAAGCATCATTTTAACACCAGGGTACCGGTGCTTTGTAGCGTAATCAGTAATAACCTCAATAAGTGCCTGTTTTCAGAAGTAGCGTAGAGTTTGTGCACACAAAGAGGAGAAGAAGGAAAAAGACAGAGGAAAAGTGGACTGGGATGTCGTCATTTACAAGAGCTCCTGATTTATCTTCCGGTTCCAGACTCAGCGGCCCCTGGCGTCTTGGGTTTTCCAGCAAGCCCCACGTTTAGTTGCTGGATCAGCGCGAAATCCACTGTGAGGAGACTGAAGTTCTCTGTTGGCAAGCCGCAGCTCTTACAGCAGGAGGCGCTAGCGGCGTAAAACTTCACAAAACGGTTCAGCGCAATTTCAACTGTCCTTTGTTGAAGGTGTTAATGAAAGAGAGAGCCGTTGATGGGAAATTCATTAATGTCGCACCAGGCAAGGTTTTTGAATAAAGCAACATTCTGCTCATCATTGTAAATTGGGGCCACGACAGAGGGGACCATCACTTTCCTTCTAATTGGGGTGCTGAAGATTCAAACGGTGACATAATAAGACAGAACTGAGTTATTTAAACTAAAAAAAAAAAATGTAAAAAAAACAAGAGCGAGATGAGAAGGTGATTTGGTAGCTCTGATGTCTGAAGTGAAGGGGACCAATTCTGTCCCGCCGCTGGCGTTGGGAGCGCTTTCACCCCAGGACAGCGAAGAGTTAACCAGATTATTGTCGGTATTAGCCGCACACAGCACTGTGCAGCGTTTGTGTTCATTCGGTGAAAGGCCACATCAGCAGGAAAATGTTCAGCAGAGAGGGGGAGAGAGCAATAACTCCTTTTGTAGAAACAAAACCAGCAGAGAATAATGGAGCTGTGTGTTGTACAATTAGCAGTTTAATCATTCCGCAACATGCTGCTAAATAGGAGCACAACGGAAACAGACCTGGGCCTGAAACTACATGTTGTTGCAACAGTTAAGACCGAGTGTTACTGTTGGGGGGGGGGGGGGGGGGATACAATGCATAAATATAAAAAAAAAGAAAACCTTCCCGAAGATCTTTCAGTTGTGTGGTAGTACAAAGTGTTCCTCTGCAGAGTTTAGGGGAGAACACAGTGAGTAGCAAATACCAGCCTGTCTGCAGGAATGAGACCAGCTCTGAGCTTTTATAGTTGCTTTTGATTCGGTGGCAGATGTGAAGGAAGGGCCCTCTGGTGTTTGAGCGAAGTGTGCATTTCTCCCTGTCGTGTCATTTTTAGACGACACGGTGGGGATAGTACTGAGGTACAAGGTGCTGAAAGAGAAGTGGATTCATTCTCCGAGGGAAACTCTAAAGGGATTATAGAGCTCTGAACTTTTCTCTGTGTGTGTGTGTTATTCAAATGATTTGGCAAACCATCGAAAGAAATCGTTTCGCTTTGCTGCATTGGCAGAAAACTCCTTCCAAGCTGTACCAAACCATTTCGGCCCCACTAATTGTCTGGGCTCCATTGCAGGGCCAACCAGTTGAATTACTAGCACTAAAGGGCTCTCGTGTCCAGTGGACCTCTCTGGTTACAGCTGCCATCGTCTCAACAGGAACAAAAAAAAAACAAAATGTGGGTGCTGCTGTTGCTATGCAACTATTTGAAGTGTGGGTTGAAATTTGGTTGAACTTCCTCACATCAGTCATGACAACATACTTGGCGGAGAGGGCCCTCCTTGTCCTTTCCTCCGGGGGAAAGATTAAAACGGTAAACGGCCTTATTAACATGCAGATCAAATCAAATTGTATTCATACTGCGCAAAATTACAAATTAAAGATTTGTCTAGTGGGGATCTTCTGTCCTTAGGCTCCAGACGAGGGTGAGGGGGAAAACGACCTGAAAACACTTTTAACAAGGAAAATATCAGAAACCTCCCTGTTGAGGATTCCAGCACGATGGATCCAGATGTTCAGAACGCTAGACTTCTGGAGCACTTCTCACAAAGCGCTGAAGCCCCCGACTATTCTAGCACCGATGTTCCTCTGATCTGGGGCTTTTGTTGCCGAGCTCCAGAGCAGAAAACTAGGGCTAAACAGTGTGAACTCGGCTCAAGGAGCAAACTTCAAGTCAAGCTGCTGAATCGGGGGGGGGGACTCAGAACTTAAAGAGATACTTAGACAAAAGACCTAAACCTTGATAAAACTGCAGCCTCGCAGTAGCACGTTAGCCGTTAGAGATGTCGAACCGGAACCTCCTACGGCCGTACTTAGACCCTCGACTCGGAGGAGGAAATACTATCCCAAAAAATCTCATTACATCAGGGATGCCAATCAATAAAATATACATTTTGAAAATAATATTGCCGAAAGAACATTATGATCCCCCTGATGTTGAGCAACCGACGACGCCATCTTGAGAACGAGCCTGAGCGTAAGACCCCCACAGGAAACGAGGCTTTGGTGGCGCGTGAGAAAGCAAATGACGCAGAAGGTTAGTAGAGAACTACGGTTGTCGCGACAACAGAAACTTGGTCCCGGTTCCACTGAATTTAGACATTTCTCCTGTGTCCCACATCGATGTCAGTCTGAATTTACGGTTGCGATTTCGAATAAATCATCTAGCTATCACGAGGGTTTCAAGAGCGACGTGGCTCCTTTAAGAATAGTTCTTCTTCGGGATGTTGAGCTATCGCTTCATGTTGGTTCGCAAAACACTGGAACGTGGTTTTGGTCTGGAGGAGTTTTCGCATTCACCGAAACTGTTCGCCTCGAATGTCCTCACACAGATTCATGTCGGGCGGGGGGTGTGACTTATGATCCGTCTATGTTGAATGACAGAATCAGAAGAGCTTCGCCTCTCGCTGTAGCGCACCTGGCGTCTCTAGCCTCGGTGTGCGTTTTTGTTTTTTTTGGTTTTATCCCCACGAATCCACAGAAAGACCCGTTGCTGCACCTCCTGCTCTCATTCTTTGTTGCTCATGTCCAGAACCTCAAGCACCTCTGGTTCCAGTGCCACTGAAAATAAAAGTCAGTTTTGGCAACATCCCTAAAGAGAACTACAACTTATCACAAGATGAGCAGCGGAGAGAGATTAGAGGAGTATGAAGAATAAGAGAGAGGATTATGGATCAAAAAGGACACCACAGAGACCCGGGACAGACTGCAAGACAGGACAGGGGTGAGAGGACCTGTACTACCCCATCAGGAGATGCACCAAGACTGAGACGGACCTGCTGAAAGGACAGTGGCAGGAGACTTCTGTCATTATCACTTTTGTCCTCTGTAACCACTGTCCTGTGGTCGTTTTGTGAATGCCACTGACGGAAATAATGGCGGGTCAGCAGGGTGACAGTTTAAAAAAGAAACACCCACACACACATGTGCGCTTGTATCACTTTGATGTGACCCAGGCTCCAGCTAATTCCCCCCTGAGCCAGCCGTAGGCTTCAGGCCATTGCATTATACAGTGCACTCTGTACTCTGCCAGACTATGAAAGACCCCATTTCACAGGCGTTTGGCGAGTCAATCTATCCTGGCCAGAGGCAGCTGCAATGTTATGTCAGTGACCTTGGGCTCCATTTGCATCGGCGTGGATTAAAGGCCGCCTCCAGTGGCCTCATCACCCCATTAATATTTCAGGGCTTCACTCAAAAGTGTCCATTTGTATAAATGATGTCTGATTATCTCCACTTCTCATAATTCGGTTAACCGAGGGCATACAAGAAGGCTTATTATAAAGCTACCAATGTTTGCATGCAGGGCCTGCCTTACAATATTTAAAGTGTTTGTGAGGTGGCTGGAGGGCTTAAAGATGGTACTTAACCAGTGGCTCCAGCATTTTTACCCCCAGGGCCTTGAAAACCAAGATCACAAATGACAAAATCTACATGTCTGACTCTCTCATAATGATTTTAATGGCTAGCCTGCCACTAAATTCAGTGAAAGGCCATATTAGACTGGTGCTTTCATGCATATTTACTCTCGTGTGAGTCAAATGGGAATTTAAACCTCATACCTAAAACTTTTCTCATCTAATTTGGATCTCCATTTATCATTCGTCCACTGGACTGCCAGTCAAAGTCGAATAAATTTGCCTGCCATTTCGTCCTGATGGGTGTGACTGATGCAAGAAAACATGATAGGACCGACCGCCCTCCCAAGTCTGCGTTTGAGTTTTGTAGTGACAAGTGGTAAGAAAAAGAACAATCAGGAGAGAGACAGAAAGATACTCACAAAATCTGAACGTCCTGGACGGAAAATTCTTAAAGGAAATGGTCAAACAGAAGCTGTGCCTCTTTTTTTTTTTAAATATTCAGATCCAAACGGATGGTCCTCCTGGACAAGGCTGGATGCTGGGTAGAGGGACCGTCTACAAAGACCAAAAGCACCCAGCAACTCCACTCTTAATTAGCGTCGTGTCCCCAGAATCACTGCACGCATCAATGGTGTGTTGATCATACGGCAACATGTCCTCCCGACCGTTTTTCCCATCGAAGTAGAACCAACAAGAGGGCATTGAAGTGGGAACTGATTTTTATTATATAAAATCTTTTCATTCAGGAAAAAAAAAAAAAAAACAAGTCTCTCTTGGGGCTCCAACGCTGTCAGGGTCAGCGATGAATGACTCACTGAAATTCCTTCAGAATTTTCAGTGTAGTGACTTTTGCAGAACCTCATCCGTGGAGTTTGTTCTGCTCTTAATGTTTTCGGGTTCAGGCTGCAATTGCAAGTACCACTTTCAACTATTTTCTTTTTAGTAAATTACCTGAGGCACATATAGGTGATTAGAGATGGAGCCGTTAGTTTCCCTTTCGGCCAGTATATCGACCTCAAATAGCAGGGTCAAAACAAAGGGATATGACCTGAATTCCGGTATTTCAAGTCAGGTGAAATGTTGGCAATGATGTCCTTTAACTTGTTTTCCACATTTATCCTCTGTGCTGCAATTATTTGATCTCTCAATCCTGTGCTTTTGTCCTGTTCATTTTTGCCCTTTTCAGAAAATTACAAACGCAGAACAAAAGTTGCAAGGTCACAATCTCCTGTAAAAACTCACTGCTCCTTTGCAACATATTTGGAACATGTGCCTCATGTCCAAGAAAAGAAAAAGCTCCTAAAACCTGACGCACACCAGACAATACCAGGATTAGCAGAAAGGCCTAATTTCAAAATCCAAGTGTTTCAAGCATGAACATTGTCAAACTTAGACTGTTAGCATTTTCTCAATTGTGGTGGAATATTAGTCGAATATATGTCTGCATTTACTGAAAAGGAGCCACTTCTTTTTTTTTTTGCATATTCTATTCTTCATACTAAAGTTTTAACAACATTTTGGATCATGTACAGCAGTCCAGCTACTTGATGCCGCAGGTCTAAGATCCCAGCAGTTGTTGCCCACTTGGTTTGAAGTGCAGTGTTGTGCAAAATTAGCATGAAACCGCGATAGCACGTGATAGAAACGGTTTCAGGTCAAATTCTGGAGGGACTCCCATGTAGAACATGGGACGTCATGAGGGGCTGGGTCTTGCGTCGCGTAAACAGGGGTGTTTATGGAATGATTTAAATAGAGGTCATGTCAACAGCTTTATCAAAAAAATTGTCTCCTTTAAATAAAAAAAAAAAAAAAGTCAACAGTTGGATTATTGCAGTGCATGTAAACATAGTCGCTGAGCCCGAGGGTAAACGTGATAAAGCTGCCACAGCCCAGCTCAGGGAGTGTGGTGTCCACCTGGCCACGTATCGGGACCACTGGTGCTGACACACTTGGCTAGACAGACCATAGTGCTGGCACGTGTGGCCTGGTTGGGTTTGTCGTCAACGGGGAAAAGACTGAGTTGACTTGGAGAGAGAAATATTTGTTCTGCTCGTGTTTCTTGTATTTGCTGATCTTTTGTGAGCTGAGAGAGGACACACTCTGGTCTGATAGTGAGTATCTTGTTTTATGGGGTAACGGTTCTCTACGGTCTGTATCCCAGGCTGCTGGGTGTAATGGTGTCTGCACCGTTAGCAGCGACGGTGAACAGGCTATGAGATTTCCATGTTTTCAGACCTCGTGTGTAGCAGACATTGCAGGGTACGGGACCTGCTTCATGTGTCCTTGCTGCTCCAGAGGGAAGGGCCCTCTAGTTTTATCTGGGTGAAGGGCGTGCATGCGAATCAACAGGAGGCAGGATGTCCCTCCTGAGTCACGACCGGCTTGCACCAGAGGAGGCTCTGCACGTTTGTCAATGGGGAAAGAAAAGCTGCTTCCATTTTGACCTCAGTTTCCTAATGTTGTTTGGCGAGGCTGGGATTCAGAGGAAGGTGGAAAAAGTTGACTAGCATGTTATGTCGTCAGAAGCTGGAAGCACAATGTTAAGTGCAATTTGGGTGATTCAGAACTTCACTTTCGTCCACATTCGAATGTCTGACGTCTGTCATTTTGTATACGCAGAGACAGGCAGGCGATGGAAACGTCCACGTATTTGCGAATGCTCAGGAGTTAATTTGGTTTCTTTTTTGCCACGCTTAGAAATTTGAAATATCCACTTCATCAGCAGCTGCAGAGAAAACACTGTTATGTTGCTAACTGGTGGTCTGTCAGCTTGTTTTTGCCGAAGCAAACTTTGCAACGGAGGTTTTTTTTCAGCGCACAAAACAAAAATCAGAGTGCAAACAGAGACATCAGAGGTTCTCATAGTGAATCAAAGGGAAGTGTAACAGGTTTACAAACGTCCATATGTTGTATCCGTTTGTTCCATTTCACCGTCCCTGTGCTTTATGGGAGTAAGTTTGTTTTTTTTAAAACTGCACACAATCATGCTTTATATTGACGTTATTGATTTTAACTTTGCGAAGCTCCTGTCGGCCCCGAAGTAGAAGGAGTGTGTGGCTGCAGACGACGGGACAATCATTCGGTCTCTTCCAATGAAAGAGCTCCGACGTGAAACAAATGTGGGCTAATGTGTCATCTCGCCACACACTGCACTCCGGTGACACCGCCGCCAGTAACCCCAACACTGAGTGAGGCCTCTACACACTTGCACAGCGGGGACAAATGCACACACACTGAGACTTGTCCCTGCGCATCGCATCATCCAGTCAAGTGGAGAGTTGTAGGGTTTCAAAGCAGGCTGAACTGAATTCATGTGCCGTTTCACGCAGGGAAGGAGGGAGCATGTTTAAATGTTTAAACTGCCCTCATTGTGCCATGTGCCATATGGTTGAGGCGTTGAATGCACTTTTAGCATCGGTGGCCTCAGGACCCGCCAGACTCCTCATACTTTGTGGCTTATTAATGCTCCATGCACCCCGAGATGAAGCACAAAAAATAAGATAAGTCATAATGAACTGTAACATGAATGTTCAAATGAAAGAATAAGTAATATTTGATGATTCGCATGCAGAGTTTCCATTTGTTTCCTTTTTAATCACATCAGTTGACTAACAGGCATGGAAATTCTTTGCTTTTCCACAGGTTTTCCAATTTCACTCTGCAGGTGCAAACGGAACATTTTGATGCTTTTAATTGCCTTTGTTCCCCGAAAAGCAGGGGCAAAAATGATATTTTCCACTGCAGCAATTAACTTTAAAGCCATTAAGATGTTCAGCGTTCTTTAATATGGATGGGTTCTGATTTATAAGCACGTTTGATGATTCCTCAGAACAAATAATTCCAGCCATTTGCCAGTGCTTTTATTTAGAGTGAGCATTGAGAAACTTTATTAATTTTTGATGAATAGAACTTAACCCTGCTTCGAGTTCTTCGTGGCGTCAGTTCTGTATCCACTGGAAGATCTGAGGAATGTTCTCCTTTTTTTTTTTTTTTAGATGAAGAAAGGAGGATTTAAAGGAATGTAAAAACTTTTTTTTTTTTACAATTCTAAAATTCTACAATTTCGTTTGGCAGACGCTTTTGTCCGAAGCGAAGTACAACACGAGCAAGAATTTAGACTGGAGGGAGAGCCTGAGTAAGCATGACGAAGTTGGTAAAATATTCTAGTTTTCCCCCCCAGAGCCAGATAAGAAGCTGTATGAATGAATATTCTGAAAGGCTGGCATGTTAACTCGGGAAAGACTCGATGAATGAGGTGGAATTGGAGAAAAGAAAACATTAGCATTGTTACATCAGCAGCCTGATCTCAAGGGCAGCACTGTTTTTACGTTTATTCAACAGACTTTAAAGCCGACAGACTGAATGTACTGTAAAGAGTCGTCCGAAAAGATGTTATTTTGCACGGGTGCATTTATGCTTCTCTTAAAAGCAATATTATGAACTTTTTCAGCCATTAAAAAGAAAAGGCAAATGGACCGAATGCTGGTCTCACAGCCATCGAGATGCCGACCGCTTTGTTTCTTTTGCGATGTGTTCAGGGACATTTGTCTGCAGATGTAACACGGAGTAAATATAACCGTGTGTACATAGAAAGCCAAAGGAGAGCAGCTTGGTGAAACGGTACCAGAAAGGTAGTACAACCCAAGCATTGAAAATAATAGAGTACTTCCTTTTATTTAGCACGACACTCAAACTATATTTCGTTTCACTCCGTTAGCCGGTCCCATTGCAGCTGTTTTCCAAGAGAGTCCACATAGGTGACCAATCGTATCGTTTGATGTCACCGTCAAGTGATACTGGTTAGCTAGCGCGAGCCAGGCAGGGACAAATCAAACAACCACAACACAAACAATTAAAGAACTACATGTGACTTCCAAGAGCAGAGTCGTGTTTAACCGCTGCACTACAATCGCGAACCACGTCTTCCTACCCTCCCTCGAGGCTGAGAGCCAAGGACACTATGCTAGAGCTAGCGCTAGCTGGCCTGCTATCAGGCTAAATCTATCCGGAGCACTGGTTTGGGGCAGTGCAGATGTTTTTGTAACACAAAAACAAGCTGCTCTAACTCACGGACACGTCCCCCTTGTAGAGATGCCCTTTCTACCAGTAAAGAACAGCCAAATCAAGTCACCATAACAGTCATTAACGAGTAACTAACTGCGTTGAAGACGCTATCATTAGCTGGCTAGTTACTGGTATGATAAGTTAACAATTGGTGGGAGAAAGCCTCTCAGAAAAAGAATCAATGCCAACTACACACAGCATGTAACCGGTTCAGCGAGCATTAATGCAGTACCAAAACATCTATGACAGGAATAAGAGGGTAACCTTAGGGGTTTGCAGGTAAATAAGAGCAGGAACACCTGCTGAACACAGCTATCGATCTCCCCGAGCCGCGCGAGGCTTCGCCGGTTCTTTTCCTGACGTTTTAGACCTTAACTGTGCTTTCGTTTTCGTGTTGGTATTGATATATTTAGGCTGGGGTTGTATCAAAATCACAATTTTGGTGTTGTGACAAGACTACCTTCAGGTTTTCTTGCTATTGTAGCTCATGTTTCTTTCATGCTGATCGAATGTAGCGTCATCATTCCAGGTGGGCCGAGTGAAATGTGATAACCTGCATTTGTTGTTTTTCTGGGAGCGTTCCATCGAGTCGTCCGACGAAACAAAACGAAACAACCAAACCACAATCCCCGGCAGCGCTTCACTGCTTATTTCATGCCTTTACAAAAATGAGTCATCGGCTGCTGAACAACCTTAACAGGAGGAAATAGAAACATGCCTGTTTTTAAAGAACACACCAAATCTCAGGTCAGGATCGATTTAGGTGAGTCAAATTGAAATTTAATTTCAATTTGAATATTTGGTTCCATTTCAGTGGTTTCAAATGGGCAGCATTATGCAGGTGCGCCCTTCATTTATTCAGCTGCAGCGGGGAGAACGCAGGTATCAAGATGAGAGTGTTTTACTGCGGTGAGAGTAGCAGCGTTTCATTGGGATTCATTTGTGTTTGACCCCTTTTGGCTGACCTGTGTGATATTTCAGGTTCTTGTTTTGATGGGCCTCTGTTTGATCAAACAATTTATGTAAAATGGGGTGTTTTATTTGATGTGCACAAGCCCTGACGACGCATTTTTATTTTATTTTTTTTAATTTGCCAATCATTCACAATGTGGCGTTCAGAATAACAAGCGATTATTTTTGTTTATCGCTTGAAGAAGTTGCCGGATGGCAACAGTTGTACTCTGTTCTGAAAGTCTTAACCGACTTTTTCTTTTTTCTTCCTTTTTTTTGTATATGAAGAGGTGAAGTGGACATTTCCCGGCCCAGTAAGCATGAGAAAAGTGAGTGTAGACTCCAGAGGAGGACACTCGGTGGGATTCACTTGAAACTCCGAGCATTTAAAATTGCAATTTTTTTTTTTTTTCTTTTCAGGTAGGAGACGAATTAAATTCACCAACCATCCTCACAGTTTCGTCAGCCCGGTTGAGTTTTCGCAACAGAAAGACTCTTTTGTCAGATTTTTTTTTTTTAAACCAAATCTCATGTGGGCTCATTGGAGGCTGAAGATCTTTGCAATAAGCAGGAGTGTTCACTATAATAAAACTCTCCCAACATACCAGCTGGAAACATCTTTGTTTTGAGTGCAATGAAGCACAAGCAGCTGCAGTGAAAACGCATTAGCACAAGTGCAGCGTGCGCTGGTTGATTTGACAGCCGGCAGTCGGAGCAAAGTGTTTAGGGAGTGAGGCTCCGGCAGACCTCAGACGAAGAAGAACAACACACTGTGACTGTTCTATTAGGCCCGGTGACGATACCGCACCTCATTAAACACACCGTACCAGAGTGTGTGTGTGTGTGTGTGTGTGTGAGAGAGAGAGAGAGAGAGATGGCACCAAACACCAAAATAGCTTTGTGAAACTTAAGTTAGTTGTGGGCTGCACGGTGGTGCAGTGGTCAGCACTGTGGCCTCACAGCAAGAAGGTTTCCGGGTTCGAGTCCCGGCTTGGGCGCGGGATCTTTCTGTGTGGAGTCTCCATGTTCTCCCTGTTCCTGTGTGGGTTCTCTCTGGTACTCCGTCTTCCTCCCACAGTCCAAAGACATCAAGAGGGGACGAGGCTGATTGATACTCTAAATTGACCGTAGGTATGAATGTGAGTGTGAATGGTTGTCTGTCTCTATGTGTTGGCCCTGCGATGGACTGGCGACCCGTCCAGGGTGAACCCCGCCTCTCACCCGTTGATGCCGCGATAGGCTCCACCTCCCGCGACCCTTACTAGTAAGGAATAAGCGGAAGATGACGATGGGTGTTGACGAATCTCGCTCGCTCGCTCAATTGATGTCTCCTCCAAGCAGGAGACGTGATCGGCGGCTTGTGGCTGTTTGCCGATTTGTCAGCAGGATACCTCAAAAATTAATGGATGGATTCCGGTTATGTTTGGTGGAAAGATACAAGAACAGGTGGCTAACTTTAGGAGGTGACCTGGATCAAACCCCAGATCCTGAAGACCGTCTTTGGTCACTGGCAGGGTCTGGATACGAGCCGGATTTTCTGGATGAATTTTCGATCCATTTCCTTGAGTCCGTGTGAAGAAAGTTCCTTTGATATCTTAAAAAAAAAAAAAGTGATCATATTTTGGTGTGATTTATTAAGGCTGAGAGAGACTGCAAGTATCAGACTCCTCGAGGTGGTATGGATTGTGTTATGGACTGGATCAATGACCCGGAACACTTTTTTTGATGTTGGGGAAGGACGTGATTTTTAATAGCCTCTCATCAAACTGTGTTCATGTACAAAGCCTGCGTAGTGACCGACTTGCACTCTGATGCCCAGATGTGAGGATTTGCTGCTTTTCTTGATTGGTAAAAATGGAAAGCAAAGGGAAAATGTTACCTTGCATGGATTCGTGCTTCGTCTGGTGGAGAGGAGCCAGAAGGAATGGCGTGATTTCCCCCTCCCCATGCACCCCACCCCCCCCACCCCCCTGGTGAAACTCCTCATCGTCAGGTGAGAAGACGCCGCCAACAGCTCCTCATGTGACGGAGGAAGCATGTGGTCGTCTGAGGTGCTTCCCAGACGGACAGCGGGGGGGCGAAGGGAACCAAAACAGCTTGATGGGGTGAATTTGCAAGGTACAATTGGAGAGAAAAATGGAAAAAAAAAAAAACGCCCAAGAAAACAGAGTGAATGCCTGTGCTGGTGTTTGTGAACGTGTGTCCAATCCCTCCGCCGTGTTCCAGGCCTCAGCCCTGACAGGCGTGCACACAGGAATGACTGTTGACAAGTCACTAATTAGCAATCAGAACAAGATGCCCAGGCTGGCAAAGAGATCTTTGTTTCGCAGTGACACACACACACACACACACACACACACACACACACGCTTTTTTGTTGTTGTATTTTTCCCATGTCACACTGCGCCTCCTGAGTTCTTCAGGGACCTGCTGTCACTGATGTGGAATCTGTATTTAGTTGTGTCACAGTGAGACATGGCGAAAGGTTACTGAACACACACACACGCACACACACACACACACACACAGGCTCGGTGCTCGTCGTCAGCGATGATGAATGCGATCATGGTTGTTTGAAGACGTCTCTGTCATATGATTTCAGCTGTGATAATGACACCCAGGTGCTGCCTCTAATGAGGTGTGAGTGTGTACTCGTGGAGGAGGGAGGGGTCGGGGCTGCGCCACAACAAAACTCCATGCCTCAAAACCGCTGTTTATTAAACCGCAACAAGTAGTAATGTGATTCAATTGTGTCAAACAAAAGGTTTTTTTGTTTTGTTTTATTTTTTGTTCTGCATTTTAACACTGAGAAGTCAGACGTGTTAACAGACACGGGGGAAATGTCTGAACGCCAAAGACAGCAGCTGAATGGCCTGTTGGTCTCACAGCTTCATTCTTTCTTACGTTGTTTGACAACCGTGTCAGAATCAATGATTCATTTCCAATCCGTCCTCCTATACGCGGAATTTTAATTTTCTGTGGTTGTCAGACTGTGTAAAAGCTCTGATCAGCTGCAGCTTGGTGCTGTTATCATTTCTCTGCCGTTACTTACTTAAAAAAAACAAAAATAGAATTTTATTTATTGAAATATGAAACAAACCCACACAAAAGAAGTGGATAGCGATCCGTGGACGAGGATAATTTAGTATTCCAACGAGCGATGAAGACACTTGGAGCAGTCGTGCTGCTGGTTGTTAGACCAACAAACAACAGTTGTACTGTTTCCAAAACTCCTTCGGATATTTAACGATACGAACAAATGCCTGGAATCATCCCTCTTTTTTGTTGTTGTTGTGCCTGGATTTTACTCAAACAATTTTTAAAAAAAAAGTCTCACAATTACATGTTTTTCGGTTCTGATTTCAAAGAGAATCCAGAATCGATGAGAATCCCAAGTGTTTCTGGTACTCACACTCGGTGAAAACAGTCCAGACTCAGTGTGTGGGACGACTTGTCTCACTCGACTAACGACTTGCGATGTCACAAATCGTGTGTGTCCGCATGCTTTGTTATTGCCTCTGATTCTCATGGTTGAGAACTTTGTAGTGGTCAAAATGCCATCAGGGAATCACTTTCATTGTTTGACACGGATGGGAAGCCTGGTAATAACAACAAAACCGTTGCGTGAACTGCATTTGTGACCAAAAGTCGTTGGATTTAAGGATATTTCATGACCAACTGGCAATTTTTGTTGTTGCTCGCTGACCTGTCATCGAAGTAAATGAGTATATCTTAAAAATATTAGACATCTTTGGTCAGAAGTCATGTTTTTGTGCAGCCGTGTTCCTCTGGAGTGACTGCGGGAACTTGTGAAACTCAAAATAATCAACAGTGAACGTTCCTACGGTAACAGTACGCTGAGATGGTGTTGATACAGTTTAGGATTGTGGGTAATGTAGTGCATCTCCGTTACGAGCGTGAATAAACCTGTTCTTCTTAGAACAAGGTTTATATCCTACAAACTTAAGGCTTCTACGGAATAATCGAGGAGCAGAACCATTTGACATCGGCTCATGGACGCGCCGCCTCATTGGTTGGGGAAGGTTTTGAGATGGGAAGTCGTGAAAAGCCAGTAAGTTGACCTTTGGGCATTGAGTGGATGATTCTGTCACGCAGTCAGCAGAGTTACAGGGTTGATCCCAGTGCAATTTTCAGCCTTTTATTTGTACAATCCATAATAACACGCAGAAAGACATATTTGAGCTGGTCGGGCTTAAATATAGAGGTTGAACAACCCCCCCACCCCCCAGTGAGATTTAAAAGGTAGTACTTATACAGCTCAAGCGTGCCAGGTTTAAATGGCTCTGATGTAGCCGAAGGTGGTAGAAAGTTACAACATCCATCCACTCATGAGCATTTTATTTACAGCCTTAAAACAAAAGAAGGAGCTGCATGTGATTGACACAAATGTAAAGAGAACGAGAAGGAAGCAGAAGTTGGTGGAACGGCGCCATGGATCACCTTGACAAGGTCGGCCAGGATTGGACGGTTCCGTCTGCACCTCCTTGGTCATAAAAGCGGAGATTTGTCTCAGATATTACTTCCAGATTTTAACCAGCGTGAGGAGGATTGGGTTGCTATTTAGAGTTACAGCCAACGTATCGCTTCCTGCAGCCAACTTTTAATCCTTCACACATTTTTACAACGTATGACTCATTCAGATGTTGTTGTTTTTTTAAAAATTAAATCTCTTGTTTACTTTAAAAGAAGTATTTTATTTACGGAGTGTATAGCTGTGTCAGCTGAGAGTGGTACTCGAAATAAATACGATCAAATGTTTTTTTTTAAGACCGAGCGTTTTGAGGAATAATCCTACCGGTGACTTTGACTTTGATGGAAGTTGTTGCCATGTCGCTAAGCAATGCTGTGCACGACTAATACACAGTAAAAAGTATGAGAGAAAGACATTTTTAGACACCAACCGCCCTGTAATGTCTGGGGGGGCGGAAGGATAGAGATGTGTGACTGAAGCAGGCTAGGAAGGCAAATAAAAATCTGTATTTACTGGTGTTAAAAATATCCCACATGAAACAGCATTTCCAATTGCCAGTGTTACAACAAAAAGGTTGAGTCAAAGTATTAATATTCCCAGTCCAACATTACACCAAGTGAAATGATGCTTGATACTTGTTAACACTGAGCAACAACAGTTCTTTAATTATGAGTACTTATTAAGTTGTTATATCCTATATGAGCGTGGCGGAAGTGTAATTAAGTATAAATTAATGTTCTTCCTGACCCTTATTTTTAAGTGGTAACACTTCATCCAACCCCAACCCAACTTCCCCCAGGTTTTCTATCAGTCTTTGCTGTCAACCGTAATTTAAGCATTAACGCCACTAGCAAATGTTAACCATTACTTACAAAAAACTAAACATTACTAACAAAAAAACGAAGCATTACTAATAAAAAAAACTAAGTATTACTAACAATTAACTAAGCATTACTAAGGGTAAACTAAGCATTACTAACGGTTAACTAAGCATTACTAAGGGTAAACTAAGCATTAATAACAGTTAACTAAGCATTACTAAGGGTAAAATAAGCATTGCTAACAGTTAACTAAGCATTACTAAGGGTGAACTAAGCAATACTAACATTAACTAAAAATGACTAATGTTAGACATTACTCACAATTAACTAAAATTACTGTTCACTAAGCATTACAAATGTTAACTAAGACAACTAAATGTTAACTAACAATTAACAAAGCATTATTAACAATTAATTAAGCATACTAATGATTAACTAGGCATTAATAAGGGTTAACTCAGCATCACTAACAATAAACTGAGTATTACTAAGGGTTGACTAAGCACTACTAAGATAAATTAAAAATGAATAATGTTAACTAAATGTTGATTAAGAATTAACTAAGCATTAACTAACCATAACTAATGCACCTTCATTGTAAAGTTTCACAATCACCTTTTCAAATGTGCTTTGAATTACAAGTTGGACTTTGACTCAAGTAAAACCTGCTGAAAATACTTTGAGTAGTGATGCAACGATGTCTGACAAGGAGTATTTGTACTTCTGCCTCAGCGCCGTGGTTGAGTATCTTGTCCAACACCTCAAACTGCTGTATTGTGATGTATTTTAGAGAGGCACAGGAGAGCAAAGTGGGAGTGATGGGAGGACTTTGGTGAGGCCCTGATGGTATGTATTGATGTGATAGCAGCATCCTTCAGGGAGAGAGCAGAAGCCCATCTTGAGTTCCATGTGAAGCAGTACTATATAAAATGCCCTGGATCATAATCTGGAGCTGTCACAGATCCCACTTTCCTCAACATGAAATTTGAGCCAGCGGGCCTGGAGCCATGGTATTCTGGGGGGGGAGAGAGGAAAACAGCGTTTGAGGTCGCGAGCAACCAAGACACACTGACACTTATTTGTTCGGTTTCTTAAATGGAAAATTATCTGTTGCAAAGTGATGCGGCAGTGGAATGGAAGTGGAAACGCAACTCGCAAATGTGGCTGGAACTGGAAAGCTGCAGTGTAAAAAGAGGAAATGAGGGGACAAAAACTGAGACAAAGTGTTTCTTTGAGGGAATAAGAGACAAAGTCAGCAGAAGCAAGAGGGAAAGAAATAAACCCATCAGGCTCAATGTCACAGCAGCAGACTCAGGAGTTCATTCTACGAACGACAGGAGTTGGTGAGAGAGAGAGAGAGAAGGCAAACAGGGACAGTGTGAGAAGTGTGAGGATGTTCAGCAACAAGGGAATCTGTGTAGCCGGCGGAGTCAGAATGAAAGAGACCTGAAGTGACAGAAGGCGGTGGAGAGGCATGCTCAAGTCTCAACAAAAGGGAAAAATCACTGTCCTTTTCACCTTGTTAGCCAGTTCTCCATGTCATAGCCCAACCCTATAATACATAACTTTGAAGTAGCAATGGTAGTAGTTGTAATAGTAATAGTAGAAATCGCTGAGTGACTTTTTTTTTTTTTTTTAATGTGTAGAAATTGTCAGATTCTCTGGAACAGTGCGAAAACGGAACGGTGTCAACAACTGCTGTCGATAACCTCAATCAAGAGGAGCGTGAGCGGGACGCTGAGAGGGCGAGGTTGAATCCACGATGTCGCGTGTCGAAAATGAGCCGCAAACACTAGAGTGAAGGGATGTGAAGGAAGGGAACAGTTCAGAATGAGAGCCGCGCGTAGCGGGATTGGACGGGATGTGGGAATTAGAAGATCTAGCAAGGAAGGAAGGAAGGAAGGAAAAGGACAACAGATTAAAGGAACACAGCAACTTTTTTTTGGGGGGGGGACGTGTTTGGGGCCTATCACTTTTAGAGGAGCAGAGACCCTCAGGACCCTTCTCTCCCGTCTGTGTGCACGGGGGCTCCAGTCCCCCATGGACGGCTAACTGCCATCTTGTAATGCAGGCTCAGTCTATTTTGAGTTCAAGTGTTTTTGAAGAGTTTTGAGGCGTTTTTTTTTTTTTTTTTCCTCCACTGCGCAACTTCTAGCATTTATTGTAGCTAAGCTAAGAGCTCCATAATTCACACATAGAGAAGAGAGGTTTCTAAAAACAACGGACCTAACAGCATTTGATAACTTCTGCGATGGCTGCACCACAGCAAGTGCTCACTGCGGCTAAGCTAACGAGCACTTAGCCATCTGGTTGGGTTGTGGTTCTACCCAGTACATGCCAAAGGAGAGCAGGGGACTGTATCTGTTCATTTGTCCGGCTCTAAAGTTTATGAACATTAAGTGTATTTGATGAGGTTTTGACAGGGTTTGCTCCTGTGCCCATCCACTTGTGCTGGTCAGAGCTAAGCTAACTAGCAGTCAGCTGCCTGGTGGGAGTCTGAAGCTCCATAACGCACGCAGAGGAGAAATGGCCATCTCTCTCCATATCTGGCTCTAAAAATGATGAGCAGATTTCCCCAAAAAGTTGTTTGTTTGTTTTATAAAGGTGCACGTCCCTCAACGACACTTGTCTACCAATTCCATCACTGGAATCTTGCATTTATATTCATCTTGAAATATCTCCTCCTCGTCCCGGTTGACGTGTGTCCGAGACAGGAGGAAATGTGGCAGATTCTACCGGCAAAAGGGCCTGGCGACAGCTAATAGCCTCCATTTCAATGATGTAGCTGAATACATTTCACTTTTTTGTCAGCAGTCATTTGGTAATGGTAGTAATTATGCTGTCAGCTGGCCTGCTTTTACCACTCCAAGCACCTTCTGCGTCTCATAGTCTCAGCGGATACAGACGCCGAACGAGTGACCACGTGATCACCCCAAGACACTCATCAGGCCTCGACATGTCAGACCGATTCTGATTTTTTTTTGTTTTGGTTTTCCAATACCGACTTATTTATTAAATCATCTCTTTTCCAGTGGTGCAGTCCCTTTTTTCAAAGTTCATGGTTTCATTGAAGATTCAGTAAATCTGGCCGGCAGGATAATCCCTCATCTGCCTCAAAAGTCCCTTACAGCGTACTTTTAAAATACCTTGAATTTGATGCCAAAGGGGAGCTTGTTGTCTTTAAATGTATAATTGATTTCTGTGCTGGAGAGATATTGCTTCAGCTCTTTACTGTCCTCATATAATCAAATGAAATGTGAAGCAAAGTGAGCAATATTGAGCCGCAGAACTTGCCGAAAGAGAAAATATGCACCGTTATTGTTTGTAGTTGCAGGAATTGTGATACAATATTGGGACTGTATTGTTCGGGGAGGTCTCTGATGAAGTCAGCCAGATTGAGCTGCACAGGTCGGGGATGGTTTTCTCTCTATTTAAACAGTCTAACTCAAGTGTGTTCTCAGCAAAACCCTCAAAATATTCATTATTGAACGAAGCACCTGCTGTGTTCCGCTTGTTGAAGAGCCTAACAAAGAGGAGACGTCCACACCCGGAGAGTTGAAGAGGCACAGAACCCAACGTGAACGCCTCTTGACCTCCTGAAGCGTCGAGCGTGAAGATCCAGCGTCTCCCCAACTGACGAAATAAAGCTCAAACATATGAATTATAGATATCAATATCACTAATCACATCAGCCGCATCGGAACCAGTCAAAGTGGCTCTGCAGATTAAATTTCTACTCTATAAAATACTGTGAATATTACGACGGTAAATGTCGTCCTTTCCTTGATCTAAAACTCCATGAAGCACGGAGTCGTGTCCACGGAGGTCACGACTGGCGCTTTATTAATGCACGCGTAATCCGACATGCAGTTTTTAAATGTAAAAAAATAGTATTTTTGTCTTATTTGTCAGCTCTTTGTTTGACTGGTTTATCACTTAAACTGCTGCACCAATAACCCTGGAGTACAAACACTAAAATCCCAGTTTGTATCGGGGGGGTGGGGGGTTTTCACAAGATTAAACACCCGCAGTCCTTAGACTCTTCATCCAATGAAGAAAGCCACATAAAAAGAAAAATATTTTTACAATGGGAAAAAAAATTGCAGCACCTAAGAAACAGGCGGAGGTGCCGGGATACAAACTCCCAGTTTATGTATTATACAAATAAATCAGACTGTGTGCAATATGAAAAAGCAATTGCATGTCTTGATTTGAGCTATAAAAACACACCGCATGCGTCCAAGGTGCAGAATAAACTTTCCAGCTCAATTTTTGTAGCCGCTATGAAAGAGTCGTTCAAGTGCTCAGACAGCAACTCGATGATTCCTTCTGAGAGAAGCGCGTGATTCGATCGATGCGTAGCTCCAGAATGGACCTTGTGCTGGGATTGTTTTACAAGCTGCGAATACAGTTAGAATAGAACAACTATCACGGGCCGTGCTGGCGAGCAGGCACAGCTCCTGCTCGGAGGGGAACTCCAGGAGTTTAGACGGGCACTAAAAAAGTGGTGGGACTTGAGAGACTGAGAAAATAATGATCCGGATTGTTGCGGCTCACGCGGGGAACTTACAGTTTCTATTAGAAACAGTATCATAAATTTCACTTTACTCCAGACCTTCTTTGCCTGGAAAAGTCTTAAATCTTTTAACGATGTTGCTAGTTTGGCTCCCTGGAGCTCTGGGGGGGGGGGGTTTTCGAGCCAAGACAACCGCGGTTACATCATGAGGGTTTTGTTTTCAGAACTTACAAAGTCTGAAAATCTGAACCAGCCAAGTTGGTGTGCTGCTTTTTAAGCCTGGGATGTCCTAATTGTGCCATAAAGGTTCTACATTCTGGGTATTAGTGGAAAAAGGTTTACTTGATGTTAGAACATTGTATTTACCGGGGTTCCTTCGCTGACTAGACATGAGAAGAAGAGATCGATCTTTTCTGAGTCGAACGGCCTCACCTAGACAACCCCGCTGGGGATTGATTTAGGCATCTATGGTCCGTGTGGCCTCCGTGTTCTGTGCATGTTCCGCTGTGGAACATGCACATGCATGTGAGGAGTCAGCATGGTGGGTGCAAGAGTGAAAACAACCGATGAGGCTACTTGTACACTCTCTTGCCTGGTGTGGGACGACACGATGAGAAGGGGGGGAGTCTGGATTTTCTCACCTGCTGTGCCCACCAGTCCCCGGGTGGACATACGGCCTGCAACACATCAGTTCCTCCCCGGTGCCTCCATACTGGGGCGATGACAGTCGTCCAATTAAACTGCCTGACAACAACTGTACCTGCCAGTTCCACTGACAGCGAGCAGGTTCGGTACCAGTTTAGGGACCTTATTTTGAGCCACTGCGAGTGTTCTCACGGACAATAACTCTGCTCTCCACCTCCACCCCCCCCCCCCCCCCCCCGGTAACCGTGACTACATCTCTCATGCTATTTCTCCCTCTTTGCATGTCACTGTGTGCCTGCGGTCCAGGAGCGTCGCATCAGCAGTGTGTTAGCCAATGAGAGGAGTTCATCTTGTTTTGTTTTTTTTTTTTTTCAATCAGGGTCCAGTCGTTTTTCATCTCATGCCTCAAGTCTGTAAACGGCCGACCCCCTCCCACAGCCCCCGCCGGGACAGTGGTGCTCTGCTTGGATGTGTAATGTCAGTTTTGTTTTGAGCGGTTGGAACGTTGGGCGGTGTGGCGAACAGAACCAAAGCTCAGAAGGCAAGGCTCTCTCTCGTTTGTGTGTGTGTGTGTGTGTGTGTGTGTGTGTGCTCGTGCCTAAACAAATCCATGCTTTGTCAGTTTAGTAATGGGAGGAAATAAACGCTGATGTTAATCGAGGTACGACGCTGCAGGCATTCAAGGTAAAATTAGGCATTTCCAGTTTTTAGTTATTGGGCTTGAATGCGTTCAGGTCAGCACTTTTGTGTGACACGCCGAGCCGTCAACAGATCGCTCTTTTTTTTTTTTAGTTCCAGGAGAAGCGACGCCAAACACGTATCCAGGTCTGATGTAATTACTGATGTGTCTGTCAGTCTGACAGATGTTTATCTGATAAACATCTCTTTGAGTTCCCTCAATGAGGCTTCCTATAATGTGAGCGCATCCAAAAGCGCCATGCTTCCGCTGCAAATGTGGCCGGCTTCCATGCTGGGGGAATATTAATGGAATTGCTGCAGAGATATAGATCTCACGCTCTCTGCCAGCGGTGTATCCAATTGCAGATCGATACGTTCACATCACTCTTGAGCTTTTCCATATCAGAAATAAAAGGACCAAAAAAAAAAAAAAAAGATCGAGAGAGTTTCACTTTCAAATCCTCATCTCAGCCTGGTCAACGTGGCGTTCCAGGCCTGCAGCAGGGATGTCTGTCCGTCCGCAGGTGCCTGGCTTTAGTTCTTCTTCTAGTGATGCCGCACACACGTGGCTCCACGCAGCCAGAGGTGGCAAAAGTACATGCCTGCATCACTCGTCCTTTGTGACCTTGACCTTTGACCGCTCAAACTCTTTCAGCCCCCCCCGTGTCCCAGCGGGCTTCTGAAACATTGCGCTCGTTTGTGGTGACCTCAACCTTGGACCGCCAAAATATCCTCACCTCATCCTCGAGTCCCGGCGGACATTTGAGCCAAGACTGATATGATAAACTACAGACGGGCGATCCGGAAACCTCCCGCCTTACGGCTGTCACTGTCAGGAGCTGATCTACGCCATCAAAAGTACATCTCAAAAGTATTAACGACAAAGTACAACGTGATTTTTTTTTCTCCCACATTTTACTAAACAAAAACAGACAAAACAAGAAGATTTAATGGAATACTGTCAAAAGACTATGTGTCCGATATGCAGTGCATCCTTGAGAGACTCAAAACAAAGTATTTGTACTTCCGTACCTCCCATCTCAGCACATGGACGTGCAGACGTTTCTCACTTCAAGGATGTTTTCTCCTTTCATCTCAGTTGTTGTTGTTTCTTTCTTTCTTTTTTTTTTAACCGCCTTGATATTTTGGCAGCCGTGACGAGTCGGGTCTGCTTGTTCAGCATCGTCATTCTTAAATAATGCAGCACATCGGTCTGCCTCTAATCAAACTTACTTTTATAATATCAGCCGCAGAGGTAATTAAATTTTCAGCACTGACAAATCACCTCATATCAATAATACAAAGCCAAAACATTTTTTTTTGCTATCTTGCTAATTTATGTCATGCAAATTAAGAACCTGACTTCTAATAGAAAAAAAAAAAAAACCCAAACTCTTTTCCTTTTAACTAAAAAAAAAAGCCCCATCAAATAAATTACACATTCAGTATCAACTTGCTGAGTGTTTGCAAACTGTAATGATGCTCTCAGCTTCTTATTTGAACAGCCGTGTTTGTTCGGAGGGCTTTTATTTTTTTTTTGGCTTGTGAGAATTTTAGTTTTGATTTCTTTTTGACCTTTTTTGGCAGGATGATGCTGGCCCAGATGTGGCCCAGGGGCCCGCTTCAAGTCTAGTTCACTGTGTTCCACCGTTAAAATGTAACCCGGACCTTAACACATCATAGCCTGCGATCACAGGGGAAGCGCTTCCCTCCTACTTAAAGGCAAAGCCAAAATGTGACATGGAGAGGAGCTCAGAGGGAGCAAAGAGCGTTACATCAGATAATGTGGAGGAAACTCTGGGGGAAACTCTGCCTGCAGCTATTTTCATATTGATGTAATGCACTGGAAAATTTGGACCTGGAGAGAACAGACTTTGTCCAAAACAGTTTAATCTGAAAGATAAGCAAGCTCCATGAAACATAAACTCTAGATTGTGTTCTGGAGCTAATTTGAAAAAAAAAAACCAACAACAACAACCTTCATTCACCCCCCTGAGGCTGGTGTCATGAAACCTGAGCCAGCTAACACCTTGTTTCCACATGCAGACGCTGAATACAAGACTGGGGGTGGTAATTTCCTGTATTACATGGATTATGCCCCTGGAAGGTGATAGAAGGGCCTGCTGATTAACCCGGGGTGAGAGGTTAATTTCGTGCTTTCTCAACACCTCGACGTGTGGAATATCCACGTGGAGACATTCAGCGATAGCTCCAGAGGAGGCCTGCTATTTGGCTTGCGCCTACTCAGTTTAGTATTATTTTTTGCTCGCGTATCATCCACGGGCTGTCCAAAATCCATGGAAAAAGCTATCTTTCTATGCATTTATGTATGTAAATCCAATTCTGAAAGTAAACACAAGTAGAAGCTTTGCAAACACACAGGAGGTCACAACGTTTCTGAGTAAAAGTGAGGGGCGTGTCGTGTGTCATCCAGAGTGATAACCCGTGATTCCTCAAAGGGATTTTTTTTTTTACCAAAAAAATAGTTCCTTGGTGTAGTCGTAGTTCTGGGTTTTCTTCCTCGACGCTCAACCACCGCAAAGTTGCCTCTACTGCCGTCTTCAGACGGAAACGCGCACTCCGTGATCCGGTTTGTTCACTTCAAACTGCTTGGTTTCATTGCATTTCCTCTTTCACAGCATTTGTAAAATTCGCCGGGAGATTTTAATGGCGAAACGGCCAAAGTACGTTTGACACAAGGCATTCGAACCAAGTTTGAGATTTCGCCCCGCACGCGTTCGCTCTCGTCGTCTCCGCTTTCCTGCTGCATCGTAGCTGGTTCGCGCTCAATCCCGTTTCTACACGCTTCGCCACGTGAATTTCTTCATAAACGGACTCGCTGGCTGTTGTATGTAGAGACGCCACAATGGAGATCCAAGTAACTGGAAGAAAGAGTATCAGTGGAGAGTTCCTGCACTTGTGGCTGTATTGTTGTGTTCGGTGTAGATGGACAGAAAGATAAATGGATTGCTGAGCAACAATCTGTCAGAGCTGTTAGAGGGTTGACAAGGTTGGACTTGAGCCTGGGGGGGGGGGGGGGGGGTCTTCTTTGAAATACATTTTCTGAATACATTAAGGGGGGGGGGGGGATCAAATGTTGCAGCATGGATGAAAAGCGTTCAGCCGGTAAGAAGATGTCACTGCAAAGAGAACTCCAAAGACGAAGTAGTCCTAGTTTTTCAAGTGGAGTGATTTCTCCGATCCAACAAAAGAGAGTGACGCGACTCAAATCACTCAACTTCACCGCTTCCTTATCAGTCAGCGTGCAACGCACAAGGCCTCGGTCCTCGCGCTCGTCTTCTGGAACATGAATCAAGCTGTATCTGCGCGCATCTGTAATCTGCTGCCAATGATATGAACGCGCTGCGGCTACAGTCACACTCTGTTTGGCCCGGGTGATTTAAAAGTCTGTGCGGTGGCATTGAGCTCTTTGATGGGGGGGGAGCACATGGAGAACGTTTAGTGTCACTCGTCTCTTGTGATTGGATGAAACCTAACAGGTGAATTCTCCTCTGCGGTTATGGTTATTAGCAGCGCTGAAGGAGAGAACAGTAAATGTTGCGGTCTCCTTGGTTACCTCAAGAGTTGGCATAGCAACTAATAAACCAGACCTGTGGAGGGTTTATGGGAATTATCGGCATGGCTTTGACTAATTAGATGGCTGGCTACTTTAAAATGAGAGACAATGATCCTTAAGAAAAAAAAAAAACAACAGATGTACTTGAAGACATTAGCTTCTACTTCAAATTCAGACTGTTAAATACATTTCCACATTCTTATATCCAGTCTGTGTGTGTGTGTGTGTGTGTGTGTTTGTGTAATGCCCCACTTCACCTCCTGTCCTGTGGAAACAACTGAGGTCATCCGCCCAGGCTGCAACATGATCCCCCCCCCTTCCAACACACACACACACACACACGATGATGGAATCACACGCCGCAGCTGGTTTGCTTTCGTCTGGTGGGCTGTGTGTGCGTGCAGGTGTGTGTGTGTGTGTCTGCACTCTTTTAGAGGTATGACTTACAAGCCTGGTTCAATTTAAATGATAAAAAGGTTGCTCAAAGCTCTTCACATGGCAGCGCTATCGTGCAGCTCATCAGGAACAATCCAGTTCAGTGCTCTGCTCAAGGATACTTCAACACCGTATAAGGCGAGGCGCGCTGGGGGGGGGGGGGGGGGCAGTGGGCAGGCTCTTGATATGTGTCTTCTCTCTATCAAGACGGTGGTTCACATACTGTACACACACACACACACACACAAGCACTAACAGCTACACTCAGGAACAGGCTCAGGTGCTCACAGTCGGTGCAGGTGACCAACTGGTGCATGGTGGATGGTCTGCTGTGGGAATCACTGGAGTCATGAACCTGCACCTGATGCATCCGTATGACTTCCATCATTCCTGGAGTCTCCCTTAATTAAGAGGCCCAACGAAGCAGATGTCAGGATGACGCAAAAACTCGCAGGGAGGTGTTACTGAAGCAGGGTGGAGAGATCTCGCATCTCGCCAAGAACCTGGTCAATTCTGGGGCAACGAGATTTTTTGGCCAGACACAAAGTGCTGAAAGTTGGCTTGGGTTTGAAAAGGGAAACGCAGCACTTCACCCGAAAAAAATCCTGTTTCACCGTTCAAGCACTCGCAAATAGGTGACCTGAGCTCATAAAGATGCGTTGACCCCCTGCGGTACTTCTCCGTCACTCCAGAATGCAGAAACAACCTGTCACTCCGCGCCACTGTGCACGGGTGCGAGTTGGTTCAACTGATTTTTGCCAGACAAAAAAAAAAGAAGAAGCACCAAACGGAGGGTTATTCATTAACTCTGGAGTCTCTTAAGAAGTCCCGACGGAGGGAAGAACATCTTTGTCAGCTCCACACACACACACACACACACACACACACACACACACACGTATACACTCAATTAGTGAAGTATCTCTTTAGGAACTTGGTGATGGATTACTGTGCTAACGGTCTTAACGTGGCAAAGCTACTGCTTCTGATATTTCACCCTAACTGGACTCCACTTGGTCAGATATTTTCCTTTAACATAGAGATTATTTTTTACTTTTGTGCATTGGGTTTGGCTGATTTCCTTGGAGGCACATGCCTGCTGACTACTCTCTACTACCCCCTGCCAATGAGATTATATTTTTGGTTGTACTTCCATGTATTTCAGCAGGATTTTGAAAAACTTCCTGTCCAATTTTCCTGAATCTCAGCGGAGAGGTGAAGCACGGTTCAAGGAAGAAATCCCGTCTCGCGAAGCCAAAAACTGTACTTTTTTACACAGACCTTGGATCAGAATCTCCCAGTTGATTGTTGCATCAAATTTAAAAAAAAAATAAAAAATTCACAAAAACTGCGGTCCAGGTTGAGACTGCTGACCACAAACATGAATTCCATCTTCATTCCCGTCGTCCTCTCCATCGTTCCGCCATTACAAACCCTGACTACAAATTCGGACAGCTAAAGAGCAAAGAGCTGTTGAAATCTTAATCGAGTTTTCCTTCTCACACAAACCACAACCTGCCTGCAGCCAACGGCGCTGCAGCCAAGTGTTGGATGCGATGTGGTTCCAGCAAGTTTGTTCTTTTTTTAATTTTAGCTCTTATTTTTCTTTTTTTTTTTGGCCGTCTTTCACTTTATGATGTAGAATTTTGCAGAAGTTTTCAGACCGGAGGGAGAAACGGAGAGGGAAGGGTGTTGGGTTTCATGAAACCGTAGTGGCAAGTGTGGTGATTTACTTGTAAACTCTATCACTCGACATGCCACCCGTGAACATAAATCATTGACTCCCTACATTTCCTGGAATTGCTTTTCAAGAACATGCCAAAAACGTCAGATTGCTTAATAAGAGTCGCTTTAAGACTAAATCAAAAGGCAACCAAGTTCAAATGCTGAGAAGAGTTGTTTCCATCGCTTCAAGAAAATCCCAGTCTCGGCCTGCGTTGCCCTCTGGTCTATTGAGGCTGAAGAAGCGTGCCCTGCTCTGATGGATTTCTTTCTCCGTGTGGTTGTTGACTGCTGGTTAACAGAGAGTTACTAGAAAAAAGCTGCTCACTCTTTGCTTCGTCGGGGCCATGACCAAGACCCCGTGTTGCTGAAAATGTTAAAGAGAAGTGAGAAATCCTTCCATTAAATTTCACGGTTGAGTCCCCATTGAATGCGTTCTGCTATTTATTTGCGTGAAGGTAAAGCAAAATGAAGTGTTTTGGATGGGTTGGTCGCTTTGAGACAGTGAAGAGCTGCTTTTTTAAGTAACCGTGCTGATTATGAAGCCGTCATATTCAATGCCTGGTCCACACTGGAGGAGTTTCACATCTTAACTGGTTTTAAAGACATGGCATGGACAAGAAATTTGAATCAGTTTTTAACTTTTAATTGCAAGGAAGTCCACAGCAGACGTCACATTCCAGAATGGATTCCAACAACAATTTCCAAGCGATGGTTCGGGAGACTGAAGATCTCGCCAACAAACAACCTGGGATTCATTTATTTGTATAGCACCATTCATGCACAATGCAATTCATAGTGCTTTACAGAGGTAAAGAGAGAAATGAAAGTTAAGAACAGTTTAAGATCGAATAAGTGAATTAAAATGTTCAAAAGTCATTTAAAATCAGTAAAACAGTTTAAAATCAATTCGACAGCAGACGAATCAGTATTAAATCAATCCATCAATACCAAATCGACACACGATAAGAAGGCTGCAGTACACAGCAGTGTTTTCAGCCCTGATTTAAATGAGCTGACAGTTTGTGCCCCCCTCAGAGGTTCAGGGAGTTTGTTCCACAGGTGTGGACCACAGAAGCTGAAAGCAGCTTCCCCCTGCTTGGTTCTGACCCTGGGGACGCCGAGTAGACCCGTCCCTGATGACCTGAGGGGTCTGGATTTTGAACTCAATCCTTTGACACACAGGGAGCCAGTGCAGTGATGTAAGGACAGGTGTCATGTGGTCCATTTTCTTAGTGTTGCTCAGGACTCTGGCAGCAGCATTCTGGATGAGCTGCAGGTGCTTGATTGATTTTTTTACTGAGACCTGTAAAGACACCATGACAATAATCTAGCCTACTAAGAATAAATGCATGGACGAGTTTTTCCATGTCTTGTTTAGAGAGAAATCCTTTCATTCGTGCAGTGTTTTTGAGATGACAATAGGCTGGTTTAGTGATAGTTTTTATGTGGCTCTTAAAATTCAGGTCTAAGTCCATAACAACACCAAGGTTTCCAGCTTGGTCGGTGGTTTGTAGTGTCATTTAGTCGAGTTGGCTGCTGACCTCAAGCCTTGCGTTTTCGGGACCAAACACAATGACTTCCGTCTTTTCTGCATTGAGCTGGAGAAAATTCTGGCCCATCCTCCGATTGACATGTAGGACACAGTCACTCAGTGAATGCAGTGGACTGTAATCGCATGGTGACACTGTAATATAAAGTTGTGTGTCATCAGCATACGAGTGGTAAGAGATGTTATGATGCTCTATGACCTGGGCCAGTGGGAGCATATAGATGTTGAACAAACGTGGCCCAAGAATAGAGCCTTGCGGGACCCCGCATGTCATCTTTGTTCGCTCAGATTCACAGTTCCAAAGCGAGACAAGGAAGGTGATCTTCTAGGTAAGATCTGAGCCAATTTAGCACCGCACCAGAAAGTCCAACCCACCTCTCCAGTCTGTCAAGCAACAGGTTGTGATTGACTGTGTCGAATGCAGCACTAAGGTCAAGTGGTACCAATACTGACATTTTAGATGCATCAGTATTAAGGCGTATGTCATTTAACACCTTAATAAGTGCAGTTTCAGTGCTGTGGTGTGGTCGAAAACCTGACTGGAAAGCACTGAAGAGTTTGTTTTGGGTCAAGAAACAGTGAATTTGTTGATAGGCAACTCTCTCATTGATCTTTGACAAAAACACAAGGTTAGATATGGGTCTGTAGCTACTTATTACTGAAGCGTCCAGATTCGGCTTTTTTAAGAGAGGTTTCATTACTGCAGTTTTCAGTGCCCTGGGAAATTGACCTGATAGAAGAGAAACATTTACTATCTTCAATACATCTGATGAGACACAATTAAAAACACTTTTCTGCAAGCTTGTAGGCGTCGTATCAAGGCAGCAGGTCGTGGATTTTAAATTCTTAACCGTTTCTGTCGGTTCAGAAAAAATGTGGATGAAATCATGGCTGATCGTTGGTCTCGAATGGGGCTAGTGCTAGCTATAGCTACGAGCTAACGTTACACAAAATACGCAACCTCTTCTAGATGACATTTCCTGGTCACTGTTCCTCTCATGCAACAGGATTCCACATCGTGGAGACTCTGATCCAGTTGGGAACTTGTAGGATCATGTCGGCGAACCATTAAAGGTTCACATCAAGCTACGATTTCTTGGCGGAGGGGATTGGACCTCTGAACCAGCCTGAACATCCTCTAGCTTTCACCCAGCTTGCTTACTTCGACCTTTTTTTGTTAAGGCCCCCACAGTTCCTGACACATGACTCCTTATCAGCACAACTTCAGCTGACCCGAAATGAATCGAAGTTCAGTTGAGAAAAGTTTCAGCATCTCTCACACGATCAGCTCAAGAACTCACGTGAGCTTCTTGATGATTTCTTTTGAAATAATGTGAATGACGAGGACTGGCATGCTAATGGAGACGCATACACGTGCGAGCATGGACGCCCCAGTCCCCGTCCGTCCGTCTGTGTAAACTGGACTGACTTATTGGGATGGAGGGGAGGCAGATGAAAGATGAGCAGAGAGATGAGGGATCCAAGCAGGAGGAGACGGTGACAGTGATGAAGAGAAGAGTGGAGGAGAGAGGGAGGGAGGGTATGACAGAAAGAGGGAAAATGACACGGGTGAGAGAGGGATGATGATGATGATGATGATGACGACGGGGGCGGGAAGATTGGAGGAGGTAGATTGAAGTGATGGAATGTGAACACTTATGCCGAGGCCAATCAATGACTTTCCTGTCTTAAACAGTTCAGCCATTAGTATAGTATCTCTTGTAGTAGTAGTAGTAGTAGTAGTAGTCGTAGTAGTAGTAGTAGGAGTACCTGGCTCCACCTTGAAAAGCTCCTTCCTGCAGTTCAATTATGAATATTTGCCTTGATAGTGAAGGATTCCATCGTTAAATCCTGTATATGAGATTAAGTTTTGTCTTTTTAATTTGTATCTGTGCTTTTTTTTTGTAATCTCGTGATTTCATTTTTATCTTAAATTTGACTTAAAGCCTCACAATTGTGTTTTTTTTGTCTCGTAACTTTACATCTTAATTTTGCCTTTCAGTCAAAATTGTGACTTTTTTAAATCTCGAATTTCACTTTTCAACTCAAAAATTCTGAATTTAAAATCTCCTACTTATGACTTGAACGATTATTTAGATTTAATGTCGTAATTATCTTTTCATCTTTACCTTCATATCTCACCAGGAGGTTCTGTAATCCGTTTGTCCGTCTGCAGGATTAGGGGGGAAAACCGTGAGGCTGATTTGGAGGAACCATTCAAGTATGGGGCAGATCCCTCATACATTTAAACCCTCCGTAATAATCATGACTCTTTGTATCTTAACTTTCCCTCTCTGTCTCACAATTCTGAATTCATCACAATTACGAGTCCGCATCGGCAAGCTTTTTAGAAGTGTTTTTTTTCTGTTACCCAGCTGAAGGACGAAGGGGACAACAGCCGAAGGTGAAACTTCCTTCAGCGGAGTTTTTTAAGTGGTGGGACGCCAAGATGGTTAAATTTGGCAGAAAGGAAAAGCGCCAATCCTTCAAAACGACAATAACAACAAAGGGGAATGGGTGAGGAGCAGCACCAAGTCAAACAAGTTTGGCTGCAGGTCCTTGTGCGCGCAGTGTTTGACTCCAGCTGGTTTGCACAGACACACTTATCTCTCCGCCGCTGCTTTCCAAATGCAAACACGGCTCATCGTTCTCTGGCTTTCCGCAGCGTACCGCCAACCAAGTGTGTAAATGGATGTTTTACATAATTATACTTTTCATTTGGGTGGGAGGAGGGCGAAACAATAAACTGGAGATATGTTTCTGAAAATTAACACACTGTGCTGCTCCCCACGTAGTAAAAGTTAGCCTGGAGGAAAACACATATGTAGCGGTTTAACATGCAACCCCCCCCCACCCCCCCACTTGCTCCCTCATGTGAATGAACACACATGCACTCACTCACACGCATGCGTGAGCACACACTCACATGGCAACAAGCTGCTCTTCTCATGAGACCCTTACTGTGCTCGGAATGTGTGTGTGTGTGTGTGTGTGTGTGTGTGTGTGTGTCCAATGAAAAAGTGCCAGATGTGGCTGCAAATGAACAGCTGTTCGTCGATTCCTGCAGCTGCCTATCTCGTTGCAAAGGCACCCATCGCCTTGGTGACCGTGACTCTGGGCAGAATTCCTTCGGGGGAACCCTGACGCGTGGAGTTGGGGGTTCATGTCAGACTTCCTTTTGTTTCCATGAAGGAGACAATTTGATTGGCAGGTCCTGGAATTAGAAATGCCGGTCATGTTGTTTGTGTGTGTGTGTGTGTGTGTGTGTGTGTGTGCGTGTGTGTGAACAGTTGCAGGCGTTGTAATTAAGTGCATGTTGTGACAGTGAAAGTGTGAAATTGGAAGCATTAGAGATGGATTGCGGGAGAGGCAGAAGCATTTTGACAAATAACCAGAAAGAAATGAAATAATGGACGTTCCGGCGGGGACGGCAACTTACTCACTGACTGAATTACTGGTTGATGAACTGGTGAAGACACACAAGACGATTGAGGGACGTCGGAATAATTTACGCACAATGAGATCCAGAGAAAGAGGAAGGAAATTGAGCTAAACAAAAAAAGGAGGTCAGGATGAGACGGTGGAAGTGTGTGATTGGCTGTGCTTGGGTTTAATCCCTGGGATGGACGCGCCGCTGCCCACCAGATCAGATGAGATTGAGCAATCTCCCAGCATGCACCACGAAACTCAGAAAGAAACCACGATTGACCACGCAGCGCCGGCGCATTGAGGTCCACACACACACACACACGTATCAGGATGATTAGGTGCACACTGTGGTGATAGGAGGGTGAAACGTTCCTCTTCAAGGTGCGTCTGTGATAGGCCAGGTTGAGGCAGATGGCAAAGAGGGATAGAAGAGGCACTGGGGAGCGAGAACAGAGGAAAAACACACCGCGCAGCACATTGTGTATCCTCAACAGAGTACAGGAACACTCCGGCACAGCAAATCTAGCGTTCAGAAGAGACGGCACAGCAAATTACACAACGTACACAAACGGGACACGTTTGAACTGCAGGAATTAAAGGCGCTAAATACAGTGCTTCAAAATTACAGCAGCAGCCGAGGATTGTTGGCGTTGTTGATTATTATGTATTAGTTTCAGTGAAAGTGGAGATCTAAAATTGGTGATCAAAATGTAGCCGCGAGCAGCAGCGATCAGGGGTCCAAGCAGATTGGGAGTGTTTAATTGTTAATGAAATGTGCTTGTAATGAATGCAGCTGAAATGATGAGAAGAATCTGGATTTCACACGGACAGAAAACACATTCGGAAGTCAAGTTTTATTATGCTGTTTGACATACTGGGTGTACGACAGCCGCAGCGTTTGGAACAAAATATCCAACTGCGATTATTATGACTGATGGTTTTGATGTCAGAGGGAAAAACTCAAAATGTTTACGGTCAGATTTGAGGAGAATCTGTAGCGGAGGCAGGACATCCCTCAGGCAACACCATACTCAATTTAAAAAAGACCTATTTTGACACACGATTAGGCTTTAACTGTGATTCTGGATGAATCTCGATGAACTGCGCAGCCCCAGTGTGCATTGTGAAATAAAAAGATCGAAGGGGTTTATGTGTGATTTGAAATATTCACCAGAACGTTGAAATAAAACCCCCACACTTTGAGTTTGCTGCAGCGGAGGAGGACGCGGTCATGACGTGTTCGCTTCCATTCGTAGTGTTCTCATCAAGTTCAGCCAGTTTGCACCCTGTTAACCAGTTACGTCTGGTGTGAGCGTTCCAAACCAAACGCAGGTGCGATTCAGAGGAGATGTTGACTTTGTTGGGCTCTAAGCCACAACACACAACCAGGGATTAAAAGCTGATTTCCCAGAACTTCTCCTAAAGGTAGAGTATTAACTGAAATTGGATTGCAATCCCAGCTCGACTGTATCGCTGGTGTTGAAATCATGACCGGGAGCTTTAGCAGGATGCATCTGATGCACCTGAAGCCTGGAGGAATGCGTCTCTCACCAGCCCTCTTTAGGAATATTTGCATGATTGGCTCGCAGCTCCGGCTGCAGCGTAAACACAACCTGGCTGCTCCTGCAGTCACGACTGGCAGAAAACAACAAGCACGTCTTTAAACGTGGACTGGAACGTTCTGTGCACGCGGGCAGGATGCTTCACGAGCACAGATGCCCATACTCGTGATTAATCGTAGTAAATCACAAGATTAAAATACTCGGATTTCATATTATTCAGGGGAGCGATAATGCAAAGACACGTGTGGCTTTGGAATTTAAAAAAACAAAACAAAACTGAATGAAACCTGATAACAGGAGTCTCAACTGTTAATTTTTTCGTTAGCTTGGATGATTTCTAAATGCTGTCCTACTACACAGGAACCAGTGAGGGCTTTGCGTCGTCATTTGTTGTGTTGATGTGATTTAGTGTCCATGTGGAGTTCAGTGCCGTGCGGCTTCATCCTGGAACAAGACGCTCAACTATCCGCTCTGCTGCGTTTGAGTCGTCCCAGAAAGTTTTTTGACGTTTTGTTTAAAGTGTCATCAAAGGTGTCGCGATGGAGAGACGCCGTTGTGACCCTCTGTAACGCGCAGGAGTGACGGTTCTACTCTTCGGTCTGAGCTAAACGTCCACGCTTGAAGGACGGAGAAGCAGTCAAACTTACAGTAACATGCCAGTTTTAGAGGAAATTAAGTGATTATCTCCCCGAACTGTATAAAGTTTTACTTCATCTTGATGTACATTCTAACGTATCAATACTGGGGTGGCACGGTGGTGCAGTGGTCAGCGCTGTCGCCTCACAAAAAGAAGGTTCCGGGTTCGAGTCCCGGCTGGAGCACGGGGTCTTTCTGTGTGAGTCTCCATGTTCCCCCTGTGCCTGCTGGGTTCTCTCTGGTACTCCAGCTTCCTCCACAGTCCAAAGACATCAAGAGGGGACCAGGTTAATCCAGACTCTAAATTGACCGTAGGTGTGGCTGGGAGAGCCAATGGTTGTCTGTCTATATGTGTTGGCCCTGAGATGGACTGGTGACCCGTCCAGGGATAGGCTCCACCCCCCACGACCCTTAACAGGATAAGCAGTCGAGCATGGATGGATGTATCAGTACTGTTTAGAATTGAAGGTCCTTTGCTCTCTGAACGGGGGTGTACTTGTGTTATTGGCTACATCAGTTATGTAAACTCGTCTCAAAAAGGCGGTTCTGTGCATTGGCCAGTAAAACCGTGATCTTGACACACCGAACTGGTATCCACTGGTATCCGCTGGAGTGTGAGCTGCACGCAAGTGTGTCCCAGTGAGTGGGCGGCATATTCATTTTGACACATTTAATTTGTGGTTTCATATTTCGCACAATTAAATCCTGTTTTGTTTTGTCTGGTGGAAACAAAGTCCCCTTAATGCCTCCAGCTGCTGCCACCAAGGCATTATGCATTATGTAATTAGTTAGGTTTTCTTAGTCACAACAAATCAATCTCACTTGTAGTTAATGGATATCAGGATTATTACCATCTATTCTGTTTTATGCTGATTACCGTTATTTGGCATTCATGGGGTTGGTTGTTGATTTTATTGGGCTTGGTCAAACCCCCCTGAGGCAGCAGCAGAGCGAGAGCCAACGCCTATTAAGACCGAAACACGTCTTCATTATGCATCTTAAGCCTTGTGCAGATCTGATTTCTAGTTACAGCCCTTCATGGTGAAGACGCATAAAACAAACATATGAAAATTTATAAAACATTAGGTGTTTTATTAATGTGTTTTACAGCCTGGAACCATCCAAGCTGCCCACTGGCTGCGCCCAGCTCCTGATGAATCTCAAAGAGATGCAAATACAGAAATGTCAGGCTCCTTTATGGTGTTCTTTATTTGCCACCAATGTTCTGTCTCTTTGATATAGCTGGCGTTTACAGGAAAAAGCCCTCAGGGAGTGTTTGTGGCACAAAACATCTCTGTAGTAAAAAAGATAAAGTCAAATTAGATTTATTGGATATTTGGACATAACTGTTTCTATCTGGGATGCACGAGTGTGTGTGTGTGTGTGTGTGTGTGTATCTTCAGGGAGAATCCTTGGCTTTTACGAAGTGACCAATTGTACTTCACCTTAACGACAGTAAAGGTGACTGCATCATGATGATTGTCCAATCACGCGGCGGCTATTTTTATAGAGGAAGAGGTTGAAGAGGACAGGGATAACCCATCCGTCATTGTGTGTGTCTGTGTGTGACTGTGTGAGGGGAGGAAACGGTGACAGTGATTGTGTGTGTGTGTGTGTGTGTGTGAGAGAGAGATCGAGGTGAGTGTGCATGCATTTCTTAGCCCAAGGACCTTCTGTTCTGTAATTAGTTTTTCCTCTTGTATGTTTTCCATCCCTCCGTCAATCCATCCGTCCATGCAACAGATTGCAACGGTGATTCTGTAAATCCAGAGGATCAGGCCACACACACAAAGCCATATGAATGTAATCAAGTCAGCAGTTGCACATGCCAGGGGTGCGGTGAGCCAGGGACAGGAGAAAGAGAAGATTTAGGTGTCTTAATAATCTGTGTGTGAATGTGTTGGTGTGTGTTCGTGCGTTTTTGCGCAGGATTTTGCAATAGGGCGCAATAGGGGCAAGCTATCTAATTTTCAGGATTTATAGTCACAAAGCCGGCGATTGTGTGTGTGTGTGTGTGTGTGTGTGTGTGTGTGTGAGAGTGTGTATCTTGGTAGATACTAGGCCTCGGTGATGCTGCTGGGAAATATGTCACGGTAAGATGTTTCATTTCAGATAATATTGAGAGGAGATACTGGTGAATGCCATTGGCCTATTTTGATGAAGATCACGAGGAAAAAGGTTCAGTTTGATCTGAGACCTTTTCTCACCCCAGTCTGGCGGTCGTGTCCTGAGTTTGTGCGACCAACCGACCGACCAGCTGTGAGTTCCTCACTCCTGCGCAGGCTCCACAATTGAGAGGGACAGGGCGGAGTTAAAGATCGTTTAAATTATCAATGAATCCATCCATTATTTCTTCATTTAATCGACTAATTGGATTAAAAACATAAGAGGTTTCGTTGATATCTCATAGATCAACATCGGTTCACAAGCACCGACAGCATCTGTTGACGCCGTGACACTTCAGAACCTGGTTGTTCTTCTTTTGATTCACTCAAATTATTCCACACATCCAATCGATCAGTGGACGACCTCATGGTAGACACTGCAGTTTCCCTCAAGGCCTCAACATCGCTACCTATGTGAAGAGTATTATCGCTCGCTGTGCTCCCCAGTGACTCGGCTACAATGAGACGTTAGCATCCGTTAGCCCAGCATTTCTCTGCGTGGACCTTTTGCGGTCGGTCTTCCTGGCGTTGAGCCCTCTTTCATTCCTGTTACCTTTCATTCCGGGTGTGTGTGCATTAACTGCGGCGCTCCTGTTAGAAGCAAGATCAGGTCACAGTGTCAGTCTGGTCAACTGAAGAATTGCAGCTAATCTATGGTAAATTTGTTGCTAACTCTTTGTTGCAAGCTTGGAGAGATTTTCTGCTCATGGGCAGGGACAGGAGGGGATCGTGTCTCTGTCCCCTTTGAACTGATCGCGGTCAACACGAGAGGCGTTCGTCCTCTTTCCACGCTACGAGCCTCCACCAAATTTGGTCCGAAAGGCAGCGCTAGTTTTTGCGTGATCCTGCCTCTAGACATGCGCACAGACCAAAAAAACATCTTGTAAATGTTGGAATGTGGCTGGGGGAATGCAGGGATCGCCCAGGCGGGAGCACGCTTTGGTTCTGTTAACCGGTCAAACGTGCTTCCACGTCAGTTATTCAAATTACACTACATTCTGTGGAACCCCCTCACTCTTTGGCTGTAAGAGACATGACTCTTTTATTATTACCCGGGACGGCTGCATATTTTGTGCTCATGAATACGTGTTTGTCCATTGAGTTTGTTGTGGATTACACACTAATAGCTCACAACACAGTATTGAGGCTCCCACTCTGGCTTCATCCAAGCTTTTCTAGATACGTTTATTGTTGCAGTGTGCAGGCTGAGAGGCGGCAGGTGAGAATTACCTTTCAGCAACAGCTTTTTCTACTTTACCACTTTTTTTTTTCTTTTAATTTTTGATGATTCATTAGAATACACATTAATTCCCACGATTCCTTTCTTCACTAAAGTGCCTTTTTTGTCAAAAAGTCTTCATGAATAACACAGCTTTTTGACGAGCTCCACAAAGTGCCCCCTACCTTTCCTCACGCCTGCTGCTTTCCCAATCCTCCCCCCCTACCTCGACCCGGGTCTTTCTCTCTCTCCCTCTCTCCCCCTCTCCACACTTTAAATTCACAGTTTGTGCCCACTGATTTCTCGAGAGGATTGATTGTATTAAACTTGATTATTTTCAATCAGGGTTGTTACAGAAACAATGAATTGGATAAGCCCACAACCAGAAGGGCTGTGTCGCAAGCAGAGCTGCAGAGGCAACAGATACAGATTAAATAAATTCATGGGACCAGTACAATTATCTGATATGGTAGATTAAAAGTAGAAATTTATTTCTTGCGGTTGATAAAAGCAAGAGTCGAGGGCGCAGACGATGTTGAACCACTGAAATGATCTTAATGGAAGTCAATTCCAGTGCTTCTTGGTAAACCAGCAGACTGATGGTCATCAAAAAGATTTTAAACCAAGATTTTCTACCGGAGTGCAATACAATTCTAGTTTCAAGGATGCCCTCTGCATTTTAATGTAAAGTATTATTACCCCCTTAACTACGCCACAGCTGCTTCACTCACTTCTGGTCACAGAAGTCGCCCAATCACGGCTGCATGGAACCGGACCAAATGAGGCTTGTTGAGAAGGACCCTCCATGTGTAGGAGCGTCACTCAGATGCAGAATGAGGAGGAGTTAATGCGTTGACCCTCACGTCTTTGTCCTTCCCGCTCTCATCCCCAGCACGTCCTCATCCTTGGACAACCGAAAGGGAATACAGATGATGATGGGGAGGTGGTGTAATGTGTCCTCTGCTCATCGCTCAATCATTTCCTTGAAAAATCTGCCTCAAAAAGCCCTTTGTGTCCCCTTCTTCTCCATTTAGTGGCGTGATTTCGACGTCACCGGCCCCTCCAGCTGTGGTTTGCTCTGCTGTGACCACACCCTGCTTTTTCTGCCTCTCCAGCCTTCTCTCATTCTGCACTGTTACATTATTCTTCCAGACAAGGTCCTTAGTTAAAGGGCTGTGTAGTAATTACGGCGAGGCGCCTGCCTGCCTGCTGAAACACGGTTGCCCCATTGGCAGCTCCCCTCTGATTTATTTGGTTGGAGACGTTTCATTCACTTGGCAAATGGTTTGGGAAGCCCCGGGGGTTATACAGGACCACGCGCTTTAGACGGAGAAACTTTAGATTTAGTACATATGTACGTTTGAGCCTGTAATTGGTGTGTTTACATGAGTAATGGCCATAAATATTGGTGCTGAAAGGGATTTCGCTGTAATACGTGTTGAATGGACCGTGAAAAATAAAAATGGAGGCATGTGAGGGACCACGTTCTTTTGGCTTCATTATCCAACAACTGCTTCACCTGAAGGGGCTGCAAACACTTGAAGTATGTTGACGTGATATTAGGAAGTCGATTTAATGACTTCGTTTACATCAAGTTGACCCCCTTTTTCCGAAATGACCATATTCCAACAAAGTTTAGGAAAATGAAAATTCCCCCTATATCCTGTCCACGTGCAGCTGCGCAAATTCTGACTAGCGACGCTCGCGAGAGAGACTGAGGGCGTCACTAGAGGTCGCTGTGATTGTTTCCCTCCGGTCCTGAGACTCGGCAGTTATAATTTCTCTTCATGTGCGTTTATAAAAGAAAAGAAAGCGATGTTGAGTGTAATTCTGCTGCTTCCTTGCTTTATTAAGACAGGTTGACTGAAACAGTGTGTTGGAGAAATAAGACGAGCTTTATTGCTTGTTAGCAGTCCACACGCTAGCATTGAGCGAGCACATTTATCCAGGTTCAAGACTCGTATTCTGAATATGCTGTACTTGTGTGCATAGGATGATCCTTAAAATCGATTAAAGATGCCTTCATCAGGAAATGCGAAGGGCCAGTTTCCAAAAATAAAACTGGAATACGGCGTTGTTTATGACCTTTGTCACATTTGGACTACTGTCATTTTCAGAGTAAAAGTGTCAGTAGGCATGTTAATGAAGCCAACCGAGTCTGGACTTTTACTTAATTCAATCTTATAGTCAGCCAGGGGGTTCTAGGCGCGTGCCGTAAGTCCCGGCGACCGTCAAGTGGATAGACGAGGAGAAACATAATAAACATTAATAATGTTTCAAATAGAGCACGCCATTTGTCAGGGACTCTGACTGACACCTTGTTTCGTGAAGAGAAAGAAAGCCTGATTACGAGCTGTAGGATGCCACACTGCCACCTAGTGGTCCAGAGGTGGAAGTACTTCCTCTGTTCTGGTATACTGGGACAACAGAAGTCCAAGTGGCTGCGAATCCTAACCAGGCACATTTACACCTTCTTCAGGCCAACAGGGAGGTCAGTGGCCGCAAGGGCAGTGACGACTCTAGTTTTTGAGAAAATGGGAAACACAGAAACGCTGGCGTCGTGGAATAACAACCTAGATAGAAGTTTTTTTTAAAGGCAGCGGAGGCTGGATTACATTCATCTGCTTGTATGAAGGCTCAAGCTGACGTCCTTTCACAAAGTCTGCGCTGGTGTCAGAATATTTCCAAGCACAACTTGTCTGGTGATTTAAGGCATATCATATGTGGTATTTACCAAAAAAACACAACAACAACAACCCTGTACTGGCCTGTACCACATTTCTAACTTCCTCCACATTCTTGTGGCCCGTAAGGCCAAAGCGGCGCTGCTCAGGTGACGGTCAATTGTGACTTCGATGACTTTTAACACTTCTGGCACATTTGTGTCGTGTGTGTTGCATTGGTGCGTGCAATGATCTGTGTTGTCCAAGTCTCATACACGTATTGTGTGTGTGTGTTTTTGTGTGTGTGTGTGTGTGTGTGTGTACATAGGTGTGCTTTGAAATATATTCATGGTTTGCTGCTGCCTGAGCATAAACGTGGGGTGAGGCTACAGCTGACCTTCTATGGCATTTGAAGAGACACAGGACCTGAACACACAAACACACACACACAGATGCTGACACATGTTGACCTATTATTTGCATAAAACATGCACCCACACACTCAATCTATACGAAAGTCCATCCAAAGTTGTCCCTAAGAAACGGTCAAGTTCAACTCTAGTGTGACCCCTAGACTGGCAAACCTCTGGAATCCTCTGCAGCTATTTACACACACACACACACACACACACACACACACACACACACACACACACACCTGTTATGTGAATGTTTACAACCTGTTGAGGGATAATCAGAGAGGATATGAGTGGGTGCATTTTAGTGTGCGTGTGTGTTAGTGGAGGTTTAACTGTGCGAAATCAGGTGGAGACGTTATGTGCTATGTTCTCTGCAGGCTAGCTTTGACACCCAACTGTGTGTGTGCTTGTGTGCGCACACCTGCAGTGTTTCACCTGCTGTCTGAGTCATTCTATCACATACTCATATTCACACACACACACACACACACACACACAGTATGTTCTCACCCACACAACACATATGTGCTGCACACAAACTTCGGCCGAGCGTCTTTTTAAGGACGCGTCATTATGTAATCCTGCGGAGAAAAAGAGTACCCCGGCTTTTTCATCTGCTCCAATGTAGCATGGAATCTTTAGCAGTGATGAAAACCATCCGCTGTTATTGAGGTCAGTTTGGGGGTCAAGTCCTTCTGGAAATGTTGTCTTTGTTGTGCTGCTCCCTGTTCTCCCTCACCTCCTGCCCAGTCAGTTCCTGATTCATGCAATGATTAAACTGACACTTAAACCAAGTGGGTTTCTCCCTGCTAGCACTCGCAAATAAGTCACTTGCCCTCACAGGCATGTTTTATTTTTCCTTGTGCTTCACCTCTCTGTGACTCCGGAATGCAGGCGGAGCCAGCAACGTGTATTTAGCTTGAAGCGACTGATGGCTACCAGTAAAATAAATCAATAAAATTTGCAAGTGTAGAAACTTTTAAGCACGTTGCCAGAGAGAATCCTCGTCTTCTTTACCCAGCCGTGTTCTCGGTTATCCACAGCCAGTTGGGTTTGAGCTCCAAACAAACAAACGAACAAACACTTCTGGGTCGGCGCTGCCTTGCGTGAGCGGGGTTGTTGCTCATATTTAAATGTTTGTGGATTACGGAGCTTATGGCTGGATAAAGAACGTGTGGATTACCAGCGGATGTGCCTGAGAGTTTGTAAAAGTATGTCTTTGGGCAATTGCCGCCGTCAGTCACCATTAGCTTGAAGCTAAATATACGTAGATGGTACTTATTGCCTCCTGTAGCACAAGGAAGTGATGCAGAGGGGAATAAAAACATCTTCATGAGCCCAGGACACCTATTTGTGAGTACTTGAAGGGTCAAACACACCTTTTGTGGGAAGTATTCCTTTGCTGAGGATTCTAACAACGTCAAGTACTCACAGGATGCCTCATCTGTGCTCCTGCTGCTGCGTGTGAACGACAGCATGTTGGCAGCTTCCTTTCATCCTTGGCTTTATTGTCTACTTTCTATAAATTAATTGTGGAAGGAGTCATTTTGGGTGAATTAATGCCCCTTAAAATGTACGGAAGCGGGCATGATTTAGCTCTGAGCAGCAGCGGCAGTGTAGCAGTGACTGAGGAAGTGTCAGTGTGGCCTCGGTGCCGATGACGTATCGTCTAATTTTGCTTATCAGCCAAAAAGGTTGCCCCACAACACAATTTCCAAGACAATTGTTTGTGTTGGTCTGTTAAATTTGAGAGCGGAGAGATCCCACCACCCATTTCCAAAAGATTTAGCTTTATTGGAGTCTCAGAAGGAGGCAGCGCGGGGTGACTTTGCCTTAAGAGCTGACAGTTTTATCATAATGGATGTGTGCCGAACGCGCCGCGTGATTCAGAAGAGTCTGAAAGCCGTTTAACCATTTGAATGGCAGATTACAACTATCTTGTCAGGGTAAAAAAGACGATTCTCCTTTCTGTTCCGAAGTCATTTTGCAAATTAAATTCTGCTGTCACTTGTTTGTTTTTGGTTGGGTTTTTTTTTTGTTTTTTTTTGTTAGAAAGCATCTCGACCCAGCAAAATAAAGGACACATCCAAAAACTTGTGTCTCTTTTGAATTTTCTTCCCTCATCGGAGTTTTCTTTTGTAAGTTCCCAGCCACGACCAGCATCACTCATCTTTCAAGACCCCCAGAATACGTTGTTCCATGAATATGTGAACAGCAAATTCCTCAGTGGAAAGAGCGGGGCTCCTGTTTTCAGACACTCAAAACCTTGTAGTCTTTCTCCAGTAATTCTCTTGTCATCGACATTTGAATGTCCATCGTTCGCAACAATAAGATTGAATGGAGTGGGGAGAGACGTTTAGTTCAGGTGGGCCACAAGGACAAGTGCAGTCCATGACCCGTCAGCTGTTCCAGGCCACACCATCAGCTGGTGACCCACTCGGCTGATTCTCTTTCGGCGAATGTCACCCACTACGCTGTGTTGCCGCTGCTCCAGCTTCCTCTGCGTGATGTCTCGGTACCCGCTTCCACACCAACTCCTCCGTCGCATGCTGTTTCCTGCGTCTTTTTAAAAAAGTATTTTCAGGGGTTATGAGTTTGAAGCAAGAGCTGCTTCATCTCTTTCTCCGCCCAGATTTATCCTGCCGGTTCTGGGAGTTGAACCGGCAACCCCCGGATGGCAGCCTCACTTCTCTGACCTTCAGCCCCACACCCGGACTAAATCAGTGTCGTTGCTGTTCCGTTACGTCAGAGTGGCGTTCCTGCAAGGGCCGTTAGTTGTTGTTTGATTCCAGTGCTCTCAACCAGAGTTGTGTCTTCACTTTTGTGAAGGCATTTCTTCTCCCCTCCGTGGTGAAACAATAAATCTGGGCCTGAATGCATCATCGTCAGCCTCTTCTGGTTTCTCCTCGGCGGGTGCAGGGATGGCTCTTACCATTAACGGCAAAAAACAATGTCACTTGCAGGCAGAGATGAGAACGTCTGCATGAGCACAGTATTTTTTTTGTTTTTATTTTTTTATTTTTTACTTATATCAAGTTCCTGAGTGAACAATTACCAGGAGTGATCCAAATATGTCACACCAGCATCCAGGCATGAGTCAGATAAGAGAGAAAAGTCTTTTATGTTGCTCTGAATGGTGCTTTTATACTCGGGTGACATCTGAGGCTCTGGTGTCAGCTGCCAAACATCAATTCACTCAGGAGTTGAACCCAAACAAGAGTAAATATATAAAGGTGTCATGAAAGCGGTGATGGGAATGTAGCTGCTGCTTCATCCGTCTGATGGAGTTGATGGTATTTGAACTCACCACGGAGCAACAAGTGTCAGTCTGACTGTAGAGAACAGGATGCGACGTTAGAAACGCCACAATGATCCTGGAACAGGAGACAGGAAGGAAGAATTTGTGTTGCCAAGGTAACAACTGAGAGGGATCCAAAGTACTTTCACTTCTATTTGAAGCCACCAGTACAGAAAACCTTTTACTGGGCTGCAACATTGTCACGTGATGTGAGGTTGTGCAACCTCTAATATCAGACTCCCGTGTCTGACGTGTCCGTCATTCCTGGACAGCCCATCCTTGGTGTGTTCAAGCTTCGGTGGCCATCCCGCTGATGTGTTTCCAGCGCTCTCCCGTCGGCGCCACTCCAGGTGCTCACCTCACCCACCTCCATTTATCCATCCATCCATCCGCCACTCCTTCACCTCTATCTAATAATTATAAATAAAGAAGCGGCTTCAAAGAGATAAAAGATGACACTAACATAATGAAATGGCATGAAATAATACTACGTTGGAACAGATAATGTCATTTCTTTCAGCTGAGTGCATTCCAGGCAGCGGCGGAGCGGGTAATTGAAGCGGGAACCTGGGCCCTTTAAAACCTCCTCGCAGTCTCAAATGCAGATCAGGCTTCATGATAGTGTCTGAGCCGCCACACTTGCTAATTACACTGCGAATCCTCCAGGACCAGTATCAGGCTACCCTCATAATGACACGCCGCCACACCAAACCTTGTCAGACAGTGTTTAAAGTAGAGATTATGGGGGGGGGGGGCTGAAAAGAAAAAAAAATAGGTGCTTGAGGAAAATTAAATTGGTTTCTCTCTTGTGCTGTTGCTATCAGCATCGCTATCCCATAGGTTTTTCCTTTTTTTCCTTTTTTTTTTTGCTGTCATTCGCACCGTCTGGCGGTTCCCGCCTCCCGTTGCCACGGATTCTGTCCGTGACCTTCTGCTCACGTGAGGTCGGCCTTTCACCACGTGCCTTTTGAAGGAGTTTCACTGCTGCAGAACTATTTCCAGACACCGAGTAAAACCAGGGGTGTCACGGCGGTGCAGTGGTCAGCGCTGCCGCCTCACAGCAAAACTTTTCCCTGCTTAAGCACGGGATCTTTCTGGGTGAGTCTCCATGTTCTCCCTGTTCCTGCGTGGGTTCTCTCCGGTACTCCAGCTTCCTCCACAGTCCAAAGACATCAAGAGGGGACCAGGTTAATCCAGACTCTAAATTGACCGTAGGCGTGGCTGGGAGAGCCAATGGTTGTCTGTCTATAAGTGATGGCCCACAGTCTTTCCTGCCAAGATGTGTAAACGCGCTAGCTTAACGCTAACATTTTGACCGCTAATCATTAAACATAGAACAAAGGAAACAACACAAAAACTCTCAACATGACTTAATTTCCTCTAATGAACGCACACAGGAGAAATTGAAAATGTTTGGTCTTAAAGTGCACATTCTTTATCCGTACAGGAAGGAAACAAAGACGGCAAACTTTAGTTCCGCCCTTTGTCTCTCCAACAATCCTCGCCAGTCAGAATTTGTGCAGCTGCAACAGGAGTATGAGCGGAACATTAAGTTTCCTTACCCGTGTGAACGGCCTTTTGGGAGGACGGACAAAAAAAACGAATCATCATGGAATATTGCATGTAAACAAAGCCATGACTAAGAGGGGAGGGTTTAACTGAAGGGGTTCAATTCAGCAGCAGGCGGACATACATGGTCCAATGTTAATGAACCGTTTCATCTTGGAGACTTCAGAGAGAAGCACAGTCATGAAAACCTAAAAACTGAAATATGAATTTAACAAAGCTGCATGACATTCAACGGGAACAAATAACTGTGATTCAAACAAGTTTGTGCTCAGAACAGTAGCGGGTGCTCACATCTACAGGACAAACTGCCAAAACCATTCCACCCTTGCTAGAAGTCATCACGCTGCTCTTCACTACCAGGAGGAGCGGGATGGCGAATAACCTCAAAATGAATCCAGCTCCGCCGCGACCCTGGGAGATCCCCTCTCTGTGACTAAAACCTCCCTGATTAATGCACGTTGTCTTGAGATGTGAGGGGGGGTGTCAGTCTCCAGTCTTTTAAAAGTCCTTTCAAAGTCTCCTCGTGTGTGTTTGGCGTCGCTTTAACACGCATCCTGGACGGATCGTAATCAGGGAGCACAAAGATGCTGGGAACCGTGTGTAAATGTATGCAGAGTACATTGAGCTTCTGTCATTCGGAGGTGCACGGAGGATGTGTTTGATCGTAGTCCAGACATTTATAGCTACGTGAGCAGAACCGCAATATTCCTGTGGAGCTCAAACCTCCGTAGCCGCGCATCAATGAGCCGTGAAGCTGATCGCCGTTGAGACGGGTTGGCAAGGTTTATTTTTATTGCATGTCATTGCATGTCAACATCACAAGACTAACGAAATGTGCCGCTGTGTTCCTGGGGAAGGGGTGTGTGTGTGTGTGTGTGTGTGTGTGTAAATAGCTGAGATGTTAATTGAGCCACAGAACGTCTGAAGAGCAGATTCAGTAAATCATTCCTTTGTTTTAGTGCTGACTTTGGCAATAAAATCCGATTCGATTCAGTTCCAGAAAGTGATTCACCATGGCAACGGGTAAAATAAAGAGGGGGAGATCATTTCAATCCAGTGGAGATAGAAAGATGAGTATGTGTCAGTGTGGACCCCTCCTGAAAAAACAGGAACAAAGGAAGGAGTTATAATAACACTATTATCCAACATTTACTTGGCCAAGTCCACTCATTCATCATTTTCCAGCCTTGAATCGCCTCAGTGGATGATAATGTACTGTAGTCCAGTCTTACCTTTGATTCTACAATAGGCCTTTGCTCATTAAACTGCACGCGTCTGGATTAAAACTGAGACTTTTCTCTTTATTGAAAATATTTAGTTTGTAAAACTGAATTTCTCTTTCCTTGGGGCTGCAATAAAAAAGTACCTCGCACAGAACAATGGGTAAAAAAAATGTAACCGTCAAATTGTCGCCAAATTTCTACATTTTCATAAACCTTTTCTGAAACATTGTGTGCATCCAAATACATGAAAGGAAACTCAACTTCTGACCAGCGAGACAAACCGGGCTTTAGGCCGTAACTGCAGAATTCACACGTTGAATTTTGCTAACTTGAGTGTGCAACAATGTCAGCCGATGGAGCGACGGCCTGTTTTCTCCAGAGCAGTGATTTAATGTGAGATGAGAATGTTCCGCTGAGACGCTTGTCTGGCCAGCTTTCAATCCCAGTGGCAGGTTGAGGGACAAATGATCAGCGTTCACGCAGCCAAAGACAGAAAGACGCTGAAAAGGTTTGATGAAACTCCTTCAGAATCGGCTCGACGTGAATGTGATTGGAACCTGAACCTGGACTTGTCGACTGAAGTGTGTGACTGTGAGGGAGTAATTTGGGTTTAGTGTGAGTTAAAAGGGGGGGGGGGGGGGGGACTCTTGAAAACACAGCAGTGTGTGTGTGTGTGTGTGTGTCGCTCGTGGTGGTGGTTCATGTTTGTTTTCATCAAACTATTCCAGAACACACTCTTCTCAGGTAAGAAATAAGGCTGCACCATTCCAGATGGGGCCGAGTTCTCTCACGGTTAACATCAGCGTAGCGGTAAATGGAACGTTCCCCGCCATTGTTAATGAAAAACCCTTGTAACCGCTCATGTCCACCAGCTTTGGAACAACCACCACCTCCACGCCGCACAACACAAACTTGCAATGTGCTCGCGAGCGAGCAAACGAAGTGACATATTTTGGACAAGAGGTCCGTTACAAGCGCAGAAAAACGGCTCTCAAATCAATTCTTACTTCTTTTTCCATATTGTTTCCCTCCTTTCACCCCCTGTGCTTGCTGCGGCAGCGGAACATGTCCCGCTCCTTTGCCACGCAGGCTTTCACGTTCCTGCCAGTGTCCATGGGTGACTGCCGGCCCAGAACGTTCTCTTCCTCCCTGTCTTACATCAAAGATCCTGAGCCGTCCACCTCCAGCCACCGGCCCTCTCGCGCCGTCTCTTCTCGTCTTGTTCAGGAGGTCTCGTTGTGTGCCATTACCAGGCGCTTCTGCAGGTGGTACGAATAACCTCCCGATTCAGGGAAGAGAAAATAGTCTTTGCTGAGGCCACATTAATCCTCAGCACACAGCAGTTATGTCTCTCTCTCTCTCTCTCTCTCTCTCTCTCTCTTTCATTCTCTCAGACTTTCTTTCCTTTTCTTTGTGTCTTTCCACACATGAAAACCTTCAGACAGTCATCAAATACGTGTTCATACCTGTATTGTACCTGTACACATGAAAATATCACACAAGCATCGTTGCTGCACACGCACACAGACACACACGCACACAGACACACGCGCACGTAAAATTCAGACAACGTGGTGCACAAACAAGCCATTCACAAAAGTAATGTTCTGCCAGAGGGGACTTTGGGAAAATTAGTTTTTGGATGGATTATTATTGTGTTGTGTAGTCTGGCCTGTTGCCCTGGTCTCTGCTCATCTTTGTCCTCTGAAGTGGCCTGATGTCTGCGGTCCCCGCTGCACACTAAACCTCCCGCGGTGGATGTAAAAACATAGGATTAGTGGGAAACACAAGCTTTTATTTCCATCCCAAATGTTTAGAAATGCACACAGGGATTTGGTGATCTGCCTTCCTGTAATTATGGGTTGTGTTGTGTGCAGCTCAGCAGGCAGTTTGCAATTGAGTTGATACACATCAGAGTGTACCGGTGGCCCCGGCAGCATCAGAGCTGGTTAGCCTGAGTGGATTATTAAATAGCAGGCAATTAGTAGAGTTCTAGGGTCAAGTTGGACATCAATTCAGACTCTGTAGGAGCAGGGACGAGTCTGTGGGAGGTCGGTGCGTCCAGACATCACACTGACCTCATCTTTTTCCATGCATCAGAGCACTCAGAATGTAGCATTTTGGCTTCAAACAAATAATAATTAAAAAAAAAAAAGTAGAAAACATACTGAATGCAACAACGACAACAAAAACTAAACCCTGGTAGGAATATGTTCCAGTTCAGAAAACACCTTCCCATCTTTTTTCTTTTTTTTTTCTCCCACTGTGTGAAAACAAACCAAAAAGGAACAACAACAACAACAACGACAACAAAAAAAGTCATCAAATAATTCTGACCAACTAAACAAGCCCCGCTAATTTCAACTGGTGTGTCGTAGCAGTTTGGTGGATGCTGCCTGTTCATGGGAGGGAGCGTTTGTCTGTGGCTCTACGTGTGTTGCTTCCACTGCAGTGGGAGCCTGGTCGGATGCCGCGTGGTAATTGAGGTGGCGGTTGCTAATTGTGCTGCTGGCATTCGATAATGGAGGAAGATTTCTCTCCGTCTCCGCTCCAGTCTCCGCTGCGCTCTTTTATTTCCTTTTCATCTCCATTTTCTGCTTTTATAACTCAACAAATCTCAATAGTATAATTCATCTCCCAACTCTCTCCCCCAGATATCTGACTCACCCAACTCTGTTCTCTCTCTGTTTTAAGCAGGTGCGAAAGATGTCTCTCACCAGACGCCATAGAAAGATTGTGGAAAACTTGGCTGAGAAGTCTGTTATTTTTCATCGCGGCGTGTGTGTTATTAGTTTTCTTCTTCAGGAAATACGTTATTTAATAACCTGAGCTTCAAAGATTTTGAAGTTCTTGTTAAATCAAATATCCTTTGCTGGTTTCTTCTTCCTCCAATTTGTTCTCTTGATTTAAAGATCTCTCCAGTGCAAATAGTGTTTTTTGGGGTTTTTTTTTGTTTTTTTTTGGATGAAATGGAGCCTTCAACATCATTTCAGCAGTGAATAATCAAAACAGAAAAGTACATAAGACTCGTCTGAACATAAAATAACCATGAAAAGTAGATCAAACGTTCCTGTGCTTTCGGTTTCTCATTCCCGACTGATTTAAGCGGTGTGTTTATGTGCTGTCCTGATGCTAATGGCTGTTGTGACTCATGGTAAACACCATCTATCTCTGGCACATGGTGTATTTAAAGAGATTAATCAGGATTCACGCTGTTAAAACTGTTAATTTGACATCCCCAGCGCTCAAGCTGCCTGCAATCCCTCTCACGGAGTCATGAGAAGTTTAAGAAGTACGCGTGCGTGCCCATGTTCAGAAATGGTAGGCAACGCTGAAATCCAATCCTAAAGCAGTGATGGGCTAACGACATGAGTGTTTTGAGGACTTTCCCCCGGCCTTTGATGCAAACGTGGGTTCTAACTACAAGTGACAGACTTCAGCGTGGTTGCAGCGTCTGCAAAAGTGGCTCCGCCTTGACACCGAGGAGCGGTGACAGTGGGAGGTCGTCGAGAAATACAGCAATGATCCAGAGGTGGAGAAAGACATTGTCCCAGATCAGCTAAGTGGGTTCACACAGGCAACACGTGAAGTCGAGAGATCAATAAAACAAGCGCAGCAGCAGTTTTCAGGCGCTCAGAGGGTGTGTGTGTGTGTGTGTGTGTGTGTGTGTGTGTGTGCGTGTTGGAAGGATAGAACTGCAGAACTAAGATTTTTGGGGGGAGGGATAGAATGAAGGAAATCATGATTATTATTAAAATCAAAGATATGAAAAATTATTATTATTATTATTCCACCTCAAAATAAGAATTTGTTAAAATAAATCTTAAAATACTTTAAAATGGAGGGCTGTAGTTCTTCAAATTAGTTCTCTCTTTATTCCCATTAAAAAAACAACGCAACACACACACACACACACACACACACACACACACACTCCCTTTCCATGGCCACTCGAGCGCTTCGTCTTTGACATCAAAGTAGTCGCTTCTCTGTCCAAGAAATGTACTGTTTTTGAGTGGTTTCAACAGGATGTATCGCATTTAGAACCTAAAGATATTCTTAGTCGTGACTTCCTTTGAGGTCCCCAGTGAAAAAAACAAAACAACGAATGCACACACCTTATTTGTGCTGTCGTTGTCTTAACTCACTCACTCAGCATCCATCGCAGCACATAAAACTCAGAGTGTGAGCACAAACTCCATCTCAGGCAAAATGTCGATGGCACCTGTGCTGCCGCTAAAGACTATCTAGTTAATTTTGCACCCTGATGAAAATTAAATCTACTTCCACCTACCTTGATACTCTGCCAAATCAAATGTCTTGTGCTTGTGTGTTTTTAAGTACTTGGCACCAGATCTGCTCTGTCAGGACTTTTCCGCGGGCCCTGAAGACTGCAGTCATTAAACCTCCTTTAAAAATGTCTGTTACAGATCCCTTAAATAATAAACCACTACAAGCCTGGATCCAACCTACCATTTATTTTTAGCAAAGATTTATATGTATATATATATATATATATATATATATGTGTGTGTATATATATGTATGTATATATATACATATATATATATATGTGTGTGTGTGTATATGTATGTATATATATATATATGTGTGTGTGTGTACTTTACACTTCCTTTGTGTGTCAAATGCTTTTTAATCCTGATTTAGAACACAAAACACCACTGAGACTGCACTTTTTTTCTGAGTAAAAAGGAGTTAGTTAACTGCTGCGTTTTAACACGTGACCATCACGCGCTAACCGATGGATGAGAAAAGTCTGCACAGTGTATAAGGGCTCTGTATTAAGTTGGTTCTCGTCATATTTGCAATGTATAGTCAGGATTTTTTTTTTTTTGGTCTCATCTTATTTTATCAATTGGAGTGGACAGAAATGACATGGAGTTCCTCAAGGGTCAATACTTGGGCCTCCTCCGTGACAGTATTGCCATACTCCCTCTTTTTGTAACATCTCATATTTGTACAATCTATAAATCAAGATTAAAAAAAAAAATTAGAAATTTGGGTCAACTTTAGCACCTGGAGCAAAAAAAAAACAGAACAAAACGAAAACAGAGAAAGAAATCAGCCTCTTCCCATCTTAAAAAAACACAACAAGAATCAAAGTATTTCTCTCTTTGAAAGTTGCATTTCAGCAGCCTGATATTGTAATTGTTTCTTTAGTGAGAAATCAATGAGCCGGCTGCAGCTCATCCAGGACGCTGGAGCCAGAGGTGCTATCACCAAGAAGGTGGAGCACATTAGACGGGTTCTTAAATCACTGTTCTGGCTTCCTTTGTGTCAGAGGAGATATTTGAAAACCCTTTCACGTGGCTATAAAGCACTTAGTGGTCTTAGACCTAAACACAAGTCTGATTTACTCAACATCAAGAACCCTGTGGTTCTCAACACTGAGGAAAGCTGACCCAGATGACCCAAGTGAAACAGTTCTTTTTTTAAATACACTCTCCACCTGTGGAACTGCTGTCAGGGCATAAGACGTTGCTACTATTGCACAGTCCCTTCCCGTGAATTACTTCTTTTTACGCTTTAACTATGAATCTGTTGTCTTTTGTTTTTATTGTCTTTCAAATGGGAATTGAATGCCTTTTTGTTTTTTATTGTTTTTAAATGGACTTTTAATGTCTTCCTTTTGTTGTGTTCTTTTCCTGGTGAATCACTTTGAATCGGCTTGTGTATAAATGGTGCAGTAATAATCATAATAATACTAATATTCCATTTTCATTTGCTATACATTCCTAATCTCCGTAAAAGCATAACTTTCAAACTTGTTGCGTGTTGCATTATAGGCCCATTTTGACCCGAATGGCAGTGGAATTCTTTGTGTCACTGGACGGAGATGTCATGAAGTCGCTGGTTTCTTAAGTTCTCGTCTCGAGATCATGCAAGAAACCGTCTTGTGAAGTTATGCGCGCGTGTCTGAGCCACTGGTGCTTCAACCAATCGCCAACTTTTGAGGCGGTGTGGCCGCGGTTTTGGGTGTGACGACTGCAAAACGATTCGATACGATTCTCAACGCATCCCCCTGACGAGGTAGATTTAATGTCAGAACCCACCCGCCACGTCTGACGACTTCGACTCTGGGGACAAAGGCCAGAATGTCAGGGTTCCTGGTGTAGCCGCGGGCTATCTGCTCCAAGACTTCCTCGTTCCATCCGCTGCTCATTGTTTACAGTCTGTCCAGCAACTTGAGACGTTGGCATGGTGTTGAAAGATGATGTGTACGAGCAAAGCTACTCAAACGGGAACCAGAAGCTTCCCTGTACAGACATTTCCCTCCTTGCCTGCTGCCCATGCTACAGTGGGATCGGTTGTATCAGGCCTGGAGAGTTTCTCCCTCCTCTTTGACTTGCTTTGGCTTCTACACCGGTTTGTTGATCTGACAGGTTTGTGATGGACAGATGGTTCATCCAATCACCTGCCAAGCATGTTTTTAAAACATCTGCCCTTGTCCAAACAGCTTCTATGAGCACTTCTCTGTCAGGCTACAGGTAAAGTGTTCCAACATCCAGAGAGAGGACCGGGGCGGTGACATGCAGTAATGGCTCTCGAACAAATTCTGTGAACCAGCAGCTCTGTAGCCCCTAGCAACAGAGAGACAAGCTGGTAAATAAAGAAGAAATACTGTACAGAGCTGCAGTCATTTTTATCTCTCTCCATCTCTCTGCCTCTTTGTCTCAATTCGATTTCGATCCCAATTTACAGGCTTTCAGGACTTATTTATGGTCCACTTCTGGTCTCTTTTATATCATGAACCAATTCTGTTTTTGTTTAACATTCATTCCAGCCTTTTTCAATCTACAACCATCTTCTTTTTTTTTTTTTTTTGCCTCCTTCCAACTTTCCTCTCACATGTGTTCCTTGTCTCCCCCCCCCCCCCCCCCCCCCCCTTCCCTTCTCCTTCCTCCCTGCCGGCTGTCCCTCAGGTCGGCTGCAGAGCGTCTAGATGTTGCTTGTCAATAATTTAATAAGGAGGGAGCTCTCCCCTCTTAACCAGGGTTTTGAATTATTAACCCGTGCTTCCGTGTGAAACATTGCATTTTGGCGCGCTCACCTCCCGTTGCACGGGTTTGTACTGTATTTGTGAGTGGACCAGAAAAAAAAAAAAAAAAGAAGAAGAAAATAATTGCCTGTCAAAAATGATGGAGCATGCCAGCCAAGTACAAATCGCTACCTTCTGCAGCCTGTTTGTATTGTTGTAAATGTGCAAGTGTGTTTGTGGAGGTAGATAGCCAGGGAATACATCGCATGCATGTTTTATAAAGGCCTGTCTGCACTGCCGAGTAAACGAGATGCAGTCTTCATTCGTCTTGTCTTGAGTGCGCAGATATACGTGTGTGTTTTCTGTTTATGGCCGTTTTTTTGTGTGTGTGTGTGTGTGTGTGTGTGTTTTAAGCAAAAGTATGCAAAGGTTGTTTCAAAGTGTACATCCATCTCCCTGAGAAGAGCTGAGACGCTGAGACTCGCACAGTTTTATTCGTCACCGCAGACAAGTGATTGTAGGTGTAGCATTGGTTATTAATGTGGACTTGTGAACATGCAGCTGGGCTTGGAGGTTAGTCTGTAGTGGTGTCTGCGAGCTTGTCTTTCTCCCTTTGCGTACTGTGGCAGAACCGTGTGTGTGTGTGTGTGTGTGTGTGTGTGTGTGTTGAGCTCAGCTGGGTAGATGGACGTTGTTGCCATCACAGATGAAAGATCGTTATTCATAGATTTAATTATGTGCTGAGACTCGGTTACAACATGGGAATCCTCATCTGGCCTTTAAACAAATGTTCAGAAACACAAACTACAGGAGGGGGGGGTTCTAAGCCCTCAATTTAGTCCCACAGTCAGGGAACAAAGCCTGATTGCTATTTGTAACTCATCAAAGCTATTGTGAGCCTCCTGTCACCGTTAAAGTCTTTCCACGTCTGGGTGACTGCCAGCTGCAAGGGGAAAGAAAAAAAAATAGATGCGAGGAGTGAGGTGTCACAGATGACCATCAGGCTTTGCCTTATGTCTGTAAGACTAAATTTAGGGTGAGAAACCTCCGTTACCGCGGTGTGTGAGAGCAGACGAATGCCGAGTGCGACATGGCAGTTATGCAACAGACAATCAACAAAATGATAAGGTAAACATTTCAAATTACAGGACACGCTGAATAGGTGTTACTGAAGCATAGTTAGCAATTATGAATGCTAAGTGTGCCCCTTAATTGAAGAGGTTACAATATTCATGAGTTAAACGCCGTGAGTGTCAGTCTGGGGCCAGGATTTGGGGTTTCTGGTGTGTTGTTGTTTTTAAATATCTTTATTTCCGGTGAAGCCAGAGGACATCCAGTCCAAGACTTCCGCCTTCAGTCCCTTGCCCATTGTTTTCAGGCCGTGTAGCGACTTGGGATGTTTGCACGGAGTTGAAAGGCAATGGGTACTGTGTCCAAAGTGAGCCAGACTGCACTCTGCAAAACAGTTTAAAACCACTGCAAGCAGGCCTCGCGCCGGCGTGATTGGTCAAAGCCACGTTTTCTCCCGAACCTGCAGATTCTGGATTAGACAGCAGAACCTGTTTGTCAAGATGATCTAACTGCTAACTCAGCGTCAGCCTTCTGAAATGTACCTTGACTGTAAAGTCGTACTCATAAAAGACGTAAACAAAACCTTTCGGGGCAGTTTGCTGTAAAAGCGCTTCTGCTTGTGCTCCATCAGCAGGCGCCTGTGAGATGGAACCGTTCCCGCAGGAAGTTGCCCGTCCTCTGGCTTCTTACTTGATGCCGTCTTGAAACTGTGGCATTTCCCCGATGAATGGACAACTTTCATGCTTAGTCCTGATAACAGGTTACCCAGGAGGGGAAGCGGGGCCTTTCTCAGCTTCTGTGACTCAGTAACCTGCTGAAAAACTCCATGTGGGTGAAATGGTTTGGGTTTTTCAGTGTGTGTGTGTGTGTGTGTGTGTGAGAGAGAGAGAGAGAGAGTAACTCGACAGCCTAAAAGTGAAACCTTCTTGGTAGAGTGTGTGTTTCCGCCCCAAAGCTCCGTCCAATCAGGTTTCATGAATGATGATGTAGAAGATGTGTGGTGAAATATTTGAGGTCAGTAGACGCTTGTCTTTAAATAAACTTCCTGATCAGCATCAAAGAAGGAGGAAGCGAGCCCTCCAAACCCGCCGAGATGCTGACTCGTCTCGCTCTGTGGCGCTGACTGGCGAAGCGTCGTGGCTCCGCACACAAGAAAGCAACTTGTCCAGCAGCTCGTTCTCATCCCTTGCGTCCCGTCTAACTGTGAATTTTAATTGGCTGCATCTGTAGGATTTCTCCTCAGTGGCACGACAGCGCGTCGATGCTGTCGCCGGTGTGGTCGGGAGGGGAGGTTATTAGCGTCTCACCTTTGAAATTGCGGCAGGTGCGTGTTCTTTCAGAGTCGACACGGTGTGTTACCGCGCGACACGTCGCTGCCTAGTTAGCGACAACCACTCATCCTCCTTTGAAGCTTCTGCTGTTGTTGGGGTTGATCAAAACTTCAGATGGAAATGAGGTTGCAGATTAGACGAGAGCCTGTGAAGATTAAAGGTGATGGTTGTTTCTTTTTGTTTTTTGTTTTATGCAGTGAGGATTCCTGGGCTCGCTGCTCCAGTACACAATACAACAAGCTGCTGCCACGAATTAGAAGCCATCATGCAAAGAGAAAAATCAGTAGTTTGTTAGTTTTTACCTTTGAGGTCTTCAGACTTTGTTGTGGAAGCTAATTAGTGTTGTGTTTCTGTGCCCTGGGAGACCTGACAAGTGTAACGTGGAGGTAGCCGGGGCGGCGTGTATCCTTCGCCCCTGCCTGGTTAATTTATCATTTGCATCAAATATGTTAATTCTGTACTTTTTTTTCCTGAGAACTTGAAAGGATTTCAGTGATTACAGTGTCTGAATACAGTGTCTCGTTAAATTTGGACAAATTGGCCAGAGAGTATGCAACCTGCTCTCCATCCTTTGATGTGCTGCTCTGAATATTGCTGTAATCAGCAGATCCAGCGCTATTATTACACCCGCTTTCTCCGGCGAGGCCGCCTTTCCCCGGCCGGCCGTGTGATTCGACGGCCTCGAGAAGACGACACGTTAGCAGTTCCTCCAGCGAGGGAGGGAAGTCGCTTCTAGAGGCCTTTCACACTTCTGTCTCGGCTGTGGGGAAAAAAACCACAGGTTTGCATTTGACTCCTGTTAACCTTTGTAATCAGAGGTGGTAAAAGTACACACGTTTAGTACTCAACAATCAGAGGTACCGACACTTATGCAAACAAGACTGGGGGAAAAAAGGACGTATATTCATTCAAATGAAAGCAAAGGTGTGCACAAAGAGTTTTCTTTTATTTTCCATATTGATTTTGGGGGGGGGGGGGGGGGGGGGGCTCCTGGTTTTCAGGCCAGAATAGTTGAGCGTCACACAGATGGAGAGTTTGTACCAAAAACTACACGCCTGCTACGGGTCGCTCAAACGTGCGTCTGCCTTCACTCACGCGTGCGTTGTTTGCGGGGCCAATGTGAGCGCGTTACACTGTCAAAACTCCTTCCTGGCTCTCTCGTCCTCGCCGCTGCGGTCGATGTCACTAACACGCGCGGATCCGCACAAGTAATACTTAAAATTTGCTTCTTCTGCACCAACATACACTTCCATTTCCCATCTGTCACACAAAAACCGCTAAATCTCTTTTTAATTTTCTCAGTATGCCGCTTTTATATAGCTTAGGCACAGAACCAATCACATGTCGGCAAGCGCGCTCACACACACACACACACACCAGCGGCGCAGGCCTCAAAACAGACAAATGATGGGAATGAAGTGGCATAAAGGCAGAAATAATAAATGGGGGAGAGGGAGACCGACAGCAGAGAACCAACGAGGAGTGACACAAGGGGAGAAAAATAGAACGACACGATAAAAAGGACTGGAAGACATAAAACTGAGAGGAGACAGCGATGCACTGCAGAAATAAGAGCATCAAAGAGGAGAAGAAAGTGAGTTGCGGAAAGAAAGGATTCCAAGAAACGTATGGGCAGATGGATAACAAAAGCAAAGTTGGTGGGGGGGGGGGGGGGGGGGTTGAACGCCAGTCAAGTCGAAGAAAGAATCAAAGATGACCTGGAAAAGAAAGAGAATCAGTTAAAGAACTGTGACGGGTTGTAAAGAGCGGTGACGTAGTGAGCGAGCCGTGCGTGATGGTAGAATAAGACCAGTATCTAAATATATCCATCAAACACACACACACACAAAATCAACAACTACTTACAGGCTGATGGTGGTGAATGTTAGCAAACATAAACTGAATCTTTACGGCCTTGCAGCTCGACCAGAGCGTCGCACGTGTGCCGTGCGTTTGCGGGCTAACCTGGAAGTTAGCATCCCCATGGTTCTCCCAACTGAAGGCTAAAGGGATTTTAAAAATTTTTATTTTTACATTGGATTTTCAATCATTGCTGTAATCACTGCTGCTCTGCAGGAATATTGCCGTTTGGGTTACAAATTTTAAAAAAGCAGTGTCAATCATTTTCAGTGTTAAATTAGCATTGTGCTGTTAGCAAACTACGCTGCGGACTCACGATTTCAACGTCACCGCTAGCTTCTCCTGCTTCAGCGTTTAGACGCTTGCTAGCAGCTTCCAGAAACTTAAACCCTTTGCGTTTCAAGACTTTAGTATTTATTGATATGTATTTTTCTGTGGAAGTAAAGGTTGAAATACCTTCAGTCTCACCCTCCCCACGGACTTCATTTCAAGTATTTAACCAAAAGCCATTAAAAAAACAACAGCAAAAAAACGTTGACGTTCTGAGTTAATTCGTGTTTTTAGGATTCAGTCCTGCTTGTTCTCTGGAATGTATTTCGAATTCTTGCTCTTAAGACCGCTTCCAACTCATGAGAGTGAAAGTACGAAAGTGAACCTGCGCAGATGTCAGTCTGCCCTCTGAGTTTCTGAGGGAAGAACTAAAAGCGGATAGAAACTTATTTTAAAGAGAAGAGTAAAGTGACAGCTTTGAGGGAAAAACAAAAAAAAACAACTGTCATGCGGTTAACATTCAGGTCAGACAGTTCAACGCTGCGATTAATGATTGAGTCGTTCTGGTACGTTCGACCTGAGGACTCACTCTTCTTCCTCACGAGTCTCAAACGCCGTTGTGTCGTTTGTTTCATGGTTGCTGACACACTGCATGTTCAATGGTGCGTATTCAGATAAACAGGACAGCTGTGTTTAGGTTATTACTGGGGTTTGATGAACAGACTTTGTCTTCCTGGGTGCTGCGGCGGTTCTGTCGCACTTGGAGGGTGTTTTCACTGAGGACGTCTGCTTGTTGAGGCTGAAAACACCATCAGGAGAGTTGGTGGTGAATCAAAACGGCAAAACATGTGGCTAAAAGATACAGTTGAGCAATCGCGAATGTAGAAATATTGATTTGTAGCAACAGTAGTGACACGGACGGATCAGTGGCTAAGTCGCTCCGGACATTTTGATGGATTTTTATGTCATTTTATCCGGAATATTCAGTGTTGGCGGGATTTTAACAGTTACAACAGAAGCGAGGTGCTGAGCATCTTCCGTGCCGAGCTGATGGATGTTCCAAGCCGTCACAGGTAAAGAAGAGCAGAACCGATACCAGAGAGGCTAAACGTCACATCCAACACGTGCTGAACAGCAGCTACAACCAAGGAGCTCTTGAGCCAGGCAGGAAAAAGCTCCTGAAACCACACAGAGAGAACGGTTTAGTCCTCTAATACCTGGTCATTACTGTTTAGTACACCGTTAACCAGGACTTGGCTGAAGCACGAGACTTCCTAAAGAGGGTTTGTCCTCTCTCTGGCTCTCACCCAGAGCAAAGACCAGTCACATCTGCTGACATTTTTACTTCTGCAAACTTTTGACTTCTGTTGCGAACAAAGCGTTTTGACTGAAACTAAAAAATATTTATTCCCATAGTCGTGTGTGCCTGTCACCGAAATCTTTGCAGTTCGAGTTTTCAGAAGAGCAGCTCCAGTTCACGCTGGGAAAAATGCTCGGGGGCTTTTAGTGATTACCTGGCCCTGGTCAACTGCGAATGGCACAAACGTTCCATTTGGTCCATGGCAGGGCCAACACTTATAGAGACAGACAACCATTGGCTCTCCCAGCCACGCCTACGGTCAATTTAGAGTCTGGATTAACCTGGTCCCTCTTGATGTCTTTGGACTGTGGGAGGAAGCCGGAGTACCAGAGAGAACCCAGCAGGAACAGAGAGAACATGGAGACTCACCCAGAAAGACCCTGTGCTGCAGCCGGGGCTCGAACCTGGAACCTTCTAGCTGTGAAGGAGCAGTGCTGACCACTGCACCACCCTCCTGGTACCAACTTTTCTTTGGTTACCAAAGAAAGTGATTTCCTCCTTTGCCTGATCATGTCAACACCTGGAGGCTGCAGAGGAAAACCACAGTCACATCAGGTCAGAGTTAAGGCTCAAGAGCACCTCGGTGGTGCTAAGCCAGCGCTGCTTCATCACTTTCCCGTACCAAGATTTATGCTGCCGGTCCTGGGGATTGAACCGACAATCTTCTGAACATAAATAAATTTCCCCTAACTTTTACGCTACCAAATTTATAACAGTCTAATCAGCCTTTGATGAACACCAATCACAAACACAGCTTCATTGTACTGTGAGTGCGACTTCATTGCCTGCATACATATTTGATATGTAGGGAGTCTCCTCAACAATTCCAAATGGGATTATTTGCAGCGTAAAGAGAAAATAATTGTGTGCTCATTTGCGCTCTTAGTAAAGCGCAGCAAGACATGCAGCTAATCTCCCTCTGTGTCTATTTTCTCCTTGTCCTGCTGCTGCCTTTATGTTAATCTGACAGCACTTGATTCAGACTTGTGCTGTGTGAAGAAAATGTCACTATATCCGAACACGCTTGTCGCCATGACTTGGATGTTAAAGATACCCTGAAGGCTGTTCATAAAATAGACCCAGCGTGTTATACAGCCGATACATTTACATAACTGAATCTGAAAAGAGAGCAGCAAAGACTGATGTTACATATCAAGTACAAATTTTTTTTTTTTTTAAACGTATTCTTAAATAGTAATTAATTTCTGTGCTGCGAAAATGTAACAGCGGCAACATTCTGCAGGATTAGCAGGAGATGATGGGGTCTACAAAGGTCATGACCCTGGTTCATTTTGACAAGTACTTCTCCTGAAACATGAGAGCAACCAAGAAGAAACGGTGCTGAAGAAGAAAGGGTGATGGAGGAGCCGAGATGAAAAGAGAGAAGAAGATACAAGGAGCAACGCTTTGAGGAAAATGAGCGATGCAATAGACCCTTGGATGTAAGGATGGCAGACTCAGGGCCAGAAGACACAGTATTACAGTACATGAAAGCTGAGGAAAAGTGGCGTGGAGGGAGAGGGAGATGAAGAGGAGCGTACAAAAAGTGATGGAGCTGAAAGAGAAAGAGAGCAACAATACTTATCAGAGAGAAAGGGAGAGAAGGCCCGAGTCCGACCTTGAGAAAATGTGGGCGAGGATGGGTGGTGGTGGGGGCAACAATGACGAGGGAATAACAAGAGGCACAGTTAGACAAGGGGGAAGTTGAGATACTTGATGGGCCTGAAGGCAAACCGTTAGCAATGGGATGTAGGAAGAAAGAGCAGACGTGTCCTTTTGATTTGAAACCTTTCCAGGTCCGCAGAAGACTGTTAGATCCAGGGACAAGTGACTAAACAAGACTACAAAAAAGAGGAGGAAGCGCGAGGTTAGTTGTGGTAGCGTTCAAGTCACACGTAGCATAACGTTAGCTTTCCTACCTCTGATGATTGCATTTATGCTTTAAAAAAAAAACAACAGCAACAAAAAATCCCACAAAAAGCCCACATCATTGTTGGAGATTATCTTGCTGAACAAAGCCAGCCAGTCTCATAAACAGAAACAATCCAAATCCAGTGTTAAATTCCACCGGCTTGTGGTGGAGGGAGCCCGTGTTGATGCTAACGTGTGGATTACAGGACAGAAATACGTCGTCCCAGCGGCACTCTTTAGCTTCAACATCAAGTATTTCCATATTTTAATGCACATTTTGCTTGTTATGGAAACAGTAAAATGTGTTTTTTGCCTTGACTGAAAAACAGTGAACGGACACAACAGGAGACATTGAATCGATATAAACTCTGACAAAGTCCTGGTTATTCTGAAACTTTGTCTTTGTCCCTGGCGAAGCAGCGACGTGTCCGACACTAACTGGCACCGGAGAAGGATGTTCCCAACCCGACAGGAATTCCTCAAGACCAAGTAGCTGTGGATGATCAAAGCAGCGGCGATTTATTTTATTGATGGGTTTATTTTTCTTCTACGCTCACTATTACTGCTATTGTAACATTGCCTCTCCCGTCCTCCGGCGACACAAAAACGCACCACGAAATCAGATTTATTTTCCTGGAAAACGGCTGTAAATCACGTTTACTCCTCTGCTGCCTTTCGGAAATCTGCTCAAGATTTCGCTTGACGTTTATGGAAATTGTTATCCTAGAAAGACTCTTCTGACATGTTGGAGACACGACAGGTGTCATAGATAATGCAAGCTAAAGAAAAGCTGAACTCGAGGCGGGAAGTGGCGACGCGACAGGAAGTCTCGGATGACCTGCCGCTTCATGTGCTGGCACCGTGTTCATTTTAAACCTGTGATTATTTTCATTAATATTTCAATATTCCTTGCTTTCACTTCTTGTTAGAATATAGTACCTCAATGATATTTTGCCTCCAGCAGTGATTTAAAAGGGTTCTGGTAGAATAAAGGAGTGTACCAGACACAGTGAGTGGTTAATTAAAAATGAAATTTCACAGGCTGATGAATACCAAAAGGAAAAAAAAAAAGAAAAAGAAAAGCCTGCTACATTAGATGTGTTTGCTCAGGTTGATGAGTTTTTCAAGCTGCCATCGAAACCAGCGAAAACATAAAATCTACCTTCTCATGTTTGATTTCGTTGATAGCGTAAATGTTACCTCCCGGACCTTTAAATTTAAAAGATAAATAACAATGCGATTGACAGGTTTCATTAGTTTGAACTCTTTAAAAAAAAAAAAAAAAAAAAAAGATGTCAGAAAGATTTCAAGATCCCGTTTCCGCGGTTGGCACTCATCAATGTACAAATACATTCAACGTGTTGAAAAAATTTGAGCGTACAGGTGGGGGAAAAAAATATAATCAGATGCAGATGTTGTGGTTCCGTTGGGTGGTCGTTATGAGGGGCAGAATCTCGAGGTAGGACAAGCGACTCTACCTCCCAGGATGAGATACAGTATAGATACATGAAGTGACAGATGTCCTCCAGCGGCTGCAGTGGTTAGGACCAGAGCAGGAGAGGACGTGATGACGTCCGCAGTGAGGGAGGAGGAGGAGGAGGAGGAGGAGGAGATAGCCACTCATCCACTCCCTACTTCCAGCCTTAACTTTCACTCTCATCTGACAATCACAGCATTCTTTTAGAAACCACGGCCACGATAATCTCTTCATCTGGGGGGGGGGGGGGGGGGGGGGGGGTCATCATCACCATGGCAACAGGAATAACCAAACCAGAGCCAAGTAGTGACTGAAGCTGCCATCATTCCGCCAACCAAGTGTTTTTTTTTTTTTGTGCCTGAACCAACCAAACCTCGGTGTTGATGCATTTTAAATCCTCTTTTCTTTCCTGCAGTTTATACATCCCATAGTTCCCTCGGTTAAAACACCTTCGTATTCCCTGAATCACACGGATTAAAGACGTGAATAAGTAGCAGCCCAGAACCGCACCAAGGTAGAAACGAATAAATAGACGAAGACAGTATTGTAATACATATTTTTGTCGTATTAAACCAAGTAACTGTCATGAGTTTGAGCTGAACGTCGCCGGTATATTTTACCATGGAAATGTTCTTGTTTCATATGTAAACGGGTGTTTCAGAGACTGTACTTTCCCCGCTCATAAGGAAAAAAAATCATGGAAATTTATTGGTAAAATTGTCTATGAAGTCTCAGGATACTTTTTTTCTTTTTTCTTTTTTTTTTCCCCAAGATGAATTACTTGAAGTTGAAATTGAATTTTATATCCAAGGTTAGTTTTATTTCTTTTTCACAATCCTCCCTGCAAATTTTAGACCTGCGTTTAATATATGTCCCAGGTCTCCATGGTGACAGCAACCCCGTCTTAACATCATCATCTGCGTAGATAAAACTGTTACGACCGGAGCTTTAAAGTAAGTCCCTCCAATCGGCGGCGGGGGGGTTGGGGGGGGTGCAGCTTTATCAATGACAATAATAGCTGATATGCACCATCTGGCTCACTGGTAGATGCAGTTCACTCCATCTGAAGCGGTGTAATTGTAGCGATAACACGAGAGATAACGCCTTGATAACAGCTTTTCAATGGACCGATAACATCTGAAGAGGATTAAATATTGCTAATTGGACAAGCAGCTACTTTACTTTTCTTTTTTTTTAGAACAGTGTTCCATTTTGTCTTGCACAAATCTTAATTTGGTTCCAGAGTGCATCTGGAAATCGTCAATATCCGCTTATTTTAAACTGGATTTTTTTTTTCTTCTCGTGAACGGAGACAAACTACAGAGAGAAAGAGAGAGATGGGAGGTGATGGAGGGAATATGGGGGGGGGGGATGAGAGTTGGAAGGGGGGGGTGTTGAGACGGACGGGAAAAAGGAGCAGGAGGGCAGAGGATGACAAGAGAGGAAGATACAGAACGAAGTAGAGCGAGCGGGGGAGGTGGGGGGTGGAGGGTCAGTCAGAGGGCAGGAGGAAGGAGAAGAGGCTGATGGCTGGAGTTGAGATGAGTCTGCTTAGTGTCTGTCAGTTCGACAGGAGAGAGACGGAAAACAGCTGGGGGCTCTCACTGCATCTCTGTGTGTCCGTTACTGCCAACTGCCAACACAGGACGCCCTGTATATGTGTGTGTTTACACCAGGGAGAGAGAGAGGGAGAGATGGGAGGCATGGCAAGGACAGCCAAAGATCATGGACACACCCACATACTAGCAGACATACACATGTACACACAAACACACACACACCTGTGTTGGCAGTGCTTGGTCAACCTACACGACCGTTGGATGTGATTGCAATACCTGCAGAGATAACAGATTTAGAGAGGTCACACACACACACACACACACACACACACACACACACACACACCAACTGCAGATGCCCGGTCGCAGCAGTTCTCACACCCTTAATATGGTAGAGCTGTCATCACTGCGCCAAGAGAGAGAGACAGAGAGATTCTTGGATCTGAATTCACTTGTGGAGGGGCGAGCGAGAGACAAATAGGGATCCAGGTTCTGGATTGAATCGTGGCGGCGAGTGAGAAGTGACTGTATCCTATGTAATTTCAGACTATAATGTCCTGGTACACTGTGTTCCGCCCTCCCTCCCTGCAGGCGTGCATCCGTTTCTTCTCATTTTAGAACACAAAGACCACCCCCACCCACACCTCCACCCACCACGTCACTCTGTTCTTCTGCTCTGCTCGCTCCTGTTTGCCATCTGTGTTGCAGTTGTGTTGTCCCGTTGTTGTTCCCAGCGTCTGTTGTAATCAGCTTTGGGGTTGTTTTTTTTTTTTTTTTTTTTTTTGCATGTTGCCATTCTCTCCTCTCTCGCCGTGGCTTTATCTCCTGCTGCAGATGGTTTTTATCTGTCACGCCGCTCGTTTGAGGTCACTTAACGTGTCTCAAGAGGGCAGCGATGCCGGATTATCTGCTCCCAGATTATGGTAGAGGTGTGTAGAGGCCGCTCTATTAGTCGTATGACCGCACCACCAAAAAAAAAAAAAAAAAAAGCAACCTGATGTCATAAAAACACATGACCACGACCTCTTTAAAACTGCATGACCAGGTGGCGGTTCGACATCTGTTTTAATTGTGTGTCAGCGCCATGGCAACACACGTAGGTGGACTGACTGATGTGCTGCAAATCGGGCTTGAACTCCAACGCCCTGTACACAAAGGAGTCGCTCGGCCCAAAGGGTTTCTGACAGGAAGCCCCAACAACTGTAGAGAATGGAGACCTTTATTGAAGGGGCTAATATTGACCCTTGAACAGTGGCGTGATGTACGCCGCCGGTTTGGTTCCAGTGTGTGTTCAACTGCCGGGGTGGCGGGATAGACTTTGGAGCAGTACTTACCTGTACTGTTACGTCTGGTAAGAGAACAACTGGAGTTGACAATTGTCTCGCTGGCGTGAGGCCTCAGAGAGCGTCTGCTAATTTGCTGCTCGCTCTCCGTACACATCGGGTTGTTGCCCCCCCCCCCCCGATCTGTTTTCGTCACGGGTGTTAAATACTCGTCTCCTGATCTCGCCTTATTAATTTGTGTTCAGCTTTGTAATCCGGTTATTTGCCACTTGCTTCTCATTCTGGCAGAAAATATCAGTAATTAGGACTCAGTGGATGGCTGCCTGCATGACTCTCGTTTTAGCGTTTGACTAAAGTGTGCTTGTTAAAGCGGACCTGTGTCGCTTTGGGATGAAATGAGCCACATCCGCCCCCATTGTTGGAATCCACCCGTCTGCCTCAGTGGTTCGCAGTCCCAGCCGACCCAGGAGCGATGAGTCACACGCTGTTTGTTTGGGGGTTTTTTTGGAGGAGGGGGGAGGGGGGGGGGGGTAGAGAAAAAAAACTAAACCAGAATGTAATCCAATATCTCATCAGTGCGACCTGGGGAAAATCTGCTCTAAATCTTGTGATCATGTTGCTTCACCCGTAAACCGATCACAGTCGTTGTTTTTTTGGTTAAGTTGGCAGCAACGCGACTCCGTTCGGCGAGTTGATTTCAGGGCTCCTCCGTCTGATTCCTCTGTTCAAACACTTGATAGCTGGTGGATTCTGAAGAGTTCAGTTTGACCGGCGGGCTTTTATATGGTAATGTTGCCTTACTTTTTACTTTTTACAGCACCACACGCTCCACATTACATAATTAGACAGTTTCACACTTGGACTTGGAGGCTTTTTTTTTATGATGCGCTCTATTTGATACTGGAAATAGGAGTGTGGCAGGTGTTATGCACACACCAATGAGCCAATTTCCTTTGTGTAATAAAGCCTTTCAGCGTGCCAGGTGAAAGTTAAAAGCAGATCATACTGCAGGAGACGAGGCGCTTGCGTGGAAGTAATCTCTAATAGGATTCTAATGAGGCAGCTAAACGCAAATAAATGTGGAGTGGGTGGACATAATGGAGACTTCAGAGAAGCTTTCTGGGAAAAAGCTCATCGGAAACAGGAAAGAAAAACACAATTCCTGTCAGCGTCAGAGGAGGATGCGTTTAATGAATGAAAGAGCTCCTTAGCCGGCGGCCTGCTTGTTACCCCACACCAGAAGAATAATCATCCATTCAGCTTTTAGCGACATTATTGTAGCGGGTAATGTAGCACGACCACATCATAAAAAAAAACCCCGACAAACAACAGGTAGGCCGTGACCGACTCGTGGTACTTCTTCCTCTTCTTCTGTGCAAAATTTGAGGCTGTGAGATGTGGAAAAAAAAAAGAAAGAAAAGAGTGTCATAGAGGGACAGCGCGGTGGCGCAGTGGTCAGAACTGTCGCCTCACAGCAAGAAGGTTCTGGGTTCGAGCCCCGGCTGGAGCACGTTGTTCCCCCTGTGCCTGCTGGGTTCTCTCTGGTACTCCAGCTTCCTCCACAGTCCAAAGACATCAAGAGGGGACCAGGTTAATCCAGACTCTAAATTGACCGTAGGCGTGGCTGGGAGAGCCAATGGTTGTCTGTCTCTATGTGTTGGCCCTGCCATGGACTGGTGACCCGTCCAGGGTGAACCCCACCTCTCACCTGAAGGCTGCTGGGATCGGCTTCACCCCGGCGACCATTAACAGGATAAGAAGTAGAAGATGGATGGAAGGACGGAGTTACTTCTCGGCTCAACTGCTCATCAGCTTTCGTGATATTAGACTCTGTGGGTTGTTTTTGTTTTTTAGCGTAAACCTGACGAGGAAACAAACCTTCACAATTCGTACGAGTTACGGTCGCTTCCCACCGTCCATCGGGGGGTTGCGCTTCCTCTACCGCTGCTTGTATTTTCTAGCAATATTGAATAAGCATCTCGTTTGTTAGATAAGCATCTCGTTTCTTGATCGCCTTCTCGTCTTTTTCCTTTTCTTTTTTTTTTTTTTTGAATAATTCCTTTTGATGAATTTTCTGGCTGGACTTTGATCCAGGCAGCCAAATGCGAGCGTATTGAGCAGTGGAAGCACATCAGATAGGGAAGTCAAACTCTTCAATGGGAGTCTGAAGAGAGCTGCACAGCCTTGATCCTGAAGGCAGGGGAATGAATAGGAATGCCTGCACATGAAAGGCAGCGTGGGACAAAAGCCATCGACACGAGCGCTGTGGACGCTTTGTTTTCTACAGATATGATGGCGATCTATCAATTAATACAACACACCATGATGGTTCGAGCTCCCGCCTCTTCAACTCTTTGTCCTCCCTCAAGTCGATCTTTCTTCTCCGTGCAGAAAAGTCGGCTCACGTCGTTATTCTTTCCGTCCTGTTGACTCATTGCCTTTCAGAGCACTTATCTTTGTTTTTTGTGTCATTTTTTTGTTTGTACACTTTGCGGGAAGAGCTCACGACTCAAGCAGCAAAGGCTGGCTTTTCAAAGCAAAGACCTGTTTTTGAGCGTGCTGTTCTTTACCTGGACGCCGCTGTCGGGGCTCTTGTTATTAAATGTGTAAACAGAGGTGACACGAGGAGGATTTCTTCTTTTTTGTGCACTCAACCATCTCTCGTTGGGCACGGTGTGAGAAGTGCACTTGAGAAAACATTTGCAAATCCACAGAGTGAAACTTCATTTTCTTTTATTAACTTTGATTCATCCAGAGAAGGAGGACCGACCTTGAATATTTTTTCCCTCTTTGTTTTTTGTCAGCAGCGTTTTAAACATCCAGATTTACAACAACAGCCAAACTCTCAGAGCCTGTGTCCCCATGGCATCTTTGTTCAGTTGGTGCTAATCTGGAGCGAGAATATACGGCTGCATGCGGCCACATTGAGGAAAAACTCTTGCCAAAGTGGCTCTTTTTGTTGGAAGCGTAGAATCGGAAAGGTGATGTCATCATTCTCTCTTCTTCTCACGCAGCCAATCATGTCTCCCAGTTGTTTGCTCCACCTCCCCTCTGGTGCTCTGGTTGCCACCGCACGCTTCCCTCCATCTCACGTGGAGTCCTTGGCTGCATCTCTTCACCCGACCGTGATGAGATTCACCAGGGGGACTCGCACTTTTCACCCCGCCGGTTCCAAGCTCTGGTAGTAGACAATCAAGAAGTGATTCGCTTCTCGTTGTTTCCTCCTGCGCGAGGGAGCTATGTTGCATCCGCCTGACGATTCCATGGTGGGGACGGCAGAAAGTTCTTATCATTCAACATCGGATAGTCGACCAGCCTCACCTGATTTTACCGTCCTGCTCTTAAATGACATCCAGTCCGCCTGATTGCAGCGTCAGTTATGATTTAATGAGGCTTTCCTCTGGTCGTAGCCGCAGAATCAAAGTGTGTTGTAGAACTTAATTGCAGTTTGAACAGGAGGGGGATGAAGTGTCCCCTCAAATATGAGATGGCGTTACTTAACTTTCAGCTATTTACTATGATAACAGTGGCGCGAACCAGCCTCTCCATGGGCTGAGAGGAAGCTGCGACTCCATATGATTAAAGACGGTGATATACGGTAGGAGTCGATTAGTGTCAAATACCAATTACTGGTGAGTCAGCCCTCTCGTCGGGATTCACACTCACACACACAATCGTCACACACCACAACACTCCCGCTGCAACTTTTAAGGACATCTCGTAAAACAGCCCGCTGTGCATTTTGGAAATGATGCTGAAGAATTTGGGGGGTTTCTCAAGCCCACAGGCTGTATCATCTTCTCGGGCCACAGAGGATTACACAACCATTTAAAAAAATAAGAAAAATAAATCAACATGAAATCACCGTAACTGGAGTTAATGGGTTGCGAGCTGACAACATGGTAACACCGAAAAAGCCGCTCGCAGTGTAAACACGCCGATTAGCTGCACTGCCAGTTGCCCATAATGCAACACTTTCTGCCTCTGCGGGGACCCAAACACCTTTCTTACAATTTATGATGGATATATTTAAATGTTGTGACGCTCACTCGCTATAAATTAAGATATATGCAATTAGAAACCCTGTCACAGCCCTGTTATTGACCGGTGACCTGTCTTGGGTGTGTCTGCCGTGCCCCCTGCAACCCTCCCGTGGATCAACGCTATAAATAATGGATTGATGGAAATGGTGCATTCAGTGTTCACCAGCGAGTAAACATGAAGGTTTCAAACTGTCTAAACTGTTGCAGCTTGTTGGGAGAAAATCCTCCATTCTTCTCACAGGAAAGTCCGGCTAACTCATTTCCCATCATTTAGCCTTTGGACTGCCCCCCTGTTGTTGATGTCCCACCGCAGGAAATGAAACACTACACGGAGGAAAACACACTTTCAATGGCTAACGTGAGCCAAGAGTGTGACTTTTACAAGTCACATGCACTTCTTCAAGACCACAATGATCTAAACGCCTGCGATTCCCAAACGAGTGTACTTCATTCTACTTTAAAACTGTTACTCTTTTAGAATAAGAACACACACACACACACAAGAGATCTGAGTTTTTCCTACCTCGAATGGCCACAGCCATTTTATTGGCTGTTATAGATTACAGTTTTTACTCAGCTGGACCTTTTCCGATGCTCGGGTGTGTTCTTTTTTTTTCTTTCCCCTAAGCAAATGTGCATCACTTAAAGTCTTTTTCATGATCACAAAGCTAAAACCTCAATTTAGGTCGAAGCCAAGGAGGAAGGGAAGCTCTCCAGTGTGAAACCACATGGAAATACGTTAACTGGGGAAGACGGGATCGACGGAAATGAGTCAGATACCAGACGGCTTCGTCTCTTTAACCGCACCTCAGGTTTAAATGGCGACGCCACTTTGTCCCGTGGTGTTTCTCACCCTCATTCCAGTAACAAGCCCATGCGTAAACATTCATATCCCTACCAGTTTAGCATATCTCCACGTTGGTCATCGTCTCACAGGAGATTGTTTGCGTCTGTTTATCCCTCCTGACATCACACATCCAATTGTTCTTGAATTTGTGCTCATCTTGTCGTTGAGTGAACATCTTGATACGTGCAGACAGTCTCAAACTTTTTGGTCATAGAACCGCGTTCGTGACGGGTCGTGCGTTCATCTTTTGTTTTTGATTTCACAAATGTTGAATGAACAAAGGAAGGCCGAGTGCTTGTGAAAGGCAAAAGTTAGTTGAGCTTTAAAAAAAAAAAAAAAAAAGAATCAATGAAACAGTCGCACGTTTGCGGCGTTTTCTCAGGAGGGTTGCAACCATGATAAACTTTTCTCTCTTTTTTTTTTTTTTCCTCCCCATTTTCCATTTAAATCTCCCCAGAAGACGCCATCACACCTTCAAACAAACACGGTGAATATATCCAATCAAGCAAAGAACATGAGCTCACAGTGCCAGTGTGTTAATCCAAGTGATTTGGAAAATATTCACAGCTCAATATCTCATAAATACGGATGATCCTGCCTTAAAAGTTTTCAAAGGGCCTAAACTTTCTAATATTTTACAGATGAGTAAGAACTCATTTGATGCTGACAATCATTTTGTAACTTGCTTGCATCTTTTTTTTTTTTTTAACCACAGCCACTTTCCTTTTACTGCTTAAGGTTACAACCAAACCACAAGCTACCAAATGCCAACTAACTGTAATTATAACTTCCCCTGCGTGAATCCTTCCATCCTCATCCATCCCTTGTTAGCAGCACCAATATTTTAGCAGCCTTAAGCTGAATTTCTGCTTGATCGCTCAACTCTCTTGGTGATTGTCTCCCGACAAAAGGCGGCGTGTCGTACCTCAACCTGCTTTTACACCCGAGAGACAATAGCCGGAGGACAGCGACATTAATAAGCAGAGTGATCACACAGTTAACCTCAGGTAACTGCAGGCGCTGCTAAGACAGCTATTAACTCCATTCATGGATGAGCACAGAAAAGAACAGAACGATGAAAATGCATGTTTCTGCGGCAAGAGTATGAGGAGTGTGACTTAACCTTAGAAAGACAAAAGAACCACCTCAAACGCTCAAAAATACAGGGACGAGCATGGGCCTGAGACGGTGCGCATGTGTGTCTTTGGGCGCGTTCACCCTTTTGGGAGTTTTAAATCTCTTTGAGCTCTTTTTGTGACTTAGTAGTTGCACAGCTAGCAAATACACACACATTTCAGCACACGAACCCAAATTGCAGTCCCTTTGAGTGTGGAGTGCAGGCGCGAGGACAAGCACAAGTCTGGGGCACGGATCATGTGTGCTCTGGTACGTTCAAGGGCAGTGTGAAAGAAACTGTGGCAGGAATTTGGCTTCTTCTCTCTTTACAGATGAAAGCAGGAGCGTTGTGTTGCGAAATCACTCACTCACCGTCTCCTCCAAAATCTTTGTAAGCGTCCAGAACGGCTCATCCTACGAGCCGCACCGCAGACTTGGTGTCGTCCATCCATCGTCAGCCGCTTATCAGTCATGAGGTGGTGGAGGTAGCAGCTCCAGCAGGGAATCCCAAACCTCCCTCGCCCAGGGCCAGAGTGGAGATGCGTCCCCCTCCACCTGGTCCGCTGGCGTCAACAATCAAAGCGGAAGGAGGACTCCATTGTCTACTTGCATCGTTTTCGCGCTCTTTTCTTCTGTCATAGACGAACACCAGCGGTCACTCCTTCTTTGCGTGTGTTGGCAGAAGACAAAGTGGCGGTGTACCGCTGCCTTCTGTGTCAGGCTACGATACACAAGTGTGCTCGGGTACGGAATGACGTCGCTAATGGGAGAGCTCACCGTCAGGGCCATGGTTCCCCATTCAAAAACCAGTTTTGTTCATCAGGAAGATCAGGATTGGGTTTTTTGGGTTTGTTTGGTTTTTTTTTTTGTCTCGTACCTCCAATTTTTTTGAGTCTGCATACTACCTTAATGGTGACCGAAGAGCTTTTGACGTTCATAACCTCTTGAATACCTGCTGACTTTTTTTCCCAAACAGAATAGAACTCTCACACCACTGACAAACAGAGACAATGATCGGAGTCCTGAGATGGAGGCTACCTGCCATCCGGTCCTGAGAGCTGAAACTTTTACCACTTGATAAGAAGAGGGTGACCGAGGGGGGAGGAATACACAGTTTATTGTGGTTCGTTGGCTTCTTTGTGTATGTGATTTGGATGTTAACATGGCTGATTGTGTCGCCCCACGGTGTATCCCTCACACTGTGTGCACACGGGGAAGATCCCCATAAACAGGCAAATGCCACAAGCCTCTAAATGTCAATTAACTGTGATTAATCTCTCTGGTGCATTGGGAGAGAAGCAGTGTGTGGCCGTTCGTTTACCAGCCACCCCTCTTTGACTCTCCATTTACGTGGAGCTGTCGCTGCGCTGACTTCCACTGTGAGCCACATTAGAATAAGCGATAAATTGCGGTATCATTGGGGTTGCGAGGAAATAATAGAAAGGATTGAAAAGATTGAGGTCATAGTGGTGCATTGACACCAATTTCCCTGATAGCAGGGAAAAAGGGCGTAACTACATTCAGTGATTATATTTGATTTCACAGGCCACAAAGTTTGTCTGTAACTATTGAAAAACAGTGTTCTTCAGTTAAAGTTAGGGGGGGAAATAGTTGAGCTGACTGGCGGTGTCAGGAAAACTTCCTCTCTTTAGACACATGGCTGGAGTAGAGGATGAGGGAGGGGTGGCACGACGGTGCAGTGGTCAGCACTGTCGCCCCCACAGCAAGTTCTCTCCGGTACTCCGGCGTCCTCCCACAGTCCAGAGACATCGAGAGGGGACCAGGTTAATCCAGACTCTAAATTGACCGTAGGCGTGACTGTGAGAGCCAATGGTTGTCTGTCTCTATGTGTTGGCCCTGCGGTGGACTGGTGACCCGTCCAGGGTGAACCCCGCCTCTCCCCGCCTGAAGGCTGCTGGGATAGGCTCCACCCCCCTGCCACCCGTGAATGGATGGATGGATTGATAGAGGACAAGGGAGACCAGCAATGAACATCAGAAAATACTACAAATAGTAACATCCCCCCATGTGTTCATGAAGCAATCATAAAATATTATGGGCATTTTATTTTACTTTTACTCTCTTGTATATATTATTTGATGAATGGAGATATAATAAAAGGCTCACAGGGTGTCAGACAGTCAGCGAGGGGGTAATTAAGTCAGTTTTCATGCCTGTGCAGTTAATAGATCGCAGGCCAAAATTGAGGCATGTCTCTAACACTGTTAACAACTCTTGCTTTTATTCTCTCTTCCGAAATTTTGGGGCTTTGTGTGAGGTTGTTTTTCCTGCTCCGTCTGACTCACGGTTGAATGTTGCGAGGATCCCAGAGGTCACTTGTGTGCTCGCACGGCGCATAACTGGCAGAGCAAAGACCCGAGTGCTTGGAACACAAACATGATGAGTCAGCCCGTTCAGGATTATTGTTGCTAACTTCAGTAATCAAAGCAGAAAACTTTCACTGTACAAATTCATGCAACTGAACTTGAATTTTTATCCCATCAAATCGGGGGAAATCCTTGGTTTTTACAAACCTGGACCTTTTTTTTTTTTTCCCTCCAATGGTTTAGCCTCTAAATGATTAATAGGGGCACAAATTATTGAGATGGGTCCAGTACTGAGGGGGAACCAGTAACTGCAAACAGCTGCACAGGGCTATTAATCATTTAGAACTCCAAAACATGGCAAAATGGGATCCAGGTATAAAAATACAGTATAGAAATCTTGAGCTCAAGCAAAACATATCTTCAAGGATATTTAGCCAGGAAATACATTCTACCTGGCAAACTCAGATGCTACCATTGTGTGTGTGTGTGTGCTTTAGGGGGCTGAGACCCATGGACTGCTACTTAGCTTAGCACAATGAATAGCAGTGGATGGGAAGTGTTAGCATTCCTCTGCCAAAAGTCAAGACAAGACAAGACAAAGACAAGTTGATCGGGTTAACAGCAGCAGTCGCTCTCCTTGTCTCCGAAAAAAAAAGAAGTTTCATTTGTTAGCTGAGGTTGAAATGAGGCTTTTCAGGTGCTGCGTCAAATCATTGCGCCCAGACAGGAAAGTAGTTCCGGCAGTGCATGTGATTCTTGAATTTATCATGTCTTATAATTTGAAATAGTTATTCAGGCTTTATATTAGTTGCTCAGTGTGTCGTTGTTGAGATGAAGGGTACAGGCGTAATTGCTGTCTGTTCATGGAGCTACGCTAACAACCCCCTTCCCATACTAGTCACAGTGCTAAGCTAACTAGCTCTGTGTCTAATGCACGCACAGGAGAAAGAGGGGCGTCTATTTTATGGTATGCTTCAAGGGAGGATGATAAATAAGTGTGTTTGATGACTTTTGATGGCGGTACGCCAACAATTCTCTTGCGCTATGCTAAGCTAACTAGCGCTCGATCTATTCACTTGTCTGGCTCCGGTGAGAAAGTACATTTTCCCCAAAAGATTGGCATGTTCCAAACCCATACTGCATATGTCAACTGCAACTTTTCTTGAAGTGAGGCGTCTTATTTACTGTAGCAAGATAAATGTTCCTTCTCCTCGTCTCTGTGAGCCAGTCAGCTCAGTTTCCACCGGGCTTCATGTTGTCAGGCACTGAGGAAATGAATCCAGTGCTCTCTGCTCTCCTCTTCCTCCTCCTCCTCCTCTTTTATTGCTTCTCCTCATCCTTTTTCTCTGGCTTTCCCTGTTTTATAGCCATTTTTTGTATTTCCTCCTGTGTCCCCCTGCAGCTACAGCACCTCTCAGCTTTAGTCACTCCTTTAATGACAATTCAAGGTTTAAAATCTTTCTCCCGAGTTTCTCTATTCCTATTTGTTTATTCCGTTGCATTTATTGCATTTTTTTCCACGTCCTAATTGTTCTTCTCCAGCATTTATCTCTGTAAGTGTTTAACCGACTCCAGCTTCTCTCTCTCTCTCTCTCTCTATCCATCATCTCATTTCATTACCACTTATTTTCTCTGTCATAAAAGAGATTTCATTGACTATCAGAAATTTGATGTGATTCATGGCTCTGGTGAGATCATCTTTGTGCGTTTGTGAGAGTGTGTGCGTGGTCCTGCATTTCATTTTTTTTTTTTTTATGAATAGTGGGTTGATGTGTTTAATTAGGGGAAATGAATCTGTGTTTGAACATGAGAGAATTAAAAACAGAGAAATGATGGAGGGAGAGGAAAATAAGAGAGACAGAGATTAAGTGTGGTGTTTATTTGGACCATGGAGAAACTCATCCGACAGCGAGAGTTTGCGTTTATGACTTTTGTGTGTGTGCGTGTGTGTGTGTGTGTGTGTGTGTGTGTGTGTGTGTGTGTGTGTGTGCGTGTGTGTGTTACAGAAGGAATGGATAACTTGTTTGACAGCCCATTGTCTCCCTCAGGCAAGAGATTGTGGTTCAATGACTTAGTCAGTCTCACTGCATTCACATTACAGCAAGATGCTCTGATTTTTGCACACACATGCACTGTAATTACACACACACACACACACACACACACACAATGTTAAGCAATCATATGCCTTTACACACAAAATTCATTCCAGCACACATGGGCAGACGTGGATGCCTGCATGCTACAAATCCAAAACATCCCCTATAGCACACAAACACACACACACACACACACACACTCTCTTAGTTGGTGTGTGACTGTGTTTTACAGCTGATTTGCAGGCCAAATCCCAATCCATTCACCTCCATGCTGGTCCATGTAACATATTGTCCTAATCAATCCCTCACACACTAAGAGGCTTTTTCCGTGGAGCCACCCGGGGCTTGCTAGCGGTTAGCGGGTGCTTATCCCCTTTTCTTGTGGAGAGAGTGAGAGGCAGGCTCCCCGCAAGAGTTTTATCTTTGCAGACACAGTGGCTGGCTGAGAGGGCATAGAGCAAGGGGAGGTGGAGGAGAAAAGACCCTGGAAGGATTTCTGCCCAGGTCACCAGGGAGTTTGTGGCAGGGCTCTGGATCACGAGGGGAACGAGAGCGGTTAAAGGGGAAGAGCAGAGGAAGAGGAAGAAAGGAGCAAATAAAAGCAGATCATGAAATGCTGGGGCCAGCAAAGTAAGTGTCAGGAAGTTCAGTGAATCGATTCCAAGTGATGAGCAATCAAAGAGCCTTTAAAAATGTCACTTGAAGCCTCGTATGGTTTGTATGTGAGTGCCGCCAAACACATTGAGCTGCTGGACGTGGACTGGATCGCATTAATGGCGGATTACAAGTTCTCTGTTCTGCTCTCTGTCATCCTTCACTTTTTGTTTGTCTTATTTCTGTTGCAGTCTCTCTCTCTCTCTCCCCCCCCCCCCCTCATTTACCAGGATTACAAGTTCATTACAGTTCATTAAGACCCAGAGACGTTATACAGCAAATGTAATTTGTTGATTTTCAACACTCTGAATCATTTTTTAATACAGCGATTTGTCTGACTGGTTGAGTGGTGCTCGTTGAGAACTAATCCAAATAAAAAGCGTCGTTGCTTCGAGGCAGAGACAATTCATGTCAGCCGCCTCTACTGAGCACATTCTTCACATAAACACACGAGGGAGAAACTGTTGGCCACAGGTCCTTAAGGTGATGCTTCACCCAAAATGTGCATTTTCCCTTTCAAGTACTCACAACAATGTGTCCTGAGCTCACAAGGACATTGTTTCCCCTCCTTCATCGCTTCTTCGTTCCTCCAGAACTCAGAGAGACCCAACCTCGTATATTTAGCTTGAAGCTAATGGTGGCTAAAGGCTAACAACGGCAAAGCTGGTTTCGTCTGATGAGATGACTTTTGATGGCAGCTGAAACAGAGCGATTCCGACGTGTTGTGAACCAGCGCGGAATCTGGAGTCGTACTTCGTATTCTGCTCAAGTGGTAGTGTTTACTGACGACTGAGCAAACGTTTGGAAGAAATACAGTTGTGGATTATACCAGATGATGCACTTGAGAGTTTGCAGACGGACATTTTTGGTCAGTTTTGTTGTTTTTAACCATCGGTTGCCATTAGCTTGAAGCTACAAATACGTGTCTGGTTCTCCTGCATCACGAAGAAGTGATGCAGGAGGGGAAAATGTCTTTGTGCGTCCAAGGCGCCTTTGTGGCAACACGGGTGCAGGTAGTATGTTGTTGTTTTTGTTTGTTTGTTTTTTTAATTTGAAGCCTTACAACTTCAGAAGGACATAATCAGTCGCACAACTGCAACACAAACAGATTTATTATGCTTGAGGATTGATAGTGTACACAGATATCATGCAGAATGTGTACTTTTGACACTCAAGTGGACTCAATAACAAGTACTCCTCCTGTTTTACGGAAGTAGAAATGTGGGGACTTTTTCCAGATTTTTAAGAGAACACAAAAGGGGAATTACTGTAAACTACTAGAGGAACTACTGCCTGTACTCCCCCCCCCCCCCCCCCCACCAAACTTACACGTAACATAATCTCACTCTGCATTTATTCAGGAAAAGGATATCCTCACTTTAGGTGTCTATTTGCATCCCACGTCTGACTTTGAATTGCATCCGTTGTCGAGCTACAGAAAAAAAAAAAAAAAAAGATCTTCAAATCGAACTTGTTTTGCCTCCCCAAGACATCAAACTGAAGCTCCCATGCAAACCAGACGAATATCAAGGATTACTTTTGTAATCCCGTGGTTTGCTTTCCTGCTGCTCCTGCGTGAAAGTCTAGCTGAAGTTGAAAGCCAACATTTTCTGCTACATCAGTTTTATTTGTCACATCCATCTGAGGTTCAGTGGAAGCCAGGCTCTCCTGCAGAGTGTATTTGAATGCAGAAACATGACAGAATCACTCGCGCAGATTTTGTTGGGGGGGGGGGGAGCATAAAATGAGGGCATCTCAGCCACGGAGTGATTTTTTTTTTTCTACGAGCGTTGAAAGTTTCAAAAAAAGAAAAAAGAAAGAGGGAGTCTTGTAACACATTTGTTTGGCCTGGGCAGCAGCCGCTGCAGTGTTGAGTCAGTCAATCACAGCATAAGGGAGGGCTGTTCAATTTAAACTCAGTATTCTGCTACGACTTGCTGCAGGTCAACAGGTATCGCTCAGTGTTGAGACACCACTTGGCTCTAACCGTCCTCCTTTCATCTCTGTTTACATTCGAACAGACAGGCCGGCTCCTCTGGCTCGTTTCAGTGAACCCGAGCTGTCTTGGCTGACCAGCCCTGTGCTCTCGTCTCTGTTTATCATGCTCAAGCAAAGAGTTACAAGTGTCTTCCACTGAATTTCAAGCAGAAACGGAGGAGCAGCTGCTGAGGTGCTGTGGCGTTCCTACGGGCTCGCCCCCTAGCGCTGCCTCCCGGTAGACGGGCTCGACTGTAATGAGCAGGGCCGCGGTGAAAGAAGATCCCCGAGACTGAGCCCTGGGCTTTTTATCAAAGGCTCATGATTCAGAATCTTCTTCCTGTCTCTTTAATGAACTTGTGTTGTTTCCTTCTGTTTCCTTCCTAAATTGTCTTCCTTTGTTTTCATCAAGCTTCTCTATGAATCTTAAATCACCTATGAAAGACAGACACAAAATCAAGAGGAGCTTAAACACCAATCACAGCAATTTCATTAAATTCATAATGAAATACTTGCAATACTCATTGTTGCCAGTTCTCTCTCTCTCTCTCTCTCTCTCTCCCTCTTTCTCTTTCCTTGATCTTTTAATCTCTTTAGTTTCTCTTTGAATTTTACTATGAACAAACAAATGTTTAATTATTCAGACATGGTTTTCTGGATGATTGCATAATCTCCCTCTACCTTCTCTTCGCCCGCCTCCAGGTGTCGGGGCTCAGAAGGTGCGGGTTGAGGAGGAGCTGGAGGCGTATCCCACGGAGTCGGTTGATCTCCGCTGCCAGTTCATCGATGGAGGCGGCAAAACCAAACTCACACAGGTGGGCAGATGAAAGGCAGCATTGTTTCTGGCCGATGTAGGTGAAGCAGCTCGTCTCGGAGAGATGCAGTAGCAGGGACGGAGTGAACGACTATCGCTCCGAGCAGGTGAAGTGCAAAGGGAACAGCAGCTCCAATTAACTCCAAACATGTGTCATTCGCACTGCGTGCATGTGCGCGTTTCAGACACCACAGAGAAGCGTTCGTCCGGCTAAAGCTGGACTTGTAAAATACATGAATCCAGGTTAGTCTGACTGAAACCGGGAAGGAAGAGCGGAATCATAGCCTCCCTGGAGCGCCTAAAACTCACTCCGGCATGTATACGCTTAACCAGGAAGTCCAACAGCTCACAGTCAGGGAGGGGGCAGCTCGGTGGGTGCTGGGTTGAAAACAACGCATGCTTGGACAGACAAGAAACGTCAGTTGCTGTGATATTATTAATTTTTCCATCATAGCGCTGCAGGGATGTCGTGTTTCTGTTCAAATCAACAGGATTTTTACACCAGATTTGCAGAAAATAACCAATGTCGCAAACCAGACGCCACAGACGCTGGACTTTACACGTCCCCCGTTCTCCCCGTGGGGACGTTCAATGTTCCGCCACAGCCTCTGCAGTCTCCTTCAGCCCCGCTATGATAACTCACAAATGTGGCATTTGCTAGCATCACCAAGCACCCACTGGCTTAGAGAAGCTGAAGCACTTTGCTCACTTACTCCCGGGTCCTAGGACACGTTCTTCACTGACTTGCTTTGAATTCAAGTCTCCTGTTTGACTGAGATGCAACTTGGTGGGTCACGAGTGGCAAAATGGCAGCTGGATGAAATTCCAGCTGTAAAGGGACATACCGCAAGCTGGAGCTCTGGAGGGGAACACGAGACTGTGGACCACGTCACCATTGCACCACACGACCCAACATAAAGTCCATTTTATTCTCTGATCACTGTTTGTTCGCTTCTCTTTCACGTTTTTTACATCATCCGTCTTCTCCCCTTGTACCGTGTGTTCCTTGAGAGATGTTTGCAATTTCAGAATCCTATCCTGCAGAGCAGAACAGATGACAATACGTCTGGCTGGCTGGATGTCGGACGCTCTGCCTGTATAGTGAAGGCAGCAGCAGCTGCTCCTTTGTGCTGTGTGTCATTATGTGTTGCTGCACCGTGCGACATGTAGGTCAGCTGCTTTTTGGCAGCGCTCAGAGCCGGTATACATGAACCGCCGTTACTGTGGAGACAACGTGATTGATGATAGTTTGTCTGTCTGTCAAGAGTAATAATAGCGTTAAGAACTGCCCGGTTGATTGTGCTTGATGGAGGGATGTAACTTGTGCAAAGGGAGAGATAAAAACTTTGTTTTGAGATCTATTTCGCTGGTGTTTGTCCGGCAGGATAACTGGGTACTAATTTGGTAGGATGATGGAACTCGAGGCCAATTCTCGTGTGCGCATGGGGGTTGGGATTCGCCAGGGTTGCTGTGTGGAAAATGTCACCGCGCGTTGTGGGCACAAGGGCCCGCGGAGCCCTCTCTTGATCCCACACCACCGTTCAGCCGGTGCCACACGTAGCCTTCAGTTTGAGGAGGAATTGATTAGAACACAGAACTGATCCAGGAACTGGACCCAGATGGGATGATGCCGTGTCTCTTGGCAGAAGTTTGCGCTCTCTTCGACTTTTCCTCTCGTTCACTTCAGCAGCGGCGAAAAGGATGAAGCTGAAAAGAATCCACACCAGTTCTCCTCAGATTTAGGGGAATGATGGCGCACGGCTTGAGAAAGAAGCCATCGCGGGGGGGCCTTTCAGTTGTCTGATTTAATCTAGTCCTGTCGACATTATCTTTGTTTAGCTTCACCTTCATCTAAGAAAACTTTGTAGTTGAGGTTCCGACCTGGATTTCTTTGTCAAGAGCTTCTCTGGGTCTCCCACTCTCGGTTTTTCCAGCAGCTGATTTTGATTTAGACGTTTAGCTCAAATGCAAACTGGTTTTAATGGAATTTTAGCGATTTGATTGATGTTGGTTTCCTCAAAGAGAAAATTGTCGTGTTTCTGTCTCGTCAAATCCAGAACTGACTGGTTGTTGGTTTTTTTTAACGTTATAAGATCATTTCCTGTTAATTCACCTGCTGGAGAGGCACCGACACACAAGAATATGAAGCATCAATGATTTGAAAGTCAATTTACATTATCAGTCCCCAGCTTATGATTGATCTAAAACTCCTGTCTCTCTCTCTCTCTCGCGCGCGCGCGCGCGCGCACACACACACACACACACACACACACACACACACACACAGCCACCTCACAGACAAGAGCAACATGCAGTGAGCTGCTGTTTACCAGCTCTCTCTGTTCCTCTTGGAGTGCTTCATGGAATCAATAACCAATTTATTTACATACAAAAAAACTGAAATTGCCGAAAGGCCAAATTGCCCTTTATTTGTTACTCCTGGGTGTACAGCCAAGGAGGGATTCTCATCATCCTCTAATGTGAGCCGACGTCTGAGTCACAATCAATCGTCCTTCTTGCACCCTTCAACCTTCTCCTCTGCTCTCACGCACGCTTCCTCCCAGCCGCTCCCTCGCCGTCTACCTGCTGGAGCGCCAGACAGCCGTTTGCTCTTGAAACAGCACTGAAGACGACTCCAGCTTAAACCCTGTTTAAAGTGGCAATAGGCTCTGGATGAGAGACATTTAATTTATGATTTTTGGCTCCTTACTCAGCTTTAATTGAGTCTGAGGGCAAATTTCAATACTTTCGCAGCCTAATTCATGGAAATGGAATAGACGGAATATTAGGGACGCTTGGCAACACAGAACCACGGAGCTCGACAGCCATCGACCAGGTTTAGAACAGCTCTGGAGGTTCATTTCACATTTATTTTATGCGTTGACATTTCAGCGAATCCTGCTGGAGTTCTAACCCTGAAACCAAGTCAAATACAAATCTTTAAGATATTTGATTCTGCAAAACAAGAGAGAAGGAGCGTGAATTATCTTAAGGGCGAAGGAGCGGCTCACCTCTAACACTTGAGCAAATGGCATTTCTGACCCCCGTGTTGTTGATGGGAGCTGCATTTCTTGACCACCTGACCATTTTTGTTGCGAACTTGTCGCTTATATCGGAGTATATAATACCAAGATATTCTACATTTCTCCTCAGAAAGGGTAAAAACACCCTGTTCCTGTTGAGAATTCCTCTCGAACGATGACGGAACCTCTTGAAACTGAGTGTTTCGAGGTTTTTTTGTACTTTAGGAGTGTGGACCGTGGGATTGTTCGCCCACTCGGACTGTTAGGATGTAGTGTCAGCCCCTCTCTTTTGTGCTTCCACGGCCTCGCTGCTGCGCTCAGCTGCAGGACTGGTACTGCTTCACTTTTGTGTTGGAGTTGCTCTAAAAACTGCAAGTCGCGTATGATTACACTGTCGCGGCAGTTTAAACCTCCAGATTTGCTTTTTCTTTATTCAGTTTATCATGAAATATTTAAGAGTAAAATAGTCCATCATGAGTGACTCACTGGGATTTCTTCTGTTCTGCTGGGTTTGAATAGAGATTCTTTTCCAAAACTGAATTTGACGCTTTTTTTTTTGGTGTTAAAGTATTTTTGAAAAATCCTTGTGGATTAAATATTGTCTGTTTTTGGAAACCAGGTATCTTGGATATGGGAGCCGATCGACGGCCAGAGGGACAACATTGCTGTGTACCATCCCATCTATGGGCAGAGTTTCCCCAACTTGTCCTTCAAAGACCGAGTTGTTTTCCTCCACAACAGCCTGGAAAATCCCTCCATCAGGATTTCCAACCTGAGAATGTCTGACGCCGGCCGCTACACCTGCGAGTACGCTACCTACCCCTCTGGAAATGAACAAGGGACCACCACCCTCATCATGCTCGGTGAGTAGAAAGACGCCTTGCAGACACCTTGTCTGGAAAACAAAAACAAAAAAATAAGTTGGATAGACTGGATCACCAAAAGCTTAAAAAGAGATCCACGATTCCAACAAGCTGGATCCATGATTCATAGGCGCCTCCTCAGCCGTCTGCTTATCTCTGCTGTCTTTAACCGAAGCTCCCGTTGGACTCGTAGACGAGGCAGTTTACAGCGTATTCTTGAGAGTTGTCTCATGGTACGGCCCGGTTAGAGGCCAACGAGAAGATGAATGTGAAAGATTCTGAAGCAGCACTAAATTTAAAGTGTGAGCGTCTCTATATAGACATGCAGTCCTTATACATTGCAATCGTATTGGATCAGCCGGACGAATCCAGACTCTAAATTGACCCTAGGTGTGGCTGGGAGAGCCAATGGTTGTCTGTCTCTATGTGTTGGCCCTGAGATGGACTGGCGACCTGTCCAGGGTGAACCCCGCCTCTCTCCGCCTGAAGGCTGCTGGGATAGGCTCCACCCCCCGTGACCCTTAACAGGATAAGCAGTAGAAAATGGATGGTGACACGGACAGCAGGACAGTAGACGTAAACGAACATGCTGAAGTTCACGTCCTGTGTCTCCTGCTGAAGACACGGATGAGCTTTGCTGCTGGCAAGCGTGTTAAAAGTCTCTTGTTGGAATAAATTATATTCCAGCTACATCACTTGAACTAGATCCTGTTTCCTGTAAAAGAATTGAAGTCCTCAGAAAAGAAAAAAAAAACGATGGAAAAAAAAGAACCAAAGGTTTTAAACCGACAGTATGTCTGCAACATGCTGCTCATGAGAGGTGCAAGCTGGAAGCTCCAAACAACATTTGGTCCTCTTCCACGGTGGCAGCGCCCAGCCGTTGTTGTGTTTCAACACTCCGCGTTTTAACCATTATTGTATGATGTGATCCTCCAGCGTTCGCTGGGGAGCGACGCGGGTGAGTCCCTCGTGCATGTCTCCCTTCGCCTCCACCGGAGAGTGAGAAAACCTGTTTTAATTTCATCACATCTCATGTCGGCGCCGCCAGAGGATTTCCCTTCGTCCAGATTTCCCTGTGCGAACTGAAGGAGAAAGGAGATGAGACAGTAGTCAAGATGTTCCAGGACTAATATCCTTAGATGGTAACCAGGCAGGTTCTACATGCACTTTTTAGTTCCCTGGTTGATGAAAACGTTGACCTGTCAAACCTTTTTTTTAATCACCGTGGGAAAAAGAAAGATGTGTATTTATTCGGCTTATTTGTGGGTCGGCTCAGAGTTTCGTCATGATGCAGCAATGGTGGTGGTGGTGAGCACAGACAGCGGACGGCAGCTTGAAAGAGGGAGAAGTTTGTTTTTATGTTTCTGAAAATGAGGCTGTATAACAATTTGACTTGATTATCTGGGATTCCTAAGATACAATAGTATGATTTTGCTTTGTAGTGGAAAATGTTGGCGTAAAAGATAATGATACAGAAAAGAAAATATACACTCTGTAATTTTGCACAACTATCCTGGTCACTCTAGGAGCTATCTGAGTTTACGAGGTGCAATTGAACGCACCGTGGAGCCCATTGTTTCCAGTCACGGCTGGCACTTTTGAAAGTGTCGCTGATGCACAATCGATAGCAGAAATAACACGACGGTGCGTCTCAAGCGTGGAAGTGTTTGTGCTGAGTGTGATGACAGCGAGCGAGGAGAGGAGGGACTGGGTCCAGGGTCCAGGACCACAACCAGTCCCGAGACGGTCTGCATCTCATGTTTAGATGTCACGCTATTGCTTTGGTACGAACGTGAACCTGCGTCTGGTGAACGCGCGCCCCTGAATCTACCTGCACGCTGACCTCCTGTCGCCACTCCCCTGAAGCCCTTCTCACAGCAGCTATTTGGACTTGTCATTGCAGGATAAACGCTAATAACATTCATTAGATTAATTAGGTATGCAGGGGCCCTGGTGCTGTGCATGCTGGGAATGGGACCATAATTAATTTGATCAATTACACCTGTGTTTACTGTGCCACTGCTCTGGGTGTGTAGCCTGGCTTTACAAATACCTGTGTAAACTATGATTTTAAAAAGTAAATATAAAAAGTAAGCAAATAAAAAGTCATAAATATTGATTCACGCACCTGTTTACTCGGCAGCGTTAAAGCCGCTCATTAGCACGCAGCTTGTATGTAACCCAGGATGTGGAATGTGGAGAAACACCTAAATTCCCCCGTTTTTCTTTATTTAAAAAAAAAAAAAAAAACGAGTGGATGTTTAGTGTCTGTTAGCATCCGATTAGCAATGGCAGACAGCTGGTGTTGTTCATCCGCCCACACCTCCTCCTGCTTACACTCCTTTTACAAAGGAATCAGATGGCGGTTGTCCTCTCCTTACAGTTAGCAGCACCGAGGTGGCTTCAAGCTTTAATTTGAATAAAAACTCCCTTGACTGTGAATATGGGAGCGCGGCGCTGGCGCTACATGGTCGGTAGCATCCGCGCTGGTGTCATGAAGAGCTCCTCCATGAGGCTCCTCTGTCAGAGTGGGAGGCTCCACAGAGCTTCTGAGGTGCTGCACTTGGAACTGAAACACCTCCTCTCCTCTCAACTCCTCTTCCCCGCAGTTCATGCCCGCTGCTCCTTGTTTGTCAGTGGGAATGCAGGAGACGACTCCTTTTGTTGTTGCAGAGATTAGGTGCAATTTCAAGACCGCTTTATTTATGTTTGCCAATCAATGAATGAATTGAAATAAAGCCTAATTTCTGCAAGAATGGAGCGCAAACGAGTGAGCAGTCAGATGAAGGTCTGGGGATTATTGCGACGCTAAAGTAGCGCACAAAGACGCTTCCGCGAGTCACTCCGGAGACTCTGCACAATAAGAGCTTTTTAAAACGCAATAATTAAAATAAATTCATTCCAGTGGACCCAGTTGTGTGAGGCAGTAAGATGTTTTACAATTCCTTTCATGCGTTCCCTCAGCGGGGCCACTACTTCCTCTAAGTAAACCTTGACAAAAAAATAAAAACCACAATACCAAATCCACTCTTGAAGCTTCGCTCACAGAGAACGGCGAACACAGGAGCTGCAGAAACTTGGCCGTCCTACAGAAACAAGACAGAAGGATACTCTGGTGGGCTTGCAGATAGACGCGGGCTAAGCTTCCTAAACTGCTGCTGCTGGCACAAAGACGAGGTAGACGGGGAAATACGTGCTGGAAAGCTCACTCACTCGCCTTTTGTCTGAAGTCGCAGCGTTGCCAAGCGCTGTGGGACAGATTCTGGTCCGTGTTAACGTGCCCGAAAAACCGAGAGTCTCAAAGTCATTGGAAGACAGTCGCATTTGAGCTTATTTGATATATACCAGCCCAACACATTAGGTTTTATTGAAGCCACAACTCCTGGCAGCCAATCATATTATACAATATTGCGTATAGAACCAGCCTCACCCCAATCTTATTTATGTATGAATACTTAATCATGACAGCCAATCATATTAGAACTTATTGGATACAGCAGCAAGGCCAGCCGATCTTATTACTCTCTTATTGGGATGTGAAGAAGAATCACTCACCTGAATGTGAACGATGATATTACCTTGGATGTGGACCGTATAAAATCAATGGTGGCCAATTACACTGCATCTTACGGCGCAAAGTGAAGACAACTGGACATAAATACCCGCCGAGGTGAGAGGGGTGTCGGCGCCCTGAGCTGATCATCACCGCCCCAGTGATGGAATACGAAGAGGGAGGCTGATCTGCAGCTGCGGTGATGAACTGGAGAACAACTGCAATGTCAGCGGAGATCCAACCGCTCGTACGCAGGAAGGCCGAATGGGTCCGAGTGACATCATATCCTGTCAAGACTTGGGCCTGGTTTCAGGAAAACCAGACAGTCTTCACCAAATCCTGCCAGATGTTGCAGCAAACGTCCTCTGTGGAGGTAAATAGGCAATTTGACCTGGCGTTTTTTCCACTTGATGATGATGACGATGATGAAGATGAATGCAGTGTTTCTTGGCTGGTTTTTCACCGAGTCACTAAACACAGGAGTGAAGGTTTCCTGAACATCTGCTGTTTAGACAGTAAAGCATTGAGATCCCAACAACTCCCGTCAGCTGCTCGGCGACCACCTCGCCGGCCGCTCCCAGGTGAAGCGAGGGTCAGGAGTGAGGAACGGAGTTCGAGATCTGAAGAAGGAATGTGTGTGTGTGCGCGTGTGCATGTGTGTGAATTAACTCCAGTATATTTTTACCTTCCCGTCCATTTGTGTTCTCCTGGAATCACGTTCTTAGAGTCTGTGTCACTGTCACTGAAATGTGCCGTTTTTAAGTCCCACTCCAGCCACAAGCTCGAATGATGTTTCCGTCGGACAATAACTCCTTTTGGTCTGGAATTTGCTCCGTAGGTTCCAGGCATTAAGATTTATCGTGTTTTTATTGACGTGCTACTGTAACATTAATATAATTTCATGACTATCAGAGAACAGAGACAGTTCCCATCTGCTGAAAAATGTTAAATTTGTCTATTAGCAGATAAACCAGATGTATGACTGCGAACCCTGCTCCTGCGCCAACATCTTTGCTGAATTAGAACAACATCCATCCCACTTTCCATTAATGGGATGTTGCTGACAGACAAGGGAAAGCAAAACAGAGAAAAATGCAGCTGCGTGTGTATTTGTCGTCAGATGGGAACACAAAACGCAGCCAAAGTGCATTGGGACGAAAATGTATCAAATGTAAGGCCTCAAGGTGCTTTCTCCTCCTCAGATGAGCTGGGTTAAGAAGTGTTCTCTCTCTCTCTCTCTCTCTCTCTCTCTCTCTCTCTCTCTCTCTCTCTGTCCTCTAGGCACTTCGCTAGTCCTCTCAAGCTAAAATTAACTAAATTGGTCTGAAGCTTAAATGAATGCAGTTTGTCAACATGTCTAGCAGCCAATAACGAGTTGTCAAAACCACACAGGCGCAGCAGAATAAACTATCTGAGCGTTGCCTGAATATTCATGTATTGTTAGCAGTTGAGAGCCAAACAGATGTTTTTGTCGCCCCCCCCCCCCCCCCCAACAATGTCTGGAAATATTCAGCAGCAACGTGTGGAACCCAGACATGATGCTTACAAACCTGGGCAGCTGGCAAGACACAAATTCCAACACCCCCCCCCCTCCCAAAAAAAAAAAAAAAAATTAACAAGCTCCAGAAGCTTTTATTGATTTTGGGATAATGTATGCAGCAATGGAGAAAATAAAAAAAAAAAATGCATCAGTGTGCTGCCTTCATCAGGGTGCAGCAGTGAATAAATCCATATGTGTAGTGGAGGAGGAGGAGGAGGAGGAAGCACTGATAGGAGCCATCAGCCGGAGCCAAATCTCTCCGATTCTACAGGCTGTTTTGGTGTTGCCAACTGGTGATTCCATCACATGCAAGCGAGGGAGGATTGAGTTTGTGTCCTTGAGGATCCAGTGGAGTTGATGTGTGACGGGGGACGAGCTTTTTCAAGGAATGTCCTCGAAAACAGTCATTAGCAATCAATAATGATGATCAATAATTAGCTTGGAAGTCATTTTCATAATAGAGATGGAAGAAAATACCTCAGAAAGACAAGGATATGATTTGATCATTGTTATTAATTTTAAACACATCTGAGCCTCTTTGAGTCACGATTCTACCGCCGCCTGAGTCCCACTGCAGCCACAGAACCCCAAGGTCAGGGGTCCTGATGTCCCGCACATCCAGGCCAAGTGGATGCGCTGTATGGGACTGCGCGTGTTCCGTACACTGGACCGTCTCCGTCCCTGAAGGTTTCCGAAACGAAAAAGCACATCTCCGCTGTTTTTAAAAGCACCTCCGCTGGATGTCTTTCCATCTCAGCCCTTGATTTGATGGACAGGTATTGGCAGCAGTGCGCCGTGAAGAACCGCTCAATGAGTAGGTCGAGGTTGAGCTGGTCCACCTGCAAGGAGAACGAAAAAAAAAGAACTTGCAAGGCTGCATACTGCCACCAGGTGGTGCTACAACTAATTGGGTCAAAAATTTAATATGTTCTTCCCTGGCTCGTACCGCAAAATCTTCCAACAGGTTTGGAGAAAATCCGCCTCACCTAGTTTTTCTGTATTCCTGCTGACAGGCAAACAAACACCTCAGAAATCACAACCTCCTCGTCGAAGGTAGTGACAGATGAGTTAGTGTGGAATTGTCATGGCGAGGTGGAATGTGGGTCAGTACAGGGCTGCAGTAATGAGATCTCTGCAAGTCTGGCTGGTGTCAGCACAACTCGACCACGGTGACAGATGTCAACTGCGCTTCCTGAACGCGGCCTTAAATTGAGCAACGGCCGCTTTCACAATCAAATCCTGCCACGTAGCAGCACATTTTCACAACTTGTTGGGGGCGCAGCTGGCAGTCTTCCAGCTTGGGGGGGGGGGGGGGGGGGGGGAGGACACAGCCAGAAGATGAGACACGAAGTCTGAAAGAAGTTCCAGGTTCAAGTCAGGGCACGCACTGCCTTCGCCGAGCGGTTCCGGCTGAAAAGAAGACAGCAAATGTTTCTCTCAAGGAAAGCAAGTAAATAGGCACACTTCAGCTGCTGGGGGGGGGGCTGCATGTTACCATAAAATAAAGAGATAAATAAATAAATACATTTTTGAATTAAAGAAAAAAAAACCCATCACAATGCAGACTGGTAGTGAATTTACAGAAAGCCAAACGTAGCTGAGAACGCCGCTGTTATACCTTTTTCCTGTCTGCGTGTTCCTCATTTAGCCTGTTGATTTTACTGGGGGGGGGGGGGGCAGCGGCAGGGGTGCGGGGGCTGGGTGGCGATGCAGTGTTTACCCTGCTCCTTCAGCGTGGCTTCCCGCCTGCCGTCTAATTACTCTGTACTCAGAAAGTCTCAGACGGATGTGAGGAGTAGCGGCGGGCTCGATTGGATGCAATGTCACGAAACACATCAGGGACAGACACTCCCGACTTGTTAAAGCCCCCAGATCAATCCCGACCCCCCTTCCTCCTCCTCCCCCTTGCATCTCCACTCTGAGTGCTCAGCTCTGTTTATGTCCTCTGTCATCCTCTTTGTTCCTCTGATGTCTTGGTTCTTTTGCCCCCCCCCCCCCCGTGGTCTCGGCTCCTCCAGTCTCCTCTGCTCCTTGAATCGTCTCCTCTCTTGTCTCTTTTAATACGCGAGGCCTTCGTAAAGCCACCTGGATGGGAGTTGACGGGCGGCGCTGGAGCTGATTCGACGCAACACCACCGCCATCTGACGAGATTTCAGCCCCCCCCCCCCCCCCCACGTTCCCACGATTTCAGCAATTTGTGGCTATGGCAGATAAATTGTTCCTGTGGCGTGACAACGTGTTGATGCACTTCGATTGATTAATGAGTGGCCGCAGATTTATAAGTTGTTCCAAACATTTCGATTCCCTCGTGGTCACAAAGCTCTAACTTGTTTTCAGTCTTTTGAGCGTGGGAACGAGTTAAAATGGGAGACCATAAACCAACTGAAGTATTGCAACCATTTATTGTTTGAAGATCTCTTGGCCAAAACCACATTTTCTCTCTCTCTCTCTCTCGGGTTTTGGTCTCGTTAAAATGAAACAAGTTCCCTTGATTTGATTCTTTTGTGGCCGTGACATTTTCACAAATGTCTGGTCCACATGTAAACTACAGTGTCGGCGTAGTTGGTTCGTCCTTGTTTGTTTGTTCCGGCTCATTTGGGTTTAAGGCCCACACTGGGATTAATGAGAAGCAACAAGCTGCCTTCAACGGCCATGGAGAGAAAAATAGAAATGTGTTTTAAGTTTTGATTCATTTGTTGCTCAAAAAGCAAAATTTGCCTCCACTCGTTGATGAATTTGCGGCTGTCAACCAGAACACGGGACCGTCTTACGTCTTGCGTATGCAGACGTATGTTTTTCTCCTTTTCTGGCCACTCCAGATCCTGCACGTCAGCGCTCCGTTACACGGGAAACTCGTGTGCAGCGTGGAACTTTGATGCGTCATCGGCGCCGTTATCAACTGATGGATGATGGCTGTAGCCAGGCAACGATCTCGACCTGCGAACAACCAAGAGGACTCCACAAAAACAAACAAACCCCAGATAAGACCTTTAATGGATGTGCCGCAGCTACTCCAGTGTTCTAATGCACTAATGGAACAGTCCACACGGCTAAAAATCGAACAATAAGAAGCCGACCCTCCGTGGCTCTGTTTCAGTGATTGCATTGTTTGTTTGTTTTTTTTATTAGCATGAAAAACTGTCCAGGTTAATGTGACACGGCACTTATGACAGATGGTTCCAGCCCCGAATTTTAAGAAGCGATCGAAGTATTGATTTTGTTGTGAGGCCTTTTCGCGCGGGTGCTGCTTTTTTTTTTTTACTCATTTCGTGGAAAGAAAGGAAAGTGACCTCAATAAACCGTCAGGCGACGCCAGTAGATAAAATATTTCAATTACTCCATGATGGCCACAGCAGATTGAAAAGCATTCGGGGTAAATTTACTCATTTGGACAGACTTGTAACACTTGACAACACAAAATAATGGAATTCGCTGACATTTTGATTCGCGGCGCGTCCGAGGTCGGGCTTTTTCTTTTGAAGAAGGGAAGGACATTTTCATGGAACATTGCCACTTTGTAGAAGAAGTCCAGTTTGATTTAACAAAACTAATGTGATGGGGAGAGAAAATAATGTTTAGTATGTCAGCATTAAATGTGAAATCCTTGTTATTGGGTTTGATGTTTCACTTCAGTCGAGGGGATTCACCTGCGCCGCATGATGACTTTACTTGTTCCCTCTAGACGGTTTCCACAGTGTGAAAGCCCCAACTGGTGTCTGGGTTGTGGAGAGAGCGTAATCCACCTTCACACGATGAGGAACTTTATTTTTATTTGATGGCGAGGGTCACGCCGCAGCGTTGAGTGTCACGGTAGGATGCTGCGGTGGAAATGCCTGGATCTCCTCGCTGGTCTCCCCCCCTGCCCTCCCCCCTCCTCCGTGGTCTTCTCCTTACTTCTGTCCCGCTCCTCCCACCATCCCCAACCTTCCTTTTTCTTTTTTTGTTCTGTGTCTTCCAGCCAAGCCTAAGAACACAGCCAGCGTGGTGACTGTCCAGGCCGGCACCAAGTCAGTGGTGGTGGCCCGCTGCGAGGCAGCAGACGGCAAACCGGCAGCCACCATCAAATGGTTGGCGTCGGTGGGGGGGAACCACTCGACAAGCACCACCAACGGGCCCGATGGCACGGTAACTGTACGCAGCGAGTATCGCCTGGTTCCCACGCCGGCGGATAACGGTAGAGAGGTGAGGTGCATGGTTGAGCAGAAGACGCAGGATCGACCGTGGGTGCACCTCATCACGCTCTCCGTGGAGTGTAAGAAACGCACGCACACACACACGCACGCACACACACACACACAACTTAATTTACCATCTTTTTCCAGGAGCTCTTCATCACCTTCAGAACCATCGCTGTTAAATTCTGAACATAAAACAGATACATCACCGACGTTCTACATTAGAGAGAAAGCGATGAGGAGAGATTTATATTGGAGAACCTTTATGAGCGCCACACACCAGCCTGTCTGAGCACCTCCAAGGCCCTTTTCCTTATTATCTACACGGCAACAGCAACATCTGGTCAATTATCAGCTTTGATGAGTTTCCACGTCGCAGTTTGTAACAGGAATACAAACAAAGCCGATAGTTGTTTTATGAGTTTTCTCTGATGAATGGCAGTTTTAATATCAACGTACTGTACCAGCAGAGTCGCTCACCAGCAGGTTCCTGACAGATTCTTAATAAAGCTGCAGCCGCGCTATAAACGAGGGAGGGGAGGACGCGCGTGAGCTCACACGGCGTCACGTGTTTGCCGGCACAGCGTCCATCAGAAAGACATATCCATTGCACCTTCAAAACACGGCTGGAGGAGGCGGAGCCTGTGGACAGGTTTGTGCAGCTTGTCCCTCTCAAACGAGTCACTGGAACCTTCGGAACTGACGCAGCACCCAGACAAGCTACCCGACCCTTGTTGGATTTCACTAATACACTTATCATATTATGAGATTATTAGATTAAAATAAATAAGCTTTAACATCTTGCCAAGTGGGCCTTGAAGTAGGAAAGTTCATAATCCCCATTATCCAATCGAGTACTTGTCGTAGTGTAGGGAATATGACGAATCCTGCAAACAGGAAATGGACAGACAGGTTTTTGCTGGAAGAAGGTGCAACAAAGTGTTTGCTGCTTTGCATCACGGATGTTTTCATGGATTTATCAATGCCCAGCAGTGTTAGGCCATAGATTCTAACGAGCACACGCCTCAGTCAGATAAGGGATCAATGAGACAGGCAGCCCGCGCTAGCCTGCGAGTAAACAAGCGCTCTGCTTCTGCTACCAGAGGCTACATAGGGATGCTGGAAGGTTGACAAAGGGGCAGGCATTTTGGTCTTTTTTTTTTTTTTTTTTTTTCTTACCGGGGAGACAAAAAAAATCACCCCCCTCCCCCCCAACCACCCACCCGACCCTGCCGTCACACACGTAGAACCAGAGCCTTGGCGAGTTGGCTCCGTATTTTATTTCTCTTTCTGATCCACGTTCAGTCAATCCAGCTGTCGGCTCATGTTACAGATGCATTCAGTCGCATCATTGATCCCCCCGGAGGTTTCATCTTTACATTCTAACCTGCAGCTACGGTTTATTTTTGTTGCTGGAATCTTCTTTTTCTTTCTTTTTTCCGATTATCCTCTGGACGTCGGGCTCTGGTTTCTCCAACACTTTCCCCTGCTTCGTTGTTGGGTTCTATCACAAATGCCTCCTCCAGGACTCTGTAATTAATAAATAATCAAGATAATGTCAGCGATTAATGGACAATCTTGACCTCAAAGCTAAAGGCAAACGTCATTAATTCCTCCGCGGCGGACTGCCTTGCTCCTACACCTCCAAAGAAAGTGAGGGGCTTCCGCGCCTACGTGGCGAGGTTCTTTATGACCTTCAAATTATCAAAATGAGATGAAACTTAATGCTGCGGCGTGTAGCGGTCACAGCGGTCTGTGCCACCAGGTGCGAACCTGCAGTTACGTTTCCAGAGACGCACGCACGCACGCACACACACATGCACGCACACACACACACACACACACACACACAGCTGTGTAACCTACTGGAGCCAAACCCTCACCCTACCTGAGGCAAAAGGACATAATAACAAGTCGTACTCCTCAAACTATCTGTTCCATTTTTCTCCGAAGTGGAGAACCGGCCAAAATATCCCCACTACGATGGCTTGAAAGGCAAATCCTGACAACGATTGGTACACAAGCGCACGCACAAGCACGGTTCCTCAAGCCTCTTTTGGGGGTTTTCACATACTTGCATTAATTTTCCTGAGACTTACCAGCTCTGCTTCCCTAAACCTAACTACTGACCAAAGAAACCACTGTGTCACCAGTGTAGGAGGCAGTTTTTGCCTTTAATTGCAAACTAATCTGGTTTGTGAGCCTGAAATTGTCTTAAATCTCTCTTACATGCACAGACACACACACACACACACACACACACACACACACACACACATGCTAATTTAATCCTTTACATTTTACTCTAATTTACACGGGATTAAAATATTACGCGTGAGGTTCAGTGTAGCTTTCCTGAGACTTAGGCGTGCTGACAGCGCCGTCTCGACTACGTGACCTCGCCCCGCTGTTTGCCGCAACGACGGCGCAGATTGTCTTTGTTCAGCCTCTTTTTTTCTAAAAAAAAAAAAAAAAGTCTGCCAGCGTTCACACTCGCACTGACAACTGCCTGTCAATCTGTGGCAAGTGATAAAGAGTGGCAATACCACTGGTGTGTGAACACCAATCCACCAGCCACACACACACACACACACACACACACACACACACACACACAGCTGCCAAATTATCTTGCCTGGCATTTAAGTACACAGTGTTTGCCCAGTGTGTGTGTAAACGCACATGAATGAACACAAACAAGGCTGAGACGCTTCAAACAAACTCGCAAACAAACAAAATTAATCAGTCAGTCAATCAATCAATCAATCAATCAACCAATCAATCAACCCAACCGCCGTCTACCTGCTGTAGTTGCAGGGACGGATGCTTTCAACTTGAGAGAATCTGAATAAATCAGAAGGTCTTCACAACTGCAGGATGGTCCAACCGATAAGTGAAACTAATGGCTTCCATCCACGTTTGCTGCCAAGTTTCCAGTGGCGTTTGTTTCGCCAACAGCAGTGTAGGATCATCTTTGTCTCATTATGACTGTAATTGAATGCAGTGTCACAAAACTCTTGTAACGTTAGGCAGTAATTTTCATTTTTCGGCACTCGGCTGCTTCTATTTCCCCCCTCCTCTGCTGTGTAATTTGAGCTGACTGTGCATAAAACTCGGCGCTGAGCTGTTCAGGTGCTTGAAGTGAGTTTGTGCTGAACTGTGCAGGCATCGACGCAGGGACCTGAAGTGGGAAGAGAAAAATGAAAAGTGAGAGCTGGCGTTTGCTGTCTGTTAGCACCGAGCCGGAACTTCGTGACAAACCCACGGTAGGCTAGCTTACAGTGGCCGGAGATGCAGGCGAAGCGTCTCTTGTGCGTGAGGTTTGTCACAAAGCTGAACTGGATCAGGTTCCCTGGCTGGTCAGCGGAGACGTTCCTCCTCAATCAGGAGAACGTTGACGCTAAAGGCTGCTTTGTGGAGTAACAAAAAAAAACCACAAGTCCCAACTGTGGCTTCTCCGAGTTGCGCGTCTCTCTGTCGAGCCACTTTCTTAGAGCCGTGTTTAATTAATGAAAAGAGAGAAAAAAAAAAAAAACAACCTCAGCGCCGTGCTTTACATTAAAGGCCTGGATCACCCTTAATCTGTGTGTGAGACTTGATGGTTCCTGGCTGTCTATCAAAATACAGGCTGGTTAATCAGGATTAATGACTGCCAGACAAGGGTTTTATCATCAGGAGCTCAAATATAATCAGAAATGCAAAACACACATTTGCTGCTCAGGGTCCCGATCAGCTCCTCTGCTCATGACATCACTCGTAACGATGAGGGAAGCCACCCAGGATGGCGCCATACGCACCGATAACACCTGTCGCAGGTGGGAGGGGTGGCGGACGGGTGATTATGATGTCACTCTTCACCCGTTAAGTGTTAGCTGAACTGATCCTCACAATGGTAGAAGTGCAAGAACACACACACACACACACACACTGTTACTCACTGTTGGTTTGTGGTGTGAGGGATCATGTATCCTGTCTGCTGTATGACTCAGATCAGCTTTTATAGGTCAACACTCTCTGGGATGAACACACACACACACACACACACACACACACACACACACACACACACACATTCTAACTCCCTGTCCTGCTGCTCTCTGGTTTAACACGCCGTCCCCATACTCGTCTCTTTCTCTCGCTTCATCTTTCCTTCGCTATCTCTTTCTCCTCTGTCTTTTTTTTCTTCACACGAGAGGGGAGAGGGGGGAAGGGAGCCGCTGCGCTTTTCTCCTCTGCCTTTAACCTCCCACTCACGCCGCTTTGGTTGCTCGTCACTTTAACACCAGAGTCTTACAAGAGTGACGTGAACTTCCTCATCATTCCAGTAGAAGAATAAGTCAGTCTGCCATGATTTTTATAGGGGAGGTTATTTAAGGTAGCACGGAGTCCTACTGTCTTTCTGACATTTGGAGTGTCTCACACACACTCACACACTCACACACACTCACGAGTGCTGGCTGACACTTGTCCTGATATAAAGGCTTTGTTTCGCTGGAGCAGCGTGGTGCGACATGCCCAGCCAGATTAATAAAAGCCTCCAAATGGCTGAGAGGGATGACAGATTGATGTCATCCGGTTTTCTACAAAGTGTCAAACTCAACTATTCTCAACCTCAAGAGTCTGACAAAATATCTCCTGCCGCCTGCCCCGACCTTTAATTACAACTCTGATCAGCACACGAGACGATGAATATATGTATATATATATATACATATATATATATATATATATATGTACATATATTTTTACACCATAACCGAATCCTTCATGAATGCGGGTCTATCACAGTGCAGTGAAAATGAATAATCCACCCACACACTCTACTCGCGGGCTCCTGCCTCACCGAGGCCACCTCAGCCAAACCCAGAGTCGAAAAATGTCATTTTTATTTCAGGAGAGATCCGCCACCGGTTTTAATGGGTTCTTCCCTGATCCGGTCTGCACCCCTCGGCTGGGTCGGCTTCGTAGTCAAACTGATCACATGATCCTCTGGGCGAAGGTAACAACTGGTAAATGTAAGACATTACGTGTGGATCGCGATGAATGGCTGTTACACACTGGAATATTAAACATTTACACATAAGATATCATGCCATGTAATTAAATACCGACTTGATGTTTTCATCTTGGACAAATAACTGGTTAATTTTTGGTTAATTATAGGGGGGAAACAAAAGAAAAATCCCTCATGTCCCTGACCTTTCCCTGGTATATATGAATTTATTTAAAGAAATAAATAAAATCCAGTTGTTTGAGTTGAAATATTTGATTAAAAAGTCATCACTGCCAAAATTGATATTCGCGATGAATTTAGCCTCCTGCAGCAACCGAAGTCTTTGAATCAATCGTGCAAAATCGCAGCTCGTGGATCAAGAAACAAACAAACAAACACCGAGGGAATATCGAAGTTGTTGACAGTGGTACAAAACTACGGGAAGCGGAAGGAGAAAGACATGGAATCACCCAGTTAGCATGCGAAACGTCTCAGGAGGGTCTCAGGACTGTCAGAGGAGGACGCGTGCAGGGACTCAGAACAGGTGATGTCAGACTTTAGTTTACCCATGGAGCTTTTAAACAGGCGAAGCCGCCTTCATTATCGCCCTGATTGGTCCACCCAGTTGCTCCAGGCGGCGACTGATGAAGGTTTTTACTCACTAACGTGGACCAGTTGAGACACCACTTGTTTTGCTGACATGACATGAAACCAGCGAACGGTGGGAGGAGGAGGAGGATGTGAATCTCTCTCTCTCTCTCTCTCTCTCTCTCTTTTGCAGACCCTCCATCTGTGTCCATTGAAGGATACGACCACAACTGGTACGTTGGCCGTTTGGACGCCGCGCTGGTCTGCACGGCCAACGCTAACCCCGCGCCCACCACCATCACCTGGACCGCGTAAGACTCCGTGTCCGTCTGTGCTGTCGACACGCCTCCTCTCACTGCCAGGGTTTCTAATTACCGCTGTGATCACGACAGAGGCAGCAATGATTCATCTTTAACGGTGATATCTTCGCAGTATTTTGATAAAACATTTCATCCTGATGGACAGATGGCGTGCTGAGCTGTATGTGTGCAGCGGTCGTGATGAATACCAAGCAGGAGACGGAGCGGCTGCTCACGTCTGTGATTTTTTTTTTTTTCCTTCCATGAACGCCGTCTTTGAATATCACAAACTTTCCTCTCCTTTCTCCCGACACAGCTCTCCCAGTGTTCCTCCCTTCATCCTCATGTCGCTTTCTTCTCTGTCTCTCGCAATTATTTGTCGTTTTGATTTCAATTCTCCTGACCTAAATTAACCAAATACCTTGACATTCAAGTCCAGTTCCTTCATGTCCATCCGTCCCTCCCGTCCCTGGTAACAGGACGTCTCGCGAACAACTTTGAGGGAATTATTTTCACATTTGGACCCAATATATTCTCTGGGATGTGAAGACGGTCAAAGGTCAAAGGTCACCTCACATGATAGCTATGTTCCCAGCAAGGTCTTGAGTGTCTTCAGACTTGCCACAAATGTCCAGTGGGACTGGAGGATGAACTTCAAAGATGATGGTCACTGTCTCCTTGTGTGTGTGTGTGTGTGTGTGTGTGTGCGCGTGCGTGTGTGTTTGTTATCTGTCCTACTCTCGTTAACTCTGTAGGGGGGGGGCATTTCTATACTCTACTGGTAGCTTTCATTTCTTTTATTAGTTTTTCTCTCTCAGTCCTTTGATCGCCTCACACATTTCTTTTATGTTGTCCTTTTCAGTGCTGCCCATTGTCCCCCCCGTCACCACCTTATATATCTTTCGTCCTTCTTTATATTCTCTCTGTCTCTCGTCTCTTCAGGGCGTCGGGTTCTTTGCCAGACACAGTGGTGGTGGAAAACGACAAGCTGACAGTGAGAAAAGTGGACGACACCGTCAACACCACCTTCATCTGCGAGGTCAGAAACAAGCACGGCGCCAGCAAGCACCAGATCACCACCATCGTCATCGGTGAGTCCGTCAGCAGAGAACGCGCGCGCGCGCACACACACACACACACACACACACACACACACGCACACACACACATGCTGTGCACAAGTGGATGGAGGGAGCAGCAGTGATGGATGAATATTTACCTGCAAACACGATGAACACACACAAGTGACACCACAATATCCCATCAAACACAACAGGGCAATTTTCTCAAACAGCACTGCATGTGATTACTGCCTACACACACACACACACACACACACACACACACACACACACACACACACACACAAACAATTTGACTTTCACTCGTTTCCTGATTCGACTCCACACGTTATTTTGACAGACGCACGCTTGCACCTCCTCAAACATACACTTGCACACATGCATGCACAAAAACACAAATCTCTCTCCCTCACTCTCTCACACATACACGGACACGCACACACTCACATAAACACACACGCACACACATGCTGGGATCAAGGCTGATCTGAGATCTGCAGGGATGCTGGCCCCTCTCAATCCTCACAATAGACTCCCTTTTTTCTTTTTTCTTTTTTTTTTCCCGGCCGTGTTTTCCTGCGTGCCGGCCAGCTTCCAGCGAGGCGCGGCGGAGGCTTTTGATTGACCCTTTTCCCCACAGCAGGGCTAAATTGCAGGACAAGAGCCAACTCCAAATGCTTATAACTTCAGATCGAAACCACTCTCTTGAATCTGGAGTCTGTGTGGCCGCAGTGCGACCAAGAAAGCGTAGCGCTGCTGGACATAAATTAAAAGTGAATTGTGGTTTATGAGTCTGTGAGAAGGCCCTCGTTAGAGCTTTGTGGCCCTGCGGTGAACGCGACAAATGTCGGTTGGGACTGTTGCAGAAATTCTTCCAAGGGGTTCAAGTTGGTGTGAGCCAGTTTGCCGAGACTATATTTCTTTCCTTTGTTACCTGTTTGCTTCTGTTCAACTAACACCTCCTAAGCAAATGTGCCCCCCCCCCCCCCTTTGATTTTTATTTCCTCGATTCTCTGTGAATTTCTTGCTGGTGAGAGTACGGTGGGTTGCATGCCATCTTTCTCCTGGGTGTTGACTTTGATAGTCTGGTTGCTTTTACCTCGGTGTCGGGTCTGTTCTTTTCTCTTCTTTTTTTCTCCCTCCTCTGCCCTCTGACGCTTTCACACATTGATCTGACACACATACCTCTGCACTCACAAGCACACAAAAACCCCAAGAACATGTCAGAATACCGAAATGCTTCACTACACACCAGCAGACAGGCCTTAAAAGCTATGTCTTGTTCCTCACCCTGTGTGTTCCCACACTTGTGCTGCTCTCCACACTGCCTGCTCGACCGGTCAAAATTCAATTTTTTGTTGTTGTTGTTTTTTTGGTTTGTTTGTTTGTTGTTGTTGTTGTTGTTTTTTGGGTGTGGAATTACATTGAGTAATCACCATGTTGAGCTTCATAGAAAACAAAAACCGACTGTGCTCTTTTGCCAAAAGACAAGAGAGAGAAAAGCCACATTTAGAAAATCCGTGGGAAATCGGAGCTGGAGATTTGAATTGTCTCCTCCAAGAACAAAGATGCTGTGTTGCCAGGCGGTGTGTTGGGAGGGATGTGTGGGAGGTTCAGAAACGGCTAAGCTGCCACTGTTCTTTGCTGGAAATGGAGCATTGTGAGAGACTCAAAGTATCACGAAGGGGTACTCTTTCCACTTCCAGCGTACGTATTTGGTTGCCAGATAATTTAATTGTCATCATTTATTTCAAGGAAGCCACAAGCTGCACCTCCAAACTGAAGTCACAACGCCAGAGGGTGAGATATTTAGTCCACCCAAGGACAAATGGTACCAATGATTCCAAATGCAGATGCTATGCGAGTTGGTGGTCTATTGAATATCTGTTCCAGTTAGAAAAACCTGAATATTGTACAAAGAGCACAAGCTACACCATGACATCATACAAATACTGCATTAAAGGGCCAAAGATGCCAGCTGGTACTGCGTGTATTGCTGGTAGTAGAAGGAATGTGATGAACTGCACCTGTTATCAGTCCCGGAGTGAAATAAGGAGTGTGTGTGTGTGTGTGTGTGTGTGTGTGTGTGTGTGTGTGTGTGTGTGTGTGTGTGTGTGTGTGGAGGAACTGAAGACGTCCGTCATCTTCTATCCGTCAGCGCTGCCTGATTGTTTATCTAATAACGCTTCAACTCTGTGCTCCTGAGAAACGCTCAAACTCCTGCTTGTAGCCCGGTAACTGATGCGGTATTTGTCCGCCTGTTCATGCTTTTCCAAATATATCAGCTTCCCTGACATTTATAGTGTGAATATGGAGAATATTGTGGTGCAGTAGAGGAGAGTGTTGGGTAAACAGCATTTTCCTGATGACCCTAAGGTCTTAGTGGCATTGTTGAAGTGTGATATAAACATGTTTACACCTTAACCGCGGTCCTACTGGAGTCTTGGCAGCATTGTGTGCCACGTACTGCATAGCTTCCAATGAGTGTTACGCTCTGAAAACGCAGTATTTTGCATGATGAGTTGTAAGCATGATGTGAAATACTCGCTGTGCCCAAAGAGACGGAGAGTGTTCCAGGTCAGATGCCGGAGGGAAACTCTGATGTAGCATTTAGCGTGCTAACAGGGTTGTACAATAAGCATTTCAACACCTTAATCAAATCATTGAGAAGGAGGTCAGTGTCTGAGCCAGTAGGCTCACCTTCAGTACATCTAAACCCCCCCCCCCTTTTTTTTTCTTTCAATCTGCACTGACCTGATTCTGAAGCCAGGAAACCTCCCAGTCCTCCAGATGGCCAGTCTGCTACCGCGAGTGAGTCACAAACACACGACTGAATCTTGCAGATTGCTTGAACATTTTTTAAAAAAGCGATCGCATATGGCTGAATGAGTCAGTCAGTAGTAGGTTAGTGGCTGACACAGCAGCTGTTAAACCAGTTAACACCCAGTACTGATGAATCAGGAACCTTCTGTCCCAGTTAATACAGTGAATTAACGTTTCTGTCATTCAATACACACCACATGAATTCAACGGACACGCGACCAAGCTACACCAGCAGCTACGGAGAGACTTCTGTTGGTTTTGTCTGTAACACTCGCTCGTTGATGTATGATGTTCAAGGCCCGGCTAGGAGATACAGCAGAGTGGCCGTCTAGCAGCCAAAGGGTCGCTGGTTCGAACCTCGTTGCTCCCGGTGACCACGTCCGAGTGTCCTTGAGCTCCTGATGAGTAAGAGATGTCTTGACACGTCGGCCCACGCGATATTGATAATGTCCAGGGTTTCCTTTGCCAGCCTGCCTGGATCGTCTTGTCCTGTGCGAACACCTGTTGATAGCTTACAGTAGAGGACTGGAACAAGAGGAGGTTTACGCTAGTAAATCCACGCTGGAGCTGAAGTTATCTAGTGAATACAAAGACGTCCAGGGTTCCCAGTGGGCAGATCTGCTCTTTATTTATGTTGCTCTTGAACTGGAAGAATTTCAACAGCTTTGTGATGTTATGAACTGCTTTGTCTCGTTGTTTTTAGGTCATGAGCACATTTCATTCACACACCACTTGAGCTTTTCTTTCTTTCTTATTTTTCCCTCTCACAGATACTCCTTCAGCAATGTCTTTGCCACATCTAAAGCAGGAGTTTCATAATTTATTTCAGCCCCCGTTAAGGGTAATGCACGCTCCTATCCATGACTTCCTGTTTGTTATTTTCCAAGTGATGTCACTGAGCAACGACTGGTTTGTGATTGGCCAACTGGCGTCAGAAATATCAGGAAGGTCTTGGTTTTTAAGGAAACCGTCCTTGGTTGGCTCCTCGGATTAAGTCTGTCCCCAATATTAAATAACAATGCAGTTATTTTCTGCCAAAGTTAAACTGGTAAAACGTTTCCTTTGTTGAAGAACACCACATTGACACAAAAGAAGCACAGATTCAGAATTTGATTAGTCACGACTGCAGTTGATTTGGTCTATTTTGGGGCATTTAGCTCGGGAGTGTCATCTGAAGCCGGAGTCCTGACGCGGCCGTGGCCTGGTGTCTCACGATCCGCCTTCTGTAAATCCATATTTCTGGATCACGAAGGTCGTTTGCCTACGCTGCAGAAGAAACACAGAGGAAACCGCTGGCTGCTATCTATAGTGACACATGCCAGTTCCGGTGTCTCAGCATGTGATGCACAAGCTGGGCTCACGGTCATGTAACAGTTAATACCCGGCACTTTGTGTGCAGGGGCCCAGGACACCCTGTGAATTTCCCTGCTGAGAACCGTTAACGGCTCTTCTCTGTTCTGTTAAATGGTAGATGAAAGCGCTGGCTCTGCTGTCTGGCTTGTTTTGTTTTGTTTTTTATGCTGCCGTCGAGCAGCCGTCACGTGTCACGACTCGCTCCCAGCCTCCACCGGGGGCCACGACTTAGAGGACGAGGATGATGAAGGGAAGAAATTGGTGAATGAAGACGTAGAAGAGGGGGAGAAGGATGAGTCAGGATGGTACTCGGAGGCATTTTCAGCACTCAGACCAGATAAACACACACAGGCCGCTCTTTGATGATACACCTCCATCTCTCCAGAGTAAACTTTGCTGTAAGTCAGGATGTTTTGCTGACAAGAGTAAAACCACTGCGCACACACACACGCACACACACAAAGTACAAATACACACCGCACACAACCTGAACCCCCAACTGTTATCAAGCACATGATGTCAATATGCATGGCTTGCTTAGTTGCCATGGTGCCAGCTGGATCTGTGCTGAGGGAGACAGAGGGGATGTTGGCAGAAAGAAAGGGATTGGAGTGGAGGATGGGAGTGGATATGAGCAGGGATGGGCATCAGAGAGACGACAGGGAGATTCGCTGAATGGCCGGACGCTGCGATAAAGGAGAGTGGACAAAGCTGATGGTGATGGAGAGGCACGAACAGCCGGCGCACAGCCACAGGAAAGTCCTCTAAAAAGTAGATGACGTCCCATTTGAGAGGCCGCGCTGGCAGGAGGTGTGACCCCCCCCCCCTCTGTCCTCTACCCCTCCGCCCTCGCTCCACCCCTCCTACATTCAATCCTTTCATGGGGAGTCCAGCTGGCACGGGGCTGGGGGCTACTGGTGCCATTCAAACACACACACACACACACAGACACAAAGTCACATCTGAGGGAACCAGCGGAGAAGCACTTCCCCGCATTCCCTTCAGCAAGCCAGATATCTGTCCACGAACACTCGCTTTGCAGTGTAACACGCACGCACGTACACGCGCACACGCGCACACGCACACACACACACAAATTGGACCATGCAGCTTTGTGTGTAAGATAATCAGATGATCTAGCCATGGGGGGAAATCTCTGGCACTAACTCTGTGGGACGTGAACCTCAGGCTAACCTTGGCGTAGGCGTAATGGAACACACGTACAATATGCAGATAGACACAGATGGGTCGAGGAGTCGTTGCATTCTATTTGAATAAAATTCAATGTATGCGATGTCCCGTAGGATCATGGTGTTTGCGCCTAATAGATTGAAAACCAAGATTAATATTGGGTTCTTGACCGTGGCAGATACAAAGTGCCTCATAAAGCATAAATTAATAAAAGAAGATGAAATGAAATGCAATAATGTACCAAACCGCACAATGTGAAGCAAAATAAAGCAAACCAATAAAACAGAGATAAAGATGGAGCCTACAAAGATAGGTCGATAAATCTGATCGATTTTGGAAGATGATTCAGAGGTTTTTGAGGGGTTTGGTCTGTTTTAGCACTCATCTTCACAACCTGCGTGCACCGAAGTGATCTTCTTTTTCTTTTTTTCTAGCTGGAAACCTGCCTGATGCTTTTCCGAGCACTTTCAGATGAGACGATTTGATTTGTAATGACACTGGATATTCATGGAGGCCGACATGCTGGTACAGTTAGACTTCTTCCTTCTGTCTTTGCTCTGGAATGAAGACTGAACCGTTGGTTAGATGAAGTTCGCCCCTGATACAAGGTGATATCACCTACAATCAAGTTGTTTTTTGTTTTTTTTTCCTAGCAGACTCTATGGGTGACTCCTCCCATTGTTCTGTGGGGGGTGGAATGGACACAAAAGGATTTCTCGGTGTTAGAACCTCTGTAGCGCCGATGTTTAGCACTGCTGTAGACCGTGAAGTCGGTGTTGTTGGCATTTGTCCTCCGCTGTGATTGGACCCCGGCATTTTAACCAAGAATACAATATTTTTCAACCCTCTGTAAGAAGAGAATACATGCTCAGCCCCCCTGTGAGGGGGACACACTGGTGCCGGGGAAGAAAAGGATACTAAATCTTCAAAATGCGGTGCTGACTTCTGACAAGCCCCGCCTCTCTCCAGACATAAAGCCATGACTCAACCATCCTGTGTGGACGGTGCGTTCGGAATAAGGAGCGCCTGTTTAGACTGCCAGTCGGATCTCATTTCCTCTCAGCGTCTCGACACGGCGGTGGTTTCTCCTCGTTTGGGCCTCGTGCCACTGAACTGTAGCATTTGATGGCGCGGGAGGCTGGAAAACGTAAAACCTGCTCTCAGTGGTGGATGTGAGAAGTGTGGACGCCCACCAAAATGAGGTTTTAGTGCTGTTCTGGCTGCGCCCGCCACCTCACCACCTTCAAGTGCTTGTTGTTGCTAGGTTACCAAACCTGTCGTCTGACTCGTCAGAGGAAACAATGGATCTTGTTTGGGGAAAAGCAATATCGGAGTTTTTTGATAATTATATTTGCAGATGTTGATGTCAGCAGTATTAATGTTTTATGCATCGTAAAAACAAAAACAAACAAACCCTCAAACGTTGCAAATCATTACGATTTTCCCAACTCGATGTGTTTGTTGTTTAGCATCATTCACGATGAGCGAATTGACGATATGAATATCAGCATCGAGCTGATACCAGTTATGTTATTGGAGTAGAAGAGCAGATTTTTCAGTGCATCGCTAATATTAGCCCACCCCTCAGTGCTGGTGGGTTCGTGGTTGCCAGTGACAGTGAGGATCAGCTCTCTCAGCCTGTTTCCAAGCGAATACGAGTGCAGATTGATTTCAGTGAGAACTCAATCCTACCCTGGTCTAATCCCGCTGCAGGAAGCCAACCAAAAAACATGGAGGATTGTGATCCGTCTTCATGCTGCATTTGTTCAGATGTACAACAACGGGGAGAGGACGGATGTGAACTTCTTAAGGAATCCCACATTTGCTGGATATCTGGGCCAAAGACTTTAGATTCCCCGGCGCTGCATTTCTGACCAATTAGACGAACTTCTACGAACACATTTCTAGCTCTGCTCCTCTGTACACGCCCTCCCCCCCCAGAAAATCTACCACTGAATTTGTCTGCTTGAATTTGTGCACCGTGAAACTGAACCGGACTGAGGAGAAAATTAACCCAACTGTCTCCATCCCAGTTTGACTCCGACCAGTCGAACAGACTGTTGTTGTGGGAGTGTCTCAGAGATCTTGATGTTGGTGTTGTGGTCTGGCATCAAATTTCCAAAATAGGTCGAACCATCAAGAGCTGCATGGTCAGAGCTGGATTCGACCACACCATACGAGGAGGGTTGAAAACACCGCAACAGAAATCACGGACAGATCGGCCGTTGTCCCCTTGATGTGAGTGTTTGGGCGATGGCTACACCGGGGTAATGTCTGTCAGGAAGATAAGAGCAGAGGAGAGAGCCTGCAGGCTATGGCTTATCACACACACAGACCTGCAGGGAATACACAAACACACACACATAAACACTAATGCACTTGATGGGGGATGTCAAGTCTTCCACGTAGAAGATTTGAGGAGGGGGGAAGGTTTCTATCTCACCTCGGTATCGCGAGGTGCCCGGCAGTGGTAACTTCAGTTTATTTTTCTGTCTGTGGTACAGCAGGATGACCTTCCAGCCAACAGATTACTGCCACTGGTGCAGAGCTCACAGCTCGGTGAGGGAGAGAAAGTAGAGTGCTGTGTGTGACCTTTCCACCGGTGTTTATTTGCAGTTTGTGATTAGAGCCTGTTCAGTGTCTCAGAGCGAGTCTGACCTGGAGAAATCAGAGGAAATGCACCCTGTGGCGTTCGTATTAATCGAGCAGCAGAGGCAAATAATCATCCCATCTCCAGCAGGGTGATTTCTGGCAGCCCATGATGAGGCGGCTGTGGAGAGGAGGTGACCCCTCAGACTGCTGCTGTAGTGCCATCGTGGCATATTTCATCACGTCAGGCAGCTTTGGAGCATCTTGCCGTCGTCACGATCATGACTTGATCGATGCCTGCTCGCATAATGAGGCTTGATAACTATAATTTAAATATAAATGATCAATGTCAGTCTGCATCCAACCATGAAATGATCACTTCATCCGGCTAATAAATATCCTGAAGATATCTAGAATAATAACCACTTAACCAACTTAGCTACATGTGACTGCACCGTAATTCATGTTGTTCCCAGCAACTTTTTCTCTTCCTCCTGCAGCCAGTCTCTGGTTCATCTTCAGCTACTAATCTCCTCTTTTCACAGAAGCCATTTTGACATGTCATTGCAGGATAATTAATTGCATTAATTATGGCGCTGTTCCAATTAAGGGGCCCAGGGCCCTGGTTATGTGTGCACCAACTCATTGGAATGCCTCCGACACGCTAAATAGAACCATTCCACGATTAATTTGATCAATTACACGTGTGTTTACCCCGGCTTGTCAAGATGGCTGTGAAAAGCGCCTATTAGCTCTCTATGCTATGTGTGTTTAGCTCACAGAGAATGCAACTGATGAAAAGTGTGTGTGTGTGTGTGTGTGTGTGTGTGTGTGTAGGCTGATGAAAAGCACTTTGGGAAATGTAGGAAATGTAGGAAATGACAAACTGCAGCCTAAGTGGGCAGGAGAAAGCGTTAGCATGCGGTGTTCGTTTTAGTCGGCCGGCGATCAGAAGTGTGTGATAGCCTTGCTACCATTGTACTTCTCGTGAGCTGGAAATCGGAGTGGACAATGTTAAATGTACTGCATGTACTGTATAGCTGGTTTTTGTACTCACACATTGTCTGAACACTGTTTCTACGTTCTAAAACTTTGGGAAGCTCGTTGAGTTTTGATTATCTTCACATGGCATCGCACTTTCATGTCTCTGTACACATGCAGGCTTTCCTATACGTGGCTTTCACGCTACCTCAGCTGTTGTTTGACAAACAGGATCATTTGCTTATTCTTACGAGGGCCCACTCAAGTTTTTCCCAGCAGAATAAAAGGAGCTTTGGATGTTTGTTGACCACAAACTCACATTTGTCTTTCACGACAGTTTTAAGTCTGAACAAAAACCAACCAAAACAACAATTATAGCTGGACGGAATGAACAATATTAACTTTATTCCCATTAATCTGCACCAGTGGCATCATCTAAGCCCCGCCCACTGCACGCTCACCTGGCTGAGAGATCGTTTTGAAGACATTCGGTCAGCTGTATGTCACCAGTTCTATGTATTTAATTCACCCATAGATGGGATGTGGCTCCGGAACCATCTGAAGCCACACCCACTAGCAGTAGACATTCAGAAACAGATGATGACGTCTCCCCACACCCCTAAAGCACACTGATGTGGGAGGGCTTTGTAAAAAAGTACAATGTGCTTTTGAAATATATTTCACCTTGAGCTGACTTGAGAAGAATGGGAATTGTACAACTCTTTTGTCTGGTTTTAATCGGAAAAAAACCCCAGTGTTTTAACCTGGACGACCTGCTCAACGGGACTGCGTGTGAATACGTACGCACGAGTTTACTAAGAGAGTTGATATGAGAGACTTCCTCCTCATCACCCCCCCACCAGAGAGCTGCGATAAAGATGGCGGATGGAAGAGAGATCGGTGATATTTTATCATGCAGACCTCAGATTCAAGTTGTTGTGTGTGTGTGCGCGTTTGTGTGTGTGTGTGTGTGCATGTGTTGCATAATGCACCTTATGCTTTAATATACAGTGTGCCACAGCAGCAGGAGGAGAATTGTCTGTGTGTGTGTGTGTGTGTGTGTGTGTGTGTGTGTGCGTGCGCGCGCACGCACGTGTGTGTGTTCGGTGCAGAAAGGTGGCCTGATCAAGACGTAGAGGGTCTCATTATTGAAAGGTCAGCAGTTCAGTGTCAACACCAGCCGGCGTGAGCGGACCGGCAGCCATGACACCTCTCCCCCCACAACCCTGCCATCTCGACGGCCATGGCTAAAGAACAAAAATGTCAAAATAACGTCTCCGAGTAAAATGTAGCCACCTTTTTCTTTTTCTTTTCTTTTTTTCCCCACACATGTTAGGCAACACTAAGTAGCGGTTGTACCCAGGATGAATGCTGCTAATACTTGGGGAAACTCCCTGGTCTGTGTGGTAGGTACATCAATGACAGCTACTTAGGATTAGGCCTATAATTGGACTCAAATACAAAATACATTGATGGAATATAATACAGCACAACAACACACTCAGAGAATTAACAAGAGTCTCAACTGAAAATGAACAAAAGTGGGGTTCAAGAGGTGAAAGCGGGGGAATAAGGAAGGCTGCACAAAGCCTGGTTACTCCTACCCACTCTCATTACTAAATTATTTTCTGGGAATTCAGCCAAAACTCACCAGTGGTTCATTTTTTTATTTTTTTATTTTTTGTCCTTGAAGACAGTTACCAGAGACAAAGGATTAACTAAAACGGAGCAGGATCTAAGAACAGACAACGCCGCCTCTGTTGCGGATTTATTGGTGGTGATCATGATTTGTTTTCATCCCCGACTGCCCTCTTTGTTGCGGTGGAATGTGGCATAATCATTATGCCACCAGCTGAGAAATTCCAGTAAGGTCTGGATGCTGGATGTAAAATTAGAGCAAGCAATTTAACATAGTGGGCCAAACTGTGTAATTACAACTGTGGCATTTGTTTCGTGATGCACTGCAGCGGGAGGGGAAAAAGTACCTACACTGTGAAAGATTCAGCTGTAAAACAGGAATTGTTTATTCTTGTGATGAGATGAAGTCGTCGTATCCCTGTTGGTGTCAGCTGAGGGCTGCACCCCGAGTTTGTAGGCCCGTGGGCGCCACTCAGGAACGTCTGTAGAGATATGATGGACGTGTGTGATGTCAGGACTGGAGGAAAGGATTCCCGGTACCTGCTTCACGTGTTCTGCTTCATTGAATTAATATTTGACACTGATATCCAGTATTTGCTGTTCTTACAGCTCTGAAGTGACAACGGGGAGGCGTTTGTCAGATGAAACGGAGCAGTACTGTAGCGATATTTTCTGCAGAAGCTGAGGACGACCGTGCGGCTAACGCCCCTTTAAAAGCAGCGAATTAAAATGTATCTATTCATTTATCTGTTACTTTGAATTTTTAATTGGACACGTTTTTTTTGTTGTTGTTCTTGACTCAGTTCTTGACCCATCACACCCGTGTTCATGGCTGGTTTTAATTTTTTATCTTTTCCTGTTTTTAAACTTTTAAATGTCAGTGTTCATCTGCTCAGAGGAAAAACAGGGCGAACAAGAATCATCTTGACTCTGGTGGATGCGGTTATCTCGAGGTTCTCATGGTAACGGGTTATCTTGTTCACTTGAGAAAGCGTAGGTCCGCCCACCCAGTCGACAACAAGTAAATTAGAGCTAAATCTAACGATGACGACATGAGTGACGATGGGGGACCTTGGAAGCGTCCGTGCAGCAGTGGAGTGCTGTCTCTGTTCCGTAGTTTTGGCGTGTAGAAGACATATTGAAGCTTCGCCCACTATAGATTCATGCTCAGAATTCCTCAAACTGCAGTGTGGTGTATACCTGTCAATCAAACCTCGCCTCTACTTTGAAATCTATCAGTCATGTTGAACCGGGATGCATTATTGATAGACAGCCGGTCGAGCTGGAACAGGACCAGAGGGGTACATGGTATACCTTCTAAATATTTTAAAGATAATTACTTGTTTCTTCTGCTTAAATCTTTTACATCTGGTGCTGGTTCAGCTTGATGCAGTCAAGATTTCATGGCTTTTCCCCTTTTACTGCTCCAGTCAGGAGAAAAGCATGAGCTCCTTGATAGAGCTGAACAGAGCTGAAACCCTGCTGGTTTCAATCAGGGAGAGGCAGTGTGTGGGTGACCTGTGAATGCACAAAGCATGGACTCACACACATGCACACACACACACGCACGCACACACGCACGCACGCGCACAAATCTCCTTCTACATCCACCTCCCTTCAGCCTCTTTCCACTTCTTTGAGTCTTTCAGTAGATGTGGTTTTGCGGAGCTGCCATCCAAGTCCAAATCAAGTTTTTCAGCTGGATGCCTCGGGGGAGAATTACGTACGCTACGTGTAATTGTTCACTGTGCATCGACAGAAGCACAGTACACAAATCCTACAGCATTTTTCTCTCGCCACCACGTCCTTGCGCAGTTGTGCTGCATCCCTGTCTCATTCACTCCTGCACATATTCAGCATCGGACTCGTGCGCAGGCTCATTCTTCACTTGACTCCCAAGGTCAGATGTTAGTTGTGTTACCTGCAGCTGAAGCTTGGCGGGGGAACCGTCAGTGATTACCTCTGTGCTGCTGCTGCTTTCCATTTCAGCGTTACACACCCTGGACCACCACTTGGCTGCTGCTTCTTATGCAGTTCATTCCCCCACACAGGTCGAAATGCGCTCACTGTCTTCCTATGATGAGAGAAGACGCAGGTTTATTGTGTTGTTCTGACCTCTGTCCTTGTGGATTTATAGATTTGAAAAGCAGCTTAAACCCCATTTGTTTTAGATTTGCTTTTAATTAACCTCTTTCTGTGCTTTCTGTTTGCCCTGCATCTGGGTTTTTCATGTTTGTCTTAAGATCTTTGGGACACCCTTCCCTTGAAATGTGCCATGTAAAGAAAATTAATAAACTAATGATCATCCTTTTATCAAAACTGAATTTTTTAAATACATGCAAGCAAACTGTAGACATGTGACACGCTCTACATAGCATGTTTTTTAAGCAGCAACAAGGCTGTTTGCTCTATACAGCCTGCAGCATGAATAGAGATGTTTCTATGGAGATTCTTTCATTTTCAGTCCCTGGAGGACTGTGTTGTTGCACGATAACAAAATAAAAAAAAGAACAGCCTGAACATGGTCAGTATGGCAGGCTGATGAAAATGATTATTGACTCCAACCTGTCGCGACGCATCACAGGTGAACTCGATCCGTTTCTGCTGCAAGTACAAATGAAATCGTACTTTTCAAAGTTGTTCTGATACACCGAGATAGAGTGCAGTCGGGGATCGATTTACTCAGGCATGTAAATACTTCAGTCGGCCCCAAATTGACCTGGGCGCTCCCTGCATGCTGCCGCTGCAGTATTTAACACAGGAGACCAACAGTGCACAGGGGACGAACAGAAGAATGTAGCGCTGGCATCATGTCATCTTTCAGTGGGTTCAGACCAGGGGAGAATGGAGCTGGAGCTGCTCCTCAACTGTGCATGGTTGTACGAATACACACACACACACACACACACACACACACACACACACACACATGCGCGCGCGCGCACACACACACACACACACACACACACACACACACACGCACACAATGGCCATTAACTGAATGTCTAATTAGATTAGTTGTCCCTAAGAAGCAGCCCTCCAGTGGTTTGCTGTCAATGAGTGACACACCATGAAGACGACGGTTTCATGGAGTTACTTGATGTCCTGATGTGTTAAAACACATTTGATCATGTATTTTCTATTAATTGAGTCTTTGTTCGTTTCAAAAAAGTATAGATAAAATTACAGCGTGGTAATAACTGGTCAGAAAAGAATACTCGGTTTTTTTTTTTCTAGTAATCTTAAATAATTTATAACCTCTTCCTCTTAGCTGCTCCTAAAGCTCCGGTATTTTGGCATGAAACTGATAGTCAAGTATCCTGTATCATACAAGCTGCAGAAACACCTGCAGCCACACACACACACACACACACACACACACACACACACACACACACACACACACACACACACACACACACACACACACACACACACACGTACATCAGGAGCCACGCACCATGTTGAAGGCACCGATGCCGCACAAGGCTCAGCCGTGAGGTAAAGGAACAAACTTGTTAGCGTCCAGTTACAGTTGTAAATGTGTTTTATTCTTTTCAGAGGTAAAACCAAAGAGAAAAAAAAATGCCTGAAACGTTGTTTTGTTCTTTTGTTCACCTTTGCAAAGTAGATGCTCGCTGGAGGTCAGCCACCACTTCCTCAGATACTTGGCACTGTCAATGAGCAGATGCATTGCTTTTGCATTCATAATTTAGCATTAATGCAAATTATTTTAGCTTTTAAGATTCTTTCCTTCCTACCTTTGGAACAGAGGTTACAGCACCCGTGAATCCTTTTATTAAAAAAGCCGTTTCCAGCAGGTCTAGTCGGTCCATCTCCACTTCTTGATCATTCTTCATTTGAATTCTGTTTGTTTCCGTTTGTTTCTGTCGGTGTTCTATTTCTTTACCTTGAGATGAAAGAGTGCAACGTGCACCGGGGCTCGTCTTTCACTCTGTTTTTACGTAACACCATGAATTAATCTCACAAAGTTTACCAGGAGAGACAGTAAAGTATCTATATAGCTTATCTATTCATGATTGCATTGAAATATTTAGCGGGAAACAGGAAGTGTGCATCCCCGCCCGTGCTACTCTATCAGTTGTCGCTATTTTCTGGCACAGCTTTGGCTGTAGCGAGGTAGGTAGCATGCCGGATGATGGCGTTGACATTAATAATCCCACCTGCAAACGCAAGGGTCAAATGTTTGACCGTGCGGGTGAGGAGCCAGCTGCTGTCAGTGGGTGCAGCACCAGGCCTTCATAAGTTGGTGAGCAAATATGAGAGGGGAGCAGGGATTTCGAGGTGTGTGTCCAGGCTACTTCACACTCTCCTGTGGTTTCCGTCAACATCTAACCCTCCACCCGTAACCTTCCCGCCTCTCTCCTCCTGCTTTGTCTCGTCCTCGTCATTGAGCGGTCTGTAGTGGATTAGCTGCAGATTGTGATGGCAGTCTGACCCCGGCTGGCCCCGAACAAGCCCTGCTGGCTAATTGAAAGACAGCACGCTGGTCTGCAGGATTAGAGATGACTCTGTCTGGCTCATTATTACACACACACACACACACACACACACACACACACACACACACACACACACACACCAATCAACACACCGAGCGAGGGAGGCGTTTACTGAGGTTTGTGGACGTGGCAGGCAAGAGGGAAACGGCCTACACGCTAAACAAAGTGAGAAATGTGACGGGTCGGAGTACAAAATAATGAAAACGCTCGTTTATATTTTCAATCAAAATCTTTTTCACAAGCCAGACCTTCATCCTCATTGTCGCCGAGGGGTCTGAGTAATTAATGGCAATCAAAGTGGGATTTATTTTCCCCATAGATTGCTCTAATAACTTCATACCTGAATCCCAGGCCTCACTGTTGTTACCGCATGTAACCAAATGTACAAGAAATATCAAAACTGCTGGATTTTTCTACTTAGTTGTTGCAGTAAATTGTAGCCTCTCTGTTGCTATGGTTATACACAAGCGCATTCATTTTAGAAGGCAAACAGATGGTTCGACTATTTAAGGTATTAATGGACACCCAGCAGCCAATCAGTTTCGCGCCTTCACCCAGACGGTGGTATTTCATGTCTCCTTTCAGAACCGCTCCTGATGATGAGTGTTTTTTTTCTTTTCCAAGCGTGTCGGAAATGGTTTCAAAAACTCCCCTCCGGTCTCGCCGCCGATCTACCAAGACGCTGAAGTTCGGCGGCTTGTTTGTCAAAAGCCTTCAGCAGCAGTTGATCCCTCGTGTGTCACGTGATCCCTTCTTCCTGCCTTCACGTCATTTTTCATGAATGTGATCCAAGCGTCTCAAGCCCTGGCCCGAATCGCTGACGATTTCAATCTTTAATTCACTATTCCCAACACAGTAAACACTCCAGAGTTTACAGAGAGCAGTAAATGGAGATTTCCAATAAACATGAGGTGACGGTAGTTTATTGTTGATTGTATCTGAGTGTCGCCAGCTGGTTTCATTTGTGTGTTGCTAGTAGCAACTATTGCTGGCACAGTACTACAGTGGTGGCAGTACAACTGGCATTGTTAAATCCATCCTTTAATTATATTGACGGGCAAATTTTATATACTCCCCTCCTGCCTGCACTGTGGAATTATCTACCCGCAATCTTTACCTCTGCCAAGGAGGCCATGTGACAAGCGTGTGTGTGTGTATGTGTGTGTGTGTATGTGTGTATGTGTGTGTGTGTGTGTGTGTGCGTGTGTTGCAGGATGTCTCTAAAACAAGTGGACACATTTTTATGAAATTTGCTGTAAAGCTTAGTGATATTACAAGGAACATGTGGGTCGCTTTCAAAGGTGATCTGGATCAAATTGTAGATCCTGGATCCTGAAGACTGTTCTCGGCTATTCCCAGGATGTAGTTGTTAGCGTTATATTGCTGGACATATCGTCCTAAATTTGGCCATATGTTCTTATATGTGGCCAATACGACGCTTGACGATGTCGGCACATAAGAATGCCATTCTAAAACCAAAACAAAACAAAAAAAAGGGCTCTGGTTTGTTTGTATTTGTGTCAGCTAATCACAATTACCAGGGGTGGCACAAAGGCCTGGAGCAACGGTGCCATATGCCTAACCTAATAACCGGTTCATGTGCAAAAACACGGAATACAGCCGCTTTGCAAATTTCCACGCTATATATACTGAATTATTTGCGTTATTTGTCCAGGATGAGATTTGACGCTGACGACAAGATGTGTTCGAGTTATACTAAAAAAACAAACAATACATATATACATATGTATATATACTGGTATATATTCACATATGTGGTATATTTGTCAACGAGTTACCAACAAGGGCAAAGACAACCTGCTTTATGTACATATTTGTCAACACATTTTCAGTGAGTAGGTGGCTACTAGCTAGCTACTGTAGCTAGCTAGCTAGCTTGGGGGACTTCCTGTCGTATAGTGCTTGCCAGTTTGGGCATTTTACAGGTCGTCTGTGGTTACGATGTTGCCAATATGTTTACTGGTTTTATAACATTGTGATATTTCCTTAGACTGAGTAGCAATGTTTGATTAGCTCGTGCTAATTTAGCCCGTGTTTTACTGTGGACCAGTATGTGTGCAAGGCTACTTGTGCAGAACTGAAAACATAGATTTCACATTTTGGGAAATTGATACCATTACAAACGTGCAGATTGTTTATTATTTTCAGTTTATGTTGGTTTTTCATGTATGTCTTCATTTATTGTTGTTGTTATTGTAACTTAATATTTCCTTCCCAGATTCCCTTTTGTCCCCCCCCCCCCCCAACTCCTGTTTTCAGTTTAAATTTTTCTGAATTCTGTTTTGTTTGTTTTTTTAGTATAACTCGAACACATCTTGTCGTCAGCGTCAAATCTCATCCTGGACAAATAACGCAAATAATTCAGTATATATAGCGTGGAAATTTGCAAAGCGGCTGTATTCCGTGTTTTTGCACATGAACCGGTTATTAGGTTAGTACTCTGACTTTACTCACAAAGCTTTTACTGCGCTCACAGTGAGAAGCACCGACTTGTTGAGTTAAACTTTCATTTGCTTGACTGGACCCAGGCTGCAGAAGCCCCTCGCTGGGCCTCTGACAGCAGAGGCACTGTGGCACCCAGCGGTGGACACATTCATGATCATTCATCTCAGGTGCCTCCAACCAGGGAGGAAATCCTTGAATTTATGTATGAATTCACCCCCCCCCCAAAAAAAATTGAAAAAATATGTGATTTTCCTCATTTATTCATTTTTCTTTATTGTATTTTCATTGAAGAAGAAAAAACAAAAAACGTTTGAGTGTTCTCAGGCAGGCCCTGGAGCAGATGTAAGGAATTTGCATCAGTGGTAATTATATCCTTGGAACGTCTAAATCACGCTGAATCTCAAGACATGCAGCGAGTGCGTGCTCAGATTTGACAGTTCTGAGAAGAAAGACATTGATTGAAATTGCAGCAATCGGCGCTAAGGGTTCTAAAGTACCTTAATTGCCTCCAGGAGCCGTGTGTCACAGCCGCCGCTGCAGCTATTGACCGCGTCACTGAGGGCTCCAAACTACACTAAGTCGTTGTGAGAGCACCAGCAGGGACCAGTCCATCATTCCTGTCCGTCCCCGGGGAGGCGTCCCTCACATGCTAAAAACTGACCTTATAAGATACTGTAAGTTTCTCAGCGCCACGGCAACAAGGCTGGATCCATGACATTTTAATGAACCTATTTCCACAGTATTGATCAGGCAAGAATTTATCTCTCTGTTATTGTGCAGAAACATGGCACTGTGGTGTTATTGCGGTCCTGCTGTTTGCTTTTCATTTTCATGCTCCTGATCATATTCATGAAGAGGGCAGGAGGAGTGTGTGTGTGTGTGTGTGTGTGTGTGTGTGTGTGTGTGTGTGTGTGTGTGGTGTGTGTGTGTGTGGGGTCTTTAAGCCTGTCCACGCTGGGCTTGCCTCTCTCTTCTTCTGCCTCCTTTAAAAGGATGCAAGTGATCCTTCTGAAATGAGCAAAGGCACACATTTTCATCTCCCTCCCCCTGTTTTTTCCTCTTCCCTGTATTTTCTCCTCTGTCTGGGGCCCCTTTAACCCCCCCCACCGACCACCGCCACCACCACCCCTACTCGCCCTCCCTCCTCCTCTCTACCACTGTCCGTATTTGCTTAGAAATGAGTCACCCAACCACAAACCACCCCATTTAAGATGGAGGAGAGATGGATGGTGGAGTGGAGGGCAGCTCTGAGAGAGAGATGGATTGAGTGAGAGTGGGCGAGTGGGATGAAGAAAGAGGGGAGGGGAGAAGAGGGGAGGGGAGGGGGGGACTGTTTTTCACTCAGCTGGTTTTGTTGATCAGTATCAACAGCCAAGGTCTGGATCCAATCAGCTGCCGCATTCAGCCAGGCAGAATAAGACTAAAAATAAATTTGACGGCACACAACACTGGCTTACATACACACACACACACACACACACACACACACACACACACACACACACACACAAACAGCAGAAGCAATGCAAATCCAGCACCTAATGCAGCACAGACAGTGTAGAAGGTTGAGCACTTACTGGGTTCTGAATAGTGACACTCAGTGTGTGTGTGTGTGTGTGTGTGTGTGTGTGTGTGTGTGTGTGTGTGTGTGTCCATATTAGCTGGGATCTCTGCTGAATTAATGGAGCCACAGACATGTAGGTGTGAGACATCACACTAATTACACCAGCAGTGCTGTAGCCGTGCCATCAATAATGTTCATTAAACTACTGAACCCACTCAAGTTGACGGCTCAGTGTACGAGTGTGTCATGTGTGCGTGAGCGTGTGTGAAAGTGGTTTGTTCACGCAAGCAGTGAGTAAGCACCACGCTTGGATGATGGATCACCCCAGATTTGCATTAAATGCTTTTTTATGTGGACACGGCTGGCTTACAAAGGCTTCCTTTCCGCCCTATCTTTGCTAGTTCAAAGTCTCCAACACCGCCGACAAGGACAAAAAACATCTCAATAATTGAAACAATTTACTTTGAACGTGTCAGGGTGGCTGTGGTGAAGCCATGGCGAGTTCAGGCTTGTCCGATTCCTTCAGTTGGTGACATCAGAGAGGACGGCGACATTGACTTGGAGATCTCAGCCTTTCGCCGTCCGGGGGATTTACAGCGAGATCTTTGAGCAGCGCGGAGGACGAGCGCCAACAAACCCGAGCTCCTTCTATTTGGTGGGTGACCCTCAGTTGTCGGCCATGAAACAAACCAGGATCCTCACCGCACGCAGCACATAGGAGGATCACGCTACCTACATGCTAGTTCTGAAACGACGCACGCCAGGATGGATACGAGTGTGTGTAACTTCTTCGGTGGTTTCTTCCTTCACTGGCGACCCGAGCCAGAGTGTAAAGTTCCACCTTTTAACAGATTTACGCCCCAAAGTCCTGTTCCACCCCCTTGCCTCCCCGTCCAATCATCTAAAGGTCTTTCACTGACTTTCACTCTGAGTCGGTGGGTCTCCTCCACATAAAGAGGAAGAAGGCAGAGAGAGTCGTCGGGTCTTTACTCGCATCGGTTCCGTTGCGCGAACTGTCACTCCGGGCTGGTTAAGAATTTAACGTTACAAGAGGTGGGAGGGATGTCGGGAGCGAGGGGCTGGCGAAATGCTCCTCTGCTTCTCAGTGGAAAATGCACAGTTTTAAGAGAGGTTTGACAACACTGTGGTTAAGGTCAGGTTAACCACAGTGTGTGTGAGCGTGTGTGTGTGAGCGTGTGTGTGTGAGCGTGTGTGTGTGTGTTCTGTCAGCAGGAAATGATGCTCTTGCCTCTTTCACCGTGAGGTGCAGCTTGTTACTGGCGCACACTAATGTCATTTTAGGACCCTGGAGAGCTGAGCATGACCGAGCTAAACCAGGGGGCGTCACCTCGCGCCCGCCACAAGGAGAATATGTATAACATTCAGCATGTGAACTCTCACACTCACACACTCTCTCTCTCTCTCTTCTTTCCATCTATTCTTTGACTTGGCAGCACGTCAGTTTCCTGAAACTCCCCTGTCAACACGCTGGTTGATAGTCGATGCAGTTCTCTTATAGTCAGGCAGCCAGAAAGTAAGTGGACCGTATGAAACAAAGAGAACTTGGCTCAGGCTGAAGCAAACAAGCAGGTGTGATCGCGTCCTTATTCAGCAACCTGGAGTCAAGCCTGTTATCTTCCCATTACAGCTCAGTCCCTATCACAGGCCGCCGGGCTGGCCCGGTGGGCAGTAAGTGCTTATTTTACAAGTAGGAATCTGGGTTTGATTAAATCAGACTTACAAAGTGCAGGCGCCACTTGAGTGCGGTCTTCTACCTATAATAAGATTTGAATTGTAAATTGTAGAGTAAGGCTCCGCTCGCCGATACGGCGAGTGCGAGAGCGTTTCAAGACAATCAGTGATCCGGGCGCTCTCGACCCTTCTGAGGTCAACGCGCTGCGCTCCTCTTACACCAGATGTACATTCCCAAGGTGTTCCAAAACTATCTGGCATGTCACAGGGAGAAGCTGGAGAAAAGTTTTCATCGAGGGAGCAAAATGAGAAGGAGGCAAAGTCAGACCCCCACCCCCCCCCCACCCCCCTCCCTCAGTGGAACGGTCTGGAAAAGGACAAGATATTTTTTCTGGCTAAATGGATTTGATAGGAGCTGATTTAAAAAAAAAAAAAAGAAGCTTGATTTACTGCTCAGATTTAACCTTTTTTTTAAAAACTGATTTGCTTTAAATATGCCGGATGTTCATCGTGTCCAGCGTTTGTAAAATCCACATCAATTTAGATTCCCTCCTTTTCCATTCAGGGAAACATCTCTGGAACACCTTGAGGGTATTTCCTTGAATTTGGCAGAAATGACTCCTCCGACTCAAGGACGACCTGAAAGGATTTCGGTGGTCAAAGTTCAAATACGGACTACAAAGAGGAGCAACATTCACTAAAGCCGGAACCCACATTTTAATTGGCGCTCATCATGGAGGCACACGGACGTGCTATTTCTACTTGAGTCATGTTACCTCCCCTGCACAGCCAAATTGTTAATGGTTTCAGTGTCTGCAGCGTGTAGGTGGCGAGTGTTCACTTAACTCATCTGACTTAGTGTTCATTGCTTCCATTTGGTTGCTCAGCAGTGGGGTTTTATAGCCACACTTTACAACTGTACCGTTGATCTGTGCTCACTAAAACTCCTGGCAAGGATTTATTCCCTGTGAGGCTTTACATTCTTGTAGTGTTGTGTCAGAGGGAGATTTGTACACTTCTCTCTCCGTGTGTGTGTGTGTGTGTGTGTGTGTGTGTGTGTGTGTGTGTGTGTGTGTGTGGTTGTAAGGGAAGGAGGGATGGCCATTCCGGTTGCGGGCTCATGCTCATATTAGCTTGTCAAAAGTGAGTTAGGGTGCTATTGGTTTATACACCCTTGTGTGTTGGCTGCACATACGTGAGCGCCGGCCTGCACAAAAGGTGGCCTACAGGCTGTAATTTTTGTGCATTTGCACTTTCGACTGAGGAGCGTTGTTAAGTTGAATTGAGCCGAGAATGAGGGAAATAGTGTGTGGAGTGTGTGTGTGTGTGTGTGTGTGTGTGTGTGTGTGTGTGTGTGTGTGTGTGTGTGTGTGTGTGTGTGTGTGTGTGTGTGTGTGTGTGATGGGGACGCTCTTGGGAAAGCTCTTGGAGTTCGCAACCCCTGCAGGGGGCCACAGAATGAAGAAGACTGTGTGTGTGTGTGTGTGTGTCTGTGTCTGTGTGTCTGTGTCTGTGTAGCAAGAGGAGGAAAGTGATGGGGATGCTCTTGGGAAAGCTCTTGGAGTTCGCAACCCCTGCAGGGGGCCACAGAATGAAGAAAACTCTGTGTGTGTGTGTGTGTGTGTGTGTGTGTGTGTGTGTTTGTGTGCGTGCGCGAGCGTGTGCGTGCACGCTCGGAGAGGGTGGATGTGTTTGGGAAGTTTTAGTGTGTGTTTTCTGCAGAAAGAGAACGCTGATGAGCTTTCAAGGTGACAAGGAGTAATGAGCTTGGAGGACATGCATCCACCCATTTATCTCCACTTCCATCCATCTATCCGTCATCTCTCCATCCTTTACTGTATGCAGCACACCCTCTCCATCCACCCTCTCTCGGTCTCCTTCATATCTGCTCTTTAGTTTTCAGCCCATCTGCTTGCTCTGTGTCAGAAATCATCCATTTAAAATCCAGCAAGACTCAAAAGGAGTGAGCACACTGAGGCTCAATGGGCCAAGAAAAATCCCAAAAACAAGACGCTTAAAGAAGTCAATCTGATGCCCCCCCCTCTTTCTCTCTCTCTCTCACTCTCTCGCTCTCTCTCCACACTCTTGATTATTTCCTTGCTGATGAAAAGTGAGGGGGAGAAAGCTGGAGATAAAGAGCACCGGCTGGAATGGAATCCATGATGAAGAGACAGAAGTGAGGATGATTTAAACAGGAAATATCCTCCCTCACTGAGTCGCGTCACGGGGTTGCGTGAGGGAAGAGTTTAGATCGTTGAGGAAACGCTGATGGATGGGACACGAGGGCTGGGGGTGTGTGTGTGTGTGTGTGTGTGTGTGTGTGTGTGTGTGTGTGTGTGTGTTAAAGAGAGATTAGGTATAATCGCAGTAATTGAATAGATATTGTGGCTCTTTATGTCTGTGTGTGCATGTTCATCTGTGTCGTAAAGAGTAATTAACCTGTGTGTGTGTGTGTGCGCACGTGTGTCTGTGTCTGTCTGTCTTTGTGTGTATCTGTGAGTTTACAACCAGGGTGGAGATGAGGCACAAATAGACACTGAAGGCTTTTAGTATTGTGTGTGTGTGTGTGTGTGTGTGTGTGTGTGTGTCAGTAAATGAAAAGAAATGAGAAGTGCAAATCATTTTTATAGTTAGTGTGGATGTCGTGCTGTGTGTGTGTGTGTGTGTGTGTGTGTGTGTGTGTGTGTGTGTGTGTGCGTGTGCTTCCCGAGGTTGCCATGGAAGAACCTACACACTGAATCAAGTTTATTATTAGTGGAGCAATTAGTGCACAAATGGAGAGATAAAAGTGAACTCAAAGCACCGCTAAATGCTGTTTTGTCACTTCGTGTTGTGATGGATTTCACACATCACTTCAGATTATCAATCAGGTGATCAGCTCCGAAAATTAGCTTTTATCTCGTCTGTGAGAGTAAAAACATCCAATCCAAACAAGGTGACATCCCTAGCATCGATGCTAACAACATGGCTCTTTTAATTGTTACTTTTAAACGAATGTGTGCCCAGAAATAAGGACTTAAAGATTTGTGTGAAAACAAATGTTTTATTCATAATTAACGCAGAAGCTCAAACACGTTCACTGTCACACCCGGAGGTGTACTTGACGTACTGTACTAAGATGAGATTTCAGGTATTTCTACTTCATTTGAGTTCATCTCAGCACAATAATCTATACTTTCTGTTCCCTCTCACCTTTTCAACAGGCTTGTTACTTTATTTTTATTGCGTTTTTATGGCAATCAATGATTTTTTTTTTTATTTGCATCTCTGTGCAACTTCCCAGCTTCAAACCCATAACAATAAAAATAACACAAAGGCGCAGTGATTCCTCGGAGGCTCAAGGCAGCCGCCTTCGTCTAAACTCTTCTGTTTTGGGCTCAATTTCGCCTCCTGTGTTCTCGTGCTGTTTTGGTATCACGAGTTCTGTCGCTGGCGGTGAAAACTACAGTCTTAAAACTAGTCATTTGCACACTGGAGCTCATAAAAAGAAGTGTTGATTCAAGGTGTACTCGCTGCTTCATAGAGCAACACCTTCAATCCTGCCTGGCATCATTATGAACCCGGCTGCCACGGCGCTCATGTACTCCTCATATGGGGAAGCAGCTCAATACAGCTGCAGTGCTGTCTTACCATTATTTTGCAGTACATTTAGTGATTGTTGTATATGTATATGTATATATATGTATAAAACAATGTGGGATTGAAGTCTACGACCGGAGTCTCTGACATCCACACCTGCAACGTCTTGATTTTTAGGGGAAACGGTTGCAAAGTTTGTGTATGGTTTCGCAGAAACCCTGCGAGAAGCCATCTTGTCTTCACTGGAGGTTGTTTTGTTTTTTTGCTCTCTCTCTCTCTCTCTTGAAGAAGTAGTTTTCACTCCTCTCCCGACAGACACCGGCTGCTTGCTTCCGTCGGTAGATCTGACCATGCTAGACGGCCTGTTTGTCCATAAGACGCCTTTTTACAAAGAGTTCCTATGACAGAAACAAAGGATCTGAAGCATCAGGTGAGAATGACTCTTTGGGGGGAGTAATAAGCACACTGATATGACTACTTTTTAATCAGTAATGAGCAATATGTTAATTATTTCACGCAATGAGCCCAGCTCTGTTAATTTCTCTTTGTCTTGTCCTTGACCAAAAGCAGTTTTTAATGAGAATTCCCAGTGTGGATTTTTGCATCAGCCTCAGGACGTTCCATGACTACAGAGGGGAGAGAGAGAGAGAGAGAGAGAGAGAGAGGTGGCAAAGGAGATCAACTTTAGATTACATAGATTCTGCCCCCACCCCACCCCACCCCACCCCACCTCTGTTTGTCTATCTCACTTCAAACTCGTTCTTTTTACCTTGCCTCCTCACATCCTCGAATCTGTTCATTTAGCTTATCGCTACCCAGCGAGTGCCACTGAGTAGAAATGGATAGTTTCCATTGGCCTCCGCTGGTTCTCCCGCTGTCTCCCCCCCCCTCCCCTAATCTCCTCCATGTACATGACACTAATACAGAGACTGATATAAGCTCCCCTGCCTCTCTCCATGACATTTATCACCGTGCTTCTTAATGCAGGCAGGCTGCTACCGTTGATGAGAAATAAGGATGACAAGCGTGGCCTATTTTCTTGCTAACGATAGTCTGGCTTCTTCTTCTTCCTCTTCCTCTTCTTCTTTTTCTTTTCTTCCTCACTTTTTTTCGGTAAAATATTTTCACAGAGGAGTGTTTACTAAAGCGTCTGACAGGGCGTTTGACAGGGATTTGACGTTGATCACGAGCGTCTCGCACATTTTTGTCAGAGCTGATTTATGATCCATTAGCGTTGGTGATGAAAATGAGTCGTGTCAGAGAGGGCTGGCGGGAACCTCGCAACAGATTTTTGGCAAATCAAATTTTTATGCATAGATGCGTTTTTCGATTTTCAATCAAAAGGTAATCAACATCCTTTGGTGTCACGATGAACATGCGTGCCGTAACACGTCGGGCCGGCTGATCCTCACGGCAACTTTAAAACACGTTCTCAACAAATTATGCTTCTTTTATCAAATAAAAATGTGTTTTATTTTTGGTGTGACATTGCAGTAAATCCCACCTGAACCTGCCCAGCTGCCCTCTCCAGCTGCCAGCCCGTAAGAAGCTCTTCTGTCAGGCTTGGCGCCCACACAGGACTCTTTATTGCCCCCATTTCCACGTCATCCTCATCTCCTCCTTCAAGTCCTCCACGGCTCGTTGGGACGGAACAACTTGTTCCCGTCTCGTCTGATAGCAACACTTGTCTTTGGAACCCCCGAGCCTCTGTGTTGAGAATGCAGGACTGTTTCCTAAAGATGGGAGGCGATTATATTTATTTATAGCCAGAGAAAGTGTGTCAGGGAGAGAGAGAAAAGCCCCACACGGGGCGACCGGGGAGGACAGTGTCCTTTGCACCTGCAAGTGCCACATTTACAAGTGTTTATAAAACAGGAAGCAAGTTTCAAATCTGCGCCCAAACCAGCACGTTCTCATGAAACAATCGTGTGATGTCATTCCTCTGAATTGTCAACGACAGATGACATCATTGGTGATGCTCAGTTGGGCAGCACGATCAATCCCATGTCCACATCCAACACTTTTGACCTGAGAAATATTTGCAACACGGATCAAAATATCGGAGATTCCTTCTCTCCTCAGTGGTGAGGGTTGAAATGCAAACCTGCTGCAAATATCCCACCTGCAACTGTCCCACTGCCTCTCTTCTTTCTCCTGCCTGTGGGGGGGGGGGGGTTGTATGAATTAGGACATAAATGGGAAATAGGAACAACTCCCAAGATGTATCAAGAGAGCAGCCTACACATCCGAATGAACAAACACGGAACTCAGTTGCAACTGCTATAAAACGACAAGGTCGTTATTCTGCTTTTATTTTGAAGGGCTTCAGAGTTTGAAGCGTACAGGGCGACTGAGCAAGCGTCTTTAACTGACAAGTTGGGGAGGAGACGTTGCCGCGCTGGGTGCACTGTTGGCTACTGTTGGTCGCTCAGGTGTTCCAGCTTGTTGTGTTACTGGAACCCAAAGTTTTAAAATCTAAAACCTGACATGACAAACCTGGAGCTGGATTACTGTGTCGTTAGTTTTTAGCGACTTCTCCTTGAGCAGGGTGGAGCAAGCGAGACCAAATGACTTCTTTATTTCTGAGCGTTTGGGCTTTTTTTTATTTTTTATTTTATTTTTTAGTTTTTGCTTTGTTTTTAGGAGTTGAATTTGAAGAAAGGAAACACAGACAGTGTTGAGGAGGAAGTCTTCCAGTCGTCACACTGGCAACAAGCTTCCCAGGTTCTCTGGCACATCATCATTTCTCCTTAAATGTCTGCCATCGTCCCTCTAAATCGCACTTTGAGGGGATAGTGGAGAGAAAATTGGGCTTCTCCTGCATGTGACTGGCGCTTTATTGAAAAATGAACATGCCAGCTCTAATGAGCCTTTGTAGGAGCATTGTTCTTTATAGCCTGAACAGAATAATAGATTTTTAAGCACTTGATCAACAGAAGGACGACAGCCACCAAAGACCCTCCACAAAAAAAGGCCATTATTCAGCTGTCTTTTCCTGAGCCATGAGATAAATGCCATAAATATAAATAGTACAATAAATATAAATAACATTCTGGCCCGCACGTTTTTGTTTCTGTGCCCGTCTGTAAGTTTGCAGAGAGCGAAAAACTAGGACATAGAAAGTTGGAATCGTCATCCTTAATGCCTTCTGTCACTTTAGTTGGATATCACCAGACACTGTCCCCTAATTTAGACATCATATCCTGTCCCACGAGGGCCCCCCCCCCACCCTCCCCCCAACCCATCTGTCTCACCCTGGCATCACCTCCTTGCATGAACATGTGAGACCAGATTTTTATTTTATTTTTTTTAAATCAGTCCGGACCTCTGCTCTTAGCTCTCCTCTCCCTCTCCACCAGAAGCCCCCCCTGGTTTTCTCACCGCTTGCTCCCTTCTCCTCTTTCATCTCGTCTCTTTTATTCTCTCCTACACCCTCACAATCGTCTGAATCACAGGCTCTCAATTCAGGCTCACTTGCGGTGACATTCCCCCCGCTGGTTTTGTTAGCATAAGTCGCACTCATCGTACAGCTCTTTATTTGATGTCCAATGTGATTGTGCTGGGTAAAAAAAAAAAAAGAAAAGAAAAAAAAAGAAAAGAAAAGTAATTCCCTCACCGGTGTTGCCCTGCCATATAACCCCACACAGCGGCTCATTTCTGCCAAGCTCAGATTGTTTGATTGGGTTTCATTGTCGTGATTGCCAGGAGTGCTGGCAGAACCTCACTAGTATTTGCATAAAAAAGGAAAGGGTTCAGATTTCCCTGCTGTTCGGCGATCCGCTGCCCTCGCTGCAGCAGAAAGAAAAAAATCAGCACGCAATTCAGTGGGGGAAAAAAAAAAAAAAAATTATAGTAGCCAGCAGTTCCGCACAAGGCCAACTTCGCTTTGCCTGGTTTAATACTTTCTTTTCTCCTTTTTGGTGGCGCAGCATGGATCCACTCGTACAAACCCTACACTGTCTGAGCCAGACCTCTTCCCTCTCCTGCAGAGAATCCTCTTAAAAATGTCCTGGCATGAGTCTTTGCTCCGCAGTGGGAACCTTTTACCTTTGTGTGCTTCTGATCAGTGAGATCTGGATCCACTCCTAAGTTGACAGCAGGCGAGTGTTCCGGCCTGTGTGTTGGACTCGCTGACCAATAAGAGAGGCATGAGGGGGAAGTGAAGGATAAGTTGAGAGAAAGAGGATGAAGAGTGGATATAATTAGGGTGCTGGGAATAATCAGAGGGTAGAAACTGGAGGGCTTTAGGGATGTTGAATGTGGTGGCGCAGCTGTGTGCTAGTTTTCACTGACCCTCTTCCAGTTACCCTCTGTCTGTCTGTCCTGTATGTCTGTCGATGTGTGTCCCTGCTAGGGCTCTGCCACCTTTAAACTTTGGCAAAGACGACAAAAGCCACAAAAATGAATTTTGCTGTAAACTCTCGTTTCGATCTTCGCCCGAAACACGAGTGGAGATGCAAACTCGGCTCACACCAACGTGACATATAGAACAAAGGACCGGTACGGTAGTCTTCCCCCGCCGTGAAACGAGGGGGGGATGGGGGCGACCCGAAACTGAAGTGCCGGCAGCTGGACACGTGTGTGTATGGCAAAAATATCTGCAAAGTGCAGTGCACCGGTCTGTTTGGAGAGAGTGAATGAGTCTCATTCAGCCTGATCCCAGCAATGACTGACTGCACCCTCACCGAGGGATTACACTGAGGAGAACATTAGCACACACTTGTAAGAGGATTGTAGCTCACATAGAAGAAGACTATCACCACAGCACACTTACAACACAAGAAGACATGTGAATGCCTCCTCCACCACTGAGCCAGACTTCCTTAAATACAGCCATCAACTCCTTTTTCTTCTCCTCCACCCATTTTTCCACCCCTTCTTCCAACCCCTCCATCCCCTCTGCAGAAGCCTTGGAGGATCCGTCCAGCGCCGGCGTGGTGGCGGGCGCCATCATCGGCTCCCTCCTGGCCCTGCTTTTGGTTATAGCGCTCATTGCCGTTCTCCTGACTCGTAGCCGCCGGCAGCAGAGGCACGGCTACCCCAGCAGTGGGGACTCCATAGCGACAGGTAGCGGCGGCAGCAATGGCACGGACTATGGCAACAAAGCTCGCCTGCTTTTCGGCGGCTCTGGTAGCAACAGCAGCAAGAACGGGACCGGCGCGAACAACAACGGGCCCATGTACACATATCGGGAGGGCTGCGACGCCACCGGGACTCTAACGGAAAAGGCAAACGACTACCACCATCACCACCTCCACCATCCTGCAACTGGCAACGCCCCCTCTGCCCATGATATCCTCCTTAGCGACGAGATGGACGAGCTGGAGAGGAGGAAGTTGGACCTGGATGATAGCATGGACGAAGAAGAGCGGTACGATCGATTCGGAGGCGTGGCCGGAGGTGGTAACGTGTTAGCCCCGACGTATCACGTCCGCAGAGGCCACGGAGATGAAGAAGAAATGTATCTCGACGACGACATGGAGTCTCAGAGAGACGGCTCCGTTATCTCCCGAACTGCCATTTATGTCTGAGTGGAGGGATCAGGAACGGAAAGCCGAGGGCTGGAAGAGGAGATGCAGTGAAGCCGAGTTCAGCCTGTTTCAAATATATCAACGTCACGTCCATCAGCTACCTGCTTAACATTCAACCTGATCATCGAGATGCCATCAGTTATATTCTCTCAGCCCGGCGCTGACTGTATAATCTTATAAAAAGAGGATGAAGAGAAAATAATGAAAAGGAAAGATGAACAAAGCTCACAAAGGGAAACGTGTGGCTGAATGTGACTGTATTATGGAGACAGGTTATATTCAGTTGCAGCCAAACGTGATGAATATATTCCATCAAAGAGCAAACAAAAACCACAGCAACTTTCGACGCAACACTGCTTATTGCTATGTTCTTTTTGTTTTTTTTCCTTCAGCTTTGCAAGTGAGTGATTATGTGCCGAGTGACATCGTTTGTATTTTATATCTGCATAGCTGGAAAACGCAGTATTCTGGAAAAACTATACGAAAATTGCCTTCCTGTTTCAAAACTCGTTGCAAAAAAAGTGGCTTCTGTGTCGCTGCTGTGCTGCAGATACCAGATCTCTTCTTGTTCGCTGCAACTTTTTTTGGGACTTTCGGTGACTTTGGGGTGGGGTGGGGGGGTTGTGATGGGGGGGGGGGGGGGGTTCTCAGCTGCAGCACCCTGCGGCGCCACCTGGTTTCCTGACGGGTGCTGCTGAAGCGAGGGCCACTAACAGACTTAACAGTGTGTGCTAATAACGTGGCTGGCTGTGGTGTTAATGATGTGCATCATCAATGTATCGGGCGCCGCCGCCGTCTCACTATAGCACAGTTGTTGTTATTGCTATTGTAGATGTTGTTGTTGTTGTGTAATGGTGTTGATCTCGCAAAAAAGGAAAAGAAGCACCGGGAGCTTTCGGGTTCCTCACAGTTCCACGTCGGGTCGGTAATGACTCATAAAATAGGTTTAAAAAAAAAAAAAAGATGTGCTTTTCTTTGTTTCCAACTCTATTTCCTCCACATTCTTTAAGCCTCTCCTCACTTTCTCTGTAATTGGTCTTTTCTTTATTGCGCTTCTTTTTTCACTCCCATTCTGGAGTTTCCTGCTGTTCTTTCCCACACATTACATCTTTTTCTCGTTTCTTTATTTACATAATGGGCGGCTTACAGACGACTGCCGCACCGACTGTGTGCAGGGAGAGGAGGATAACTCCTGTTTATATTCCTACCTGGGTCGCATTCAGCAGGGCAAAATATACACCGGCTTTTGTCTGAGGCCGTTGTATCCGACATATTCATTTTCCATGTCGTGCAGAATGTTCTTAGGCTGGATTATTCCATGTTCTGTGTTCTGATTGGACAAAAAGACGTGACACATTTAAGGAGGGGGGGGGGGGTGTGTGTGTGTGTGAATATGGCTAAATTGAAACCCCAAACCGTTCTGCCTGCAGGCGACACCGCACATTTCTTTGGAGGTTTTAAACGAATATCAAGATAACGGTGTTTTTATTGATCATTTGGCCCCCAAAACTGCACCGCAGAGCAAGTTTTGGGTCCAATTTGAACACATTTGCCTTATTGATTTTCAGGTTTTTCCTTCTCATCTTCTTTTTCATTGCCACAAATGGACATTGGTTTTTGCGGGCGTGCGTGTGTGCGTGTATGCGTGACTCGTTATCTGTCCGTGGCTGTGAGGTAACGCGGGGAGGTTGGGGTTGGGGAATCTCATCCCTCCTTGTCCATGTATAGATTGCTGGACAAAGTCAGAAACAAGAGGTGATGAGCAACATTGGAAGAGGACGAGCGTGAGAACCAAGTGGATGAGTGCTACATGCTTCAGCAGCTGAACTCAGCACATCCTCTGCTTCACGATATCACATGGCAACATTACTGACTGTAAACATACCGTGTTCAATTGTGTGGTGTCTGTTCCACATTGGTTGTTGGAGTCCTTTTGCAGTCAAGGGTACTGTGAGTCAAATCAAAATAAAACAGTTTTGGATAATCTGGATAATCCTGTCGTACATTATTTGTGGAGTACGCGTCTCCGTGAGGGCATGTGATCTTTGGAGTGTCGCATCAAAATCTGAGGAAAAGCTGTTTTATACTGTTGCAACAGTGTAAGGATATTTTGTGATTGTGGTTTAAAGTTTGAGGGAAAAAAATTCCTGAATGGTTTGCTTGCAGTGTTGATTTAATCAGCAAAAAAAAAACGAGACGGAACGTGTTTGCTGACTGCCCTTTTTCAGACTTTGTCCACTTAAAACCGACAATAACAAAGTTGACTTCGATCTGACTGAAACTTCCAGAGGTTCCATCAACGGAAACAAGACTAGAAATAAGCAGTGATCACCTAGAACGTGACCTAAAACCAATACTGCCATCACTTTGAGTCAAAGTCAGCTGCTCAATAAGGTGTTTAAATCAATCCAAATGTGACTGCGTTAAAAAGACGATGAGATTCCTCGTCGCTCTTATGAATCATACTTTGAGAAAGACTCACTGTGTGTGTGTGTGTGTGTGTGTGTGTGTGTGTGTGTGTGTGTGTGTGTTAAAGAGGTGCTAAGCTTAGACTTTGCAACATCTCAGTTGTCAAACGGTATGAAACTATTTTGGCAATAAGGCGAGCGATACACCACGGATGCTGCGATTTAAAGAACTGATGTGTTTTCATCTCTGCAGGATGACTGCGCGATCCAGTTTTTGTTTTTTTTGTTGTTGTTTTTTTACTTTTCAGACATTTGAAATACCACTTATGTCCCACTTTCTTCCCACACTGAAAGTACTTCATTTGAAATGTTTCTTACCCTGTGAATAAGAACCTTCATCCATCTGTCGCTCGCCCGTCTGGCCATCGTGCGCCGTCACATCTTCTCCTCAGTGGTTTCTTGAACCACCATCAACAGCAGTCCTAAACTGTCGACTGGGATCTCAACTTTGGCTCCTAATTAGTCCCAGAGTCTTGTAACATGCTCGTAGCCTTTGTGAGAAAACTCATCAGCAGCCATAACTTTTGTTTTTCACATCTCATTTTTGAATATAAAAAGAGCCCCTCAGAGAGAAATCCCTGTGGAAAAGAAAACTGCTAATTAATTAAGCCGCGCCGCATTATCAGTCTATAAATACCCGACTCCCACACCTCTTCCTGTCTCCCAGCATTTTTACGGCAGTGGTAATGCACCTGCTCTGGTGTGTTAGCCTCCTAAACAGATCTGCTAGGGGATGTGTGTATCTTGGGAAGGAATTAAATTAGACTTACACACAATCTCGCCTGGAAGTTGCCTCATGTTGCTTTTTTTGTCCACCATGCACCACCTCGGTAAACAAACCGGGTCCTGTAATTGAGACAAATGTGATCAGATAAAATATGTGAGAGGAACAAGCATTGAATAGCTTTGTAAGTGTGACACTCCGGAACACCGTGTGACCCATTTAGACCCGGAGCAGCGCACGGGTTTCTCTTTGTGGAAGACCTGGAAAAAGAAGAGCTGGGCAAAGCAAACCATTTTAACCTTTTGAGCCCTGAGAGTTTTGGAGGTAGCAGGCACCTAAAAAGACAGAATGAGTGTTGCATTGGAAAATGGAACGGAACCACCAGACTTGAAAAATGTTTTGAATGAACGTGCTCAATTCTGAGCACTGAACTCCTGTGATTTCCAGTTCTTAACCTCTACATTTCTTTTTTGTTTGTTTTTAATCCTTCTTTGCAAATTTTTAGAGGATTCGCTGTTTGGTAAATATTCATTTTTCATGATGCGGATCAAAAGAACCAGACCCCGACCTTCTCTAAGAGGTTGCCTCTCCGGGAGAGGAGGAGATGTCAAATCTGCTCGTTGGTTTTGATCATGTGGGCTGTAGCGATGGAAAGACAGCCGCCCTTCCTCCCCTCCCCACAAAACCCATGTGATTTCTGACCAATGAACGGCCGACAGCTACATTTAGGTGCATTTGATATTTTTGCCTGTGTGAGACCGTACAGATCTGAGACGCACCGAGTCATCGACTGATTCAGACCAGAGCAAACGAACTAACGGGTGTGAACCTAAGCTGACCTTTTGTCTGTTGGTCTCATGCTTTCATCTGCAACGACGTCAGAGAAACGAAGGTTTTACTGGATGTCAATAATTCTTTCTTGTTTTTCCGAAAACCCTTTTGTTTAACCGAGGTTATTTACCAAAGTGCCTTTCATTTAAGTGAGTAATAAAACTTCAGAAAAATCACGATTTATTTTTTTTTCCCCACTTGAATGTATGGCACTTTTAAGGCCCGGCAGGAAGAAGAGAAAGAGAAAATGAATCCTTCTGCTTGTTTATGTCAACAAGGTTAGCACGCAACCTTGAAACAAACCTAATGATCTCGTAGGGATTCTCCACCACAATTATTAATCTTTGATAAGAGCATAAATTAATCATCATAAATAAAAACTTCATGAGTACAAGATTTCAATAAGAAATCATGCTTTTTTTGCTTTTTTTTTTTTGCAAGTCAGGCAGACGGTCTCGGCAGCCTGACCGATGAGTCCAAAATGGGGTCATGTTAGTTACAAGCACCCCCTGTCTGATCCTTAGCGTCGCCGGGGCGGCCTCGCTGGGGTCCGCCTCGCCGGGGCCGCCTCGCTTCGCCTCGCCGGCCAACCTTGCCACAAACGCTTGTGCGAGGTTGCAGTCCAGAACGTAACCCCTGTAAAGTCCTTGGTGCTGCGAGTGTGGCGGCCATGCTAAGCAGAGGGAGCTGTAACAGATCACTTGGCTCTGTCAGAGTGGAACGGGGGCGGCGGGTGTGTGTGTGTGTGTGTGTGTGTGTGTGTGGAGGGGTTACACGAGTTTTGTTGCCTGATGCTCCATCTGGGGAATACCAAATTGGCCTGGAGAGAAGGAAGAGAAAGGAAGTCTTTTTTTCCCTCTTAGATCATAGAAATTGGGAGTTAAAAAGAAGAGAAGCAGGACAGAAAGTGAAATCTCAGCCCTTGTGAGAAGATGAGAAGACATCACCAGCTTTTTTTTTTTTCCTTCCTTTTTGTAAACCACCTGAGACCAAGAATATTTGAAACACTGTCAATTATTCACCATAGCGCCTGGAGTTAGAGATGGGTAGATTTGTTACTTGTGGAGCCCAATTGGTCGTCTCCAACGTACAGATGGCAGGGAATATGTGAAAGGAATTGGAGGTTGGTAAAATGGGATTTGCAGCGCTGACAGTGAAAGCTGGAGGTGGAAAGGAAGCCTCCGGAGTATTCCTGAGCACTATGCCACCACTCTGCTTGGCCACTTCCCTCCCAACAACAACTGACAGGTCTTTTCAACCTGGCCAATTAGTGAAAAAAAGACGGCCTAGTGTATCGGTAACAGATCTTTCCAATGTATAGAAATGCTCGGTGGTTCTCCAGGGACCCCTGTGCAGGGGCGGAATTGTATACATCCTTTTTTTTTCACATTCCCTCTCTCTTTGCTTCGGCTTTAGCAACACAGTACAAGCTGTTCTCTCCATGTTTAATTCAGCAGAAGGCATGAAAGTGTTCCGCATTATCTCTCTGCTTTGCTCCAAAGGAGGAGGATGAAGGAAAGATAGAAAGAGAGAGGGGAGAGAGTGAAGTGGATAGAGAGGAATGGCGTAAAGAGAAGGGGAAGAAGAGGCCTATTAGTTATTGAGCTTGGCTTTTGTCGATAATCCAGTTAAAGCCGAGCCTGTGCCAGGCCAGCTGAGACTCCAGCAGATGTGGAAGAAGTTTCCTCCTCCCGACACTGGTTGGAAGGGTTCTGTAACCAATTGACTTAACACAGCACTGTCCTGCTTCTCGGGATACCGTCTGCACAATGTGCTGCTCTTGCAGTCTTCTGTGCTCTAATTAGGGATGTTAATTCGTCGTGGATTTTGTTTTGGCCCAGGTTATTTCAGGTTTTGTATATGCATGTTCAAATGAATAGCTATTCATGTTAAACTGGCATCTCCTGTTGTTATTTTTTTTTCTTCGACTTGTTCCTCCCGTGGCTCGTCATGGGAACCCATTCCATGGCCGACTGTTGTTTTTTCGGTGTCACTTTTTCAGATCGGTCCAGAGGCACCGGAGGTGGTTTACACAAACTGATCAGTTCCTCTTGTACCTTTGTGTTTTAGTTGTTTTCCGGCATGGCCCTGTCACTCAAATCTCCCCCTCACCGATGTCGCTCATCAACAATAATGATAAAACATTCAACAGTATATGGTAGTAGACATTTGTAAACCGTTTTCATACAGTACAGCAGTTCTGAAATTGTTTCTTTTGGCTTGATATCCTCCTGTTTTCCTTGAGCGAGTTTGCGGCAGATTACTTTAAATCAAATCCTGTTACAGAGCCTGGAATGTACCATTAACAGTAAAGCTCCCACACTCAGCTGTTTGGGTCCTTTTTTGTCAGATTGTTGTCAGTTTTGTAATGGTAAATCCTCCATGCTAAATAGGGTCAGCTGTGGGGTTCCGCAGGGTTCTAATCTCGGACTACTATCGTTTACGTTGTGTATGGTTTCACTGGGCAACATGAAGATGAAGAAATCTTGGAACAAATTTATTTTTTTTTCTGTATGTCACCCACATTTACAGTATTTATCATTGGAACAGGCCAGTCATCCTACAAACCTTCCAGTGTACTTTCAGACTATTAAAGATTGAAAGACCTGGAATTTTCATTTGCTAAACTCTGATAAAACTGTAATTATTCATTGTTTTCCGCCTTAAACGCCTCTGAAAGGTGATGTGCTTATTCCAGAAGCTCCTGCTTCGGTCTCCCGTACCACTGTGAGGAACCTTGGAGTGATCAAATATGCCCCTTGGCTCCTGCATAAGACAAATATCCGTCACCACCGTATTTTTACCTGCAAGGAATTGAAAAAAAATCCAACACTGCCTGTCTGAAAAAGATCCAGAAGAAAATACAGTTTGTTTGTTGTGAATATCCACAATGGAAACACATCTTTACCGATGGAAACTTGGGGAGGAGACCACATCTCTGCCATGTTGGCGTTCTTCAGAGCGCTCCCCGTGAAGTGTGGAGTTTAATACCCCCTCCTGACCTACAAAGCAATTAATGGCAGGGCGCCTTCTTATCTCAAAAAGCTCATAGTGCCTGCTAGAGCACTCCACTCCCGGAGCGCTGGCCTACTTGAGCTTCCCAGAGTCTCCAGATAGGAGGTAGACCCTTAAGTCACAAGTCAGACGATCTCTTCTCATTTAAGAGTCGACTTAAAACCTTTCTTATTGAGAGCGCTTATGGTCAGTTGAGTAGTATTTTCACCAGTTGGTCCGTTCTTCATGTAATTGGTTCATTTCAATGACTCTATTCCCTAAGCGCCTTTTAAAGCTGACATGTTAAATGGGGTTGTTTTATTGTAGTCTCATCATTTTTATTGGTTTTCTTCCTCGTGAAGTGTTGCGGGGGGTCATGCCTCGCGTCGATCCTTCAGTTAAATGGATGGATGGAGAGAAAGTGGCAAAAGTTATGTTTTAGGAGGTTTCCGTTCTCTTTTTTCCTAGATTTAAGCAGGAGTCAGGTCAGTGAGATGCGTTCGCTGTCTAAGATAAAGTAAGATATGATAAATTTATTGTGTCCATGAGGAGAAACTTGTTGTGACGGAGAAGGCACCGCTGCAGGCATTCAGTATACAAACACAAGTAAGCGGTACACAATCAAACTAGAGCTAACATTCTAGTGTGTGTGTGTGTGTGTGTGTGTGTGTGTGTATATATAGTTTATTGGTTATTGCAGCAATATATACAAACGTTTGGCTTCCCAGAGCATCTCGGTACCCTGATAGATAACCTGGAATGATTTATGTGAGAACGTAACTGCAACCTCAGTGGTTTGTTTACGCTCCTTGTGCTCTCTCACCTCGTTTACTCTCATGGTGTGAGAGAGAAAGGTGGAACAAAGTTTTTGTAGTACTTTGGCTTCAGCAGGACACAAGAATAACAAGGCTCACACACACACACACACACACACACACACACACACACACACACACACTGATGTTTTTACTCATCATTTTGGACTCGTGTGTCTGGCCTTCCAACATTCAAAATATTCCCTCTACTTTTAGAACTGTTTTTGTACTTCATCAAAGAGATTCTTTTTACCAGTGAGAGCTTAACTTTGCCCATTTGCTGATTGGTGCGGGAAATTGTTTTACATAAAAATGAATGAAAGCGCCGGAAACAAAGCGATGGGAGCGGAGACAGTGAAACAAAACAGTAAATTTGAGGGCTGTAAATCCAAAATGCTGAGCTGAAAGTGAAAGAAAAAGAGACTTTTACACACTCCTCCAGTCTGCCGTTTGTGTATTTACAAAGAAAAATAAATTCACTTGTCAGTTTTAAAAGGACATTTCGATTCCTGCATACTTTGGGCTTATACTGTCTGGGAAACGCGATTGTTTTGAAAGCTTTCATTTCCAGGCCTTCTGTTGTCATGAAGCTCTTCAGCCTGAGTGTTGCTGACCTCTCTGTGCCCTTTTCAGCAAACAGTCATTGTTCCAAAAAAAAAAAATCCAAGCCACTCAAGTCCACTGAAGTGTTTTTGAATGAACTGGAACCTAGAACCAGAGTTGCAGCTAGAGAAGCCCTGATTCCTTGTGAATGTGGTGCCGTGTCGGCTGCTGTCACGTTGGCAGCCGGAGATGCCAGACCGGTCTTTGATGGTGACCTCACACAAAGGACCTTTTGTTGGCTTGTTTTGTTCGTTTCCCCAATAAAGCCATTTTTACCAGTCATGTTTTTTTGGAGGGTGAAAGCTCTTCTTTCCTCGTGCTCAGACTGTCGTGCGGTGCCAGCACAAGGAACTCCTTCACCCGAAATTTGGCACCACTTTACTGGTTCCAGGAGCAACGCTCCAACCTCGCGTGAACCCCATCTCCGATATAAAAGGGGCGAGAGTCTGAGTCAGGGATTTTTTTTTTTATTTCTTTTTCAAAAGCGACATGAGGCATGTTGGCAACCGAGCAAAGAAACTTTGAAAACCACAACATCTTCTGATGTGATGTGTGAACATGTGTTTATCAACCCGTGCGGGCTGCGGCGCCGGAGAAAACAAGATGTAACATCTGTGAGTCAAGCTTTGTCTTGACAGTTTGAGATCTTCTGGGTAACCATGTGTGGTTTTTTTTTTGTTTGTTTTTATTTCTTCCGGGGAAAAAAAAAAAATTCTAATTCCAAAATCCACCTCTCTGCTCCCTATGATCTTTTTGATATTTACAGTCACCAGTCTGTTATCGGCGTTGGCCTCAGTCTTTGTCTCAGGTGTAAGAAAACAAACCTTAAAGAGTGATGTGACGCCTTTGCTAATCCTGTTATAGCTGCTCTTCAGCGGGTTTACCTCTCACCTGGCAGCGAGTGTGTGTGTGTGTGTGTGTGGGGGGGGGGGGGGTTAGGGTGTGTGCCCTCACCTCAGCGAGCCCACCGGGGCAAACAAGAACTTCGCGATCAGGGCGCTTCAAAGCCTTTGGAATGATGAGTCTGTGTGTGCACAGCGCTTGAGATTCTTCTCAGATTTTTCTAAAACGACCTTTACGATGCTTTTCAGTGACTTTTATGAAAACAACATGCGGCGGTGTTTCTCTGCTGCCGGATCAACACACGCCATTTCTGGCACGTTTTAATACAGTTTCAAATACTTTCATCGGCAGTCGGAAATAATACGCTATCCTGTTCCGTGAGGAATGTCGTGGTTTATGCTCAGCTTGGACATTTTTAGCTTCTCGCCTTTTGCCCCGGGCGTAAATGTTTGTGTGTACGTTGCTGCAAAGTACAGAAGCAAACAAGAGACGGCAGGTCATTTAACAGCGCAACAAAACTCCCTGACAACATGGTTTCTAATTGTCACTCTGGAGAAATGACGCGGCGGAGCTTCGTGGTCTGATCCGCTCACCTGTTTCTTGTCGTCCCCCATCCATCGCTCCCAGCCTGCCCTGAGTGTTGATCCATAGCAACCTCCACCTCATCCCATCTGCTGTTGTCAGGCACGTTGCCATGGTAACCGTACCTCACAAGGCCACAGGTTTGGAGAGATCACGACATGATGAGATCACGTGAGAAGCCACCATATCAGGCTTCGCGTCATGTATGTGGAGAGCCGGTTGTTTAGACCAATCAGACTCCTTCGAGGAGAAAGGGGGTGTGGTTTCAGGGCGAGGCCAGCAGGACTGGAGGTTGGTTGACAAACAAGAGGAGCAAAGAACCCCACTGAACGCTTTACTTGATGCTCTTCTGTCAACCGATTGGTGGAATTTTTGCCGACGGTTAGTCTCATGTGCCACAGGAGAAACCTTTGTCGTCTGTCGCCGTTCTGCGCGGGCGATGACGATGAGACACGGGTGCGCTGACGGTGCACAACAAAAACCAGAAAACCCACATTTGCTTTGTATCTTTCTAAATTCTCACTAAACAAAATGTGGGCAAGACTGCCTCACATTTTATGACCCGGACCTTCGTGAGCGTGCAGGTAGCGACGAGCTTGCAGGATTTTCTAAACAGTGGCACACAAAAAAAAAACCCAGAAAGTTGTGGGAAACAGTCACCGGTCAGCGAGGTGTCAGCACCAAGATAAACGGTGTAGGAGGACAGAGGCCGCGCAGCGCTCAGGCTGGAGGGGATTTACTGGCGGAAGTTGCACTGATGACGCTTTGTATGAGAAAACGGATGCGTCAGCTTGGAGAAATCTAGAAGAATATAGGAATGTTTAAAAAAACCATCATTTCACAGCCGGACCGAAACCCCCAAATGTCACGTGGTCCTTCTTAAATCTGGCGTGAAGAGTCAGAACCATGAGTTTCTTTAAAAAAAACAAAAACAACAACACGATATTCACAATAAAAATCTATTTATTTCACTCATTTAATCTTTCCTGTAAGAACTTTCCTCAAAAGAAAGATTATCTCTGGTACCTCTGGAAGACGGCGCATCCCAGCTATCCTCTGGAACCCAGTCTTGTTTTAGCGAATAATTTCGTTCTCCTTCAAACAAAGTTCTCCAAAGAGAATAATTCCTCTGTTTCACAGCCAAAAGAAGAAGAAGAAGAGAAAAAAAAACCCAACATATTTCACATCTGTCAGCAGGATGGAAGGTTTATCCACATGACGATTTTTGGGAATTATTCTAAAAACAAGTCGAACTGCAAGTTAGGTTATCATCCCCTGCGGGTGGATTTTATTCTCTCGTCCTCCAATCAGAACCGAGATTTGTGTCTGAATGCGAGATTAAACCCCTAACAAAGAAAGATGTTGTGGTTCTTTTTTTTTTTTCTTTCTTTTTTTTTTTTGATAGTGCAAAGCCTCGCCGCGTGAGACAGCTTCCATCTGTCCTCATCATTTAACAGCTCAACTTTCAAGTGTGTCAAAGTATCTCCCCCACCTCCACCTCTTTGATGGAATACATTACAGAGGCAATTTAAAAAAAAGCTTTATATTGATTGCAGGTGCGCGTGCACGTGCGCACACACACACACACACACACGCACACACGCAAAAGAAGGATTCATTCCCCAAAACAAGTGCATAACAGCAGCAGAGGGTTTGTACACCGTCCTTGCTGCTACACGCCTGATTGAAATTGACAACAAAATAAGCCGGCGCTTGGAATACCTTGTCAATAAATGGTGAGTGAGTGCATTTCAGTATTCAGGCTCTCTTTCATTTATTTATTTATTTATTTATTTACTTACTTATTTAGGTGGGGGGGGGGGGAAACACCTGTAAACTCTTCACTTCCAGTAAACTACAGTTTAAAGTGGTATCAATTCTCTTCTATTTCTTTCTTTCCTTCTTTCTTTCTCCCTTTTTTTTTTTTTTTTTTTACCTTAAAGACCCACTTTTTCAGGAAATCATGTGAAATGATAGCTGTCGAGGCTGAAACTCCCAAAGTGCTACCTGACACCGTCACTCGTTACAGCCTCGGATAAGCTGCAATCAAAATCTCTGTGTGGGTGTCGGATTCTGTCACTTTTTTTTTTCCCCCCTTCTTTTTTTTAAACTCCTGTTTTCTGCTTCCTTATCAGGGCCGCCGCACACATCAGGGCCAGAACCCTGCGTCTCCATCTGTCAGGTCACCACTGATGACCCGCCAGATATTTGGTTGCCGTGGTACAGTACTCCGGGGGCAGGTGGGGGGCTGAGTATAGGGTAAATGAGCAGATCTGTATTTGTCCGCAGGGAGAAAAGAAATGGTGTTGTTGTGTGTGTCTATATATATATATATATATATATATATATATAGACACACACACAGTATATATATATATATATATATATATATATATATATATATAGTATATATATATATATATATATACTGTGTGTGTCTATATATATATATATATATATATACTATATATATATATATATATATATATATATACTGTGTGTGTGTCTATATATATATATATATATATATATATAGACACACACACAGTATATATATATATATATATATATATATATATATATATATACGCGTGAGTCCAGTGTGTTTTGCAAACTTGTCCAAAGCTCTACTTCCCGAAAAGATTTGACAGCTGAGGAGATTTTGGAGCTTGTATCTTTAGTATACCAGCTTACACACACACACACACACACACACACACACACACACACACACACACACACACACACACTTGGGTGACAGCTGAGGAGATTTTATTGCGCATATTATGAGTGTTTTCACTGAATAATGTACACTCGTAGATTAATGTGTGTATTTACACCTCGGGCACACATGTCGCTTCTTAGAGAATTAGTGACGACATTATGCAGCAGTAATTAGCATAATTTCATGCACACATATATACGTGTGTGTATATATTTATCTATTTATATATTTAAAAAATATAATGATTTGCAGCACTCCTCCAGCAATTTTCGGCATCGAGACCCCATGACAACATAAGAGGCTATAAATACACACACACACACACAAATCTGTCAGTGTGGATTTTCCTTTCAAATGCAGGGAAAGATTTCACTCAGGATTCGTGAATTCTACTGTGGATCCTTTTTTTCTGCCTCCGGCTGAAGGAGGATATTCCATCTCCTCCTTCCTTTATCCCAGGATCCGAGGATCTTTTAGAGACCCGCTGAACAATCTGAACGTCGCTCGTCAGCGGGGGTTATTGATCGAGGCTGATTCACTGTCTGGCACAAGATGAGCAGTGGTTGTGTTGTTTTGCATCATCCCCGTGTTGCCTTTTGAAAAACGGACCCAAATGACTTCAGTTCACGATACAAACTTCAAATACATCAACTTAATTAGCGAGAAAAAAAATCCACAAAAGAAAAGAGCACATTTTTCCTTGGGTTTGTTGTTAAAGTGTGTGAGGGATGGCTTCCTTTAGCGTAATTAGACACGTTGGCAAGCGTAATGTAGTGTATAAATGCCTTTTCTACGTTTCCTTTTTAATGACAAATATGGTGACATAATTACAATATTTGACAGCTCATCATTCAAGAGGAAAGTCGGGAGTATATTTAATCTAAGCTGTGTACTTCATCTCCTCGGGTTTTATGTTCACTTTGGAAAAGTTGACACCGCAGCAACTGGACGCCACCGTCTCTCTCTCTCTCTCTCTCTCTCTCTCTCTCTCTCTCTCCTCATGGAAGACCAAAGCTTTACAGTCTGGCTTCGTCAGGGGTGCATTAGTCGCTGTTTTGTTGTTTTCAATTTAGCTTTATGTTCCACTTTGAAATCAGCATTCAAAGGAAATCCATTTGAAGCAGAAATAAATAAAATCTTTAGAGCGACAGACAAAAGCTGCGCGCTCATCAGGCTTCTCTTTATTTGAATTTCATCTCCTCCGCTGGTGTTAGTTTATGCCAAATTGTGGCTTGCAGCAAGACAAAGCATGGAAGTGGAGAGTCGTGTCCTTCGCTCCTCAGCTGAGAGTCTGTTTGGAGGAGGATTTACAGAATCTCTCACAGTTTGTTGCTTTTAGAATGAGCCCACGAGGACAAGGAGCCTCTGAAGGACCGCCTCAACCTTTCCAATCTGCGTCTTGCCTTCTTTTTTTTTTACAAGAACCCATCTCGACCCTTGACCTCCTTTGTGGCGGTCACTTAAAACTAACGCCGATCGAGCAGCGTTTTTTTCAAAATAAAGCAGTAGCTTCACGGCAGCTGAAGGATGCGGCACGTATTTCCTCCGCGGCGGCAGGGTGTTGTCAGACTGGGACGGTTCAGAAGGAAGGAGCCGAACATCAAGGAGCAAACTGACAGAATTTCCCGGCTGCTGAGAGTCATTCAAACTGCCGAGTTTGATGTTGCCTAAAAACCCACAAATCCTCTTTCCATCATCTTATTTTGAAGGCACTGCATCAGAAACAGTTGGTGGTAGCGGAGGAATTGTTTAGAAAAACTCACTCTATTTCACTCACGTTTGCTGGAATCTTTTTTTTTTTTTTACTTTTTTTTTTTCTGAAAGAGGAAATCAGCATCTTCCTGGATATTCCCAAACCCTCCCGTCCTCTTGTCCTTGTCCTGTTCTGCAACATGGCCGACACTCCCCGGCACAAAATAACGACTAAAACGTCTTCTTGCTTGTCTTCTTTTTCTCCTTCTTCCTCCTCTTCTTCCTCCTTTGTCGCCTACTGATAAAAAAAATACACTTTTTTTGCAACCTTTCTAGGGTTGCCTACAAATTTGCTTGATGATGAAATGGGTGTTGTGCAACTTAAATTTTCTGAGTAAGTGGAGCGTAAGAGCAGTCAAAGATGGCGAATCAAACCCTGGAGTAACGTGGAGATGCAAAAGCGTTTGTTTTGAGTCCTCTTGCTTAATCATACTTGAAAATTTAAGGAGAAATAAACGTCTTGCGATGCCATTTCTACAACCGACCAGTTTTACAAAAACGCTGAGGGTTTTTTTGGCCCATTGAAGGACCCGTACTTGGCAGTGGCTCGTCCCTTCACACATGCGTCGCTGGTCAAAGTGCCTGTCTGAGGCTCCGCCTTAAGATGGCCTGACTCAGGTTTTACTCAATCACCACTAAAAACGTGGATGTCAAATCTTCTCCTCTGAGTGTATTCATTTGAGTAGTCATGCACCACAATTTTGTAATGTCCTAGAATCTGAATTCTTTATTTGGGGACATAAAGCAGATATGAGATTTTTTTAAAAAGGCGATTAATTTGATTAATTCATTACAAATCCCGTAATTAATTAGATGAATCGCCTGACAGCACTAAAATCAATAAAAAAAAAAATCCTCTATTGAGAGATCTGCAAAATTGTGGAATGACATGAAATAAAAGAGAATCAGAATCTAAAAGAAGGGACCTGTTAAGAGCAATGAGGTTCCATGAAAGCTGATTTTAACGTTTATCTGAACACATTAAGGGAGGCTAAGACTTCCAGCTTGAAGATGTCTGGGAGGGGAAGGAGGATTTTCTTCGCTGCTCTGACGTTAAAACCGCGAGAATCAGTTTTGTTACTTATTATATTTCATGCTTTTACATTAAAAGTTAACATGGCGCACCAAACGGGACTATAAACAAGCAGGCAACCCTCCGTTCCAATCAAACCCTCATTTTAACGCTCAGACGCAGGTTTGTTTGTTTTTTTTAATCAGTTTTGCTTCCACGGTGATTTTCCCATCAGCCTGTTAGACGTGAGACTGACAATGATTACTGGTCTTGGTGTGGGATGAAATCAAGCCCTCCTCTTTATGTCATAGTCCATCAGTTTAATGCGTCTTCTGCAGGAACACACGCTGATCAGTTTGCTGCGTGGAATTCACTCGCTGATCTCCTGCACCCTATTCATCGTTCATCACACGGTGACCACGATTCCATCCAGCGTGACAGTGACGAGCCCCCGGCCCCCTCGTTCTTCTCAGCTGGGCTAAAGCGGGCACTTACAGATAATTGAAAAAAAAAAAAAGTTTTCAATTAATAAAAGTCAAAACCCGATCTGTCGTCGCCACCTCCATTTCCACGTCTCTGCCAGATCCGCTGGGTCGAGTCGCGCTTTTCATTTTCACCGCCAGCTGTTTCCAGACCCCTGCGGCTCCCTCCAGTGTTCCGCTCGCTTCTGTCAAGAGAATGGAGGGGGGAAAAAAATGGAATAAAGAGGAAAAATATGATCTACATTAAACATAATTGCCACCATTTCACATTTCATCAAGTTTTCTCCACGCCGGTAGAAGGGTTGTCCTACTTTCCTCACTTCTTTCCTTTTCTCTGACTAAATGAAGGAGACCCTGGCGTTGGTGCCGTCGCGGTCTGAAGGGAGTCGTCTGTGTTTGCCGGCTGATACGTGGGGATCTTCTCCTTCTGAGGGGGAGTCAGAGGTCAATGACGGTGGAATCATTCTGTACTGCGACATGAACGTCCCTCTGTGTGTGAGTGCACTTGTGTGAGGCGGCGAGACACGTGCCGTAATTGCGACTGATTGTGTCATTGCAATTTTCAAAAGCCCAAGTTTGCTCATCAAGTGAGCATGCGGAGTTTTGTCTTGAAGGAAGGAACAATTTTTCTCCGAGTACAGCGGAATTCGTTCCATTAGTCATCGCCTCATACAGTTTTAATATGAGAACACGTTTCTCCAGAGGCGGGAAGCTGCTCGGCGAATCCAGAGCTGCTCGCCAAACAATTACTGACGCGAGATGATTTATACAGTGTTTACCCGCATGTCAGTCAGCAGACGCCAAGCAGGAGGTTGTGTTTTCACACGTCTGCGTGTTTGTTTGTCTGTCAGCAGGATTACGCCAAAACCACCTCGGCTGATTCTCATTCATTTCTGAGGAAATATCACGTGGGACCTCGCAGAGGTTTTGCTCCCGGTGTCCCCGTCATTTTTGGTTGCGTTTCTCTCCTTCCTTCTTTCTTTCTTTCTTTCTTTTTTTTTGCAACATCCCCCGTTCGTCAGAAATGGACGGTGCTGCGATTCTCAGAGCACGAGGAAGTCAGCGTGTGGAGGCAGACTGGCGCGGCGGTCTGGTCTGGTCTGGAACAGCAGCGTCCACAACATTAACTAACACAACCCGCCTTGTTTCCTTCTCTTAAACAAGTGTGTGTGTGTGTGTGTGTGTGTGTGTGTGTGTGTGTGTGTGTGTGTGTGTGTTCCGACAATGAACTTTGCATCAAAACACAGATGATCAAGCCCAGTTGGAATCCTGTTAGCGGCGCAATGTTGTTGTTGTTTTATTTTCACCATCAGCCTCCGACGTGACGTCTTCGGTCACAGAAACACATTTCCATTAGCGAATGCCATTTCAGGGACGCAAATGATAGAATAAAGTTTCCTGGGCGGCAGAAAGTGGCGGAAGTACAAAGTTCCTTTACTGAAGTAAAAATAGAAATACACAGATGAAGTAGTATTCTGTTTGTACCTGAGTCCAAACTTGAAAGTAGATGGGTGTTTTATGTTGGTTTACTTGAGAATGTCGTGTATTTTATTTTGATGTATGAACTGATAACTGGATTATTTTCATGAAATGAAGGAGTGCAGTCCTCTGACAAAGGCAGCAGTACCACGCCTCTGTACATATTTATGTGTACTACGTCTTGTTGAAACTTTTTTGAACTTCAAGTTGACGTGATGCCAGCAGCAGCTGGTACAGAATCCTGTCACATATTCAGCGTGGCTCACTTGAGTCCTCCTCCACGAGCAGCCAATGACTCCCCGACTTCATTTCTGTGTGAAGCGCTGAGTCACTCACATCTGCTCTCGCGCACAACTTATCTCAAACAACACCTTGTTATCCTCTCAGACACACTCTCATACAGTCTGATATCTGCAGGAAACAAACAATCCATCGCCCCGTCTCCTCCGAGGACGCTGGTCTTGATATGTATGGGTTTTCTCAACAACTATAAAGCCTTTGACCCTGCATCCATTTTACCTGCAGGTGCAGTTGAAACAATGGCTTAACCTCAAAATACCATCAGCAAATGTACTTAGTAGGGGATGTCAGCGGCAGTCGGAATTCATTCTGTAGCTGAACCTGAAATGCTGCCTGAGAAGTTGAGTTCCTGAGTAAAACGTCGAGGTGCGCTGTGAGGGGAGAGGGCGGTCACCCCACGCTGGACTCGAACCCATGGCCACCGGGTAGGGAACATGCTCATGCCACTCAGAGAAGAGGCAGTGCCTCTCCGTTCCCACAAGGCTCCACGTGCCAGTTCGTCGTCCATCCCTGGGGTTCCTCACAGGGGGTCAACATAGCCTGGGGGGGTCCTTCATACGGCTCCCATCCTTGACATGCCTGCACAGCAAACCATTCGACCTCTGACATCATCTTTAGTCACTCCACCCTGCTCTTGAATAGCAAGGCTCGTTGACATGGCAACCAATGACTCAAAAAAAAATGGGGGGGGGGGAGACTGTTGTGTAAGTTGATTCGCACCCCAACAGCGTTCAGGCCTCCCTTCCCAGTGGCCTCAGGTGGTGAACTAAACCGACCCAGCAGCCTCACGCAACATGTAGCCGCCGGGAGGGAAATCCATGACATCCCAGCGCAGGAGTTTGGGAAGGTTGAATACTAAACAACTACTAAGCAGCAATGGCAGCCCCTCCATTGTGGAGCTGGGCAGCCTGGCAACCGTGGCAGAAGGACGGCGCCACCTGCAGGCAGAGGAGCAGCTTCAGTGTCAGACCTCTGTCACTGTCCTGCTCCACAGACAGGCTGCGGAGATCCTTCCTCCCCAGGCCATGAGGCTCCTCAACACCTCTCAGTGAGGACGCGAAAAGACACACACACACACACACACACACACACACACACACACACACATATTTAGATGCTGGACTATTCAAGTGTGCACAACCTACCTGTTAAACAACACACTTTAATTTTGCTGTGTGTTTTGCTGTGCTATCTATCTATCTATCTCTCTGTCCATCTATCTGTATCTATCTGTCAATCTGTCTGTCTATCTACCTATCTGTCTATCCATCTGTCTATCTATCTGTCTGTCTATCTATCTATCTATCTATCTATCTGTCTATCTATCTATCTATCTATCTATCTATCTATCTGTCTATCTATCTGTCTATCTATCTATCTGTCTGTCTATCTATCTATCTATCTATCTATCTGTCTATCTATCTGTCTGTCTATCTATCTATCTATCTATCTATCTACCTATCTGTCTATCCATCTGTCTATCTATCTATCTATCTGTCTGTCTATCTATCTATCTATCTATCTGTCTATCCATCTATCGTTGTCACGCTGCTCTGTGATTTGCGCAGATGTTTAAGATGTGAAACCCGTGATGTTAATGGCTGAGAAGCAGTTTATCAGCCAGCACGACTGAACGCTGTCGCTCTTTGTTCTGTGGCGCGCACATACACACACACACACACACACACACACACGCACACGCACGCACACACACACATTTTTCAGAGCAATTTTCCCTGCTGGGACGACTAGAATTAAAAGATGAAGTTCTATGGAGGCAATTTAAGCACTGATGTAAGCAAGCATGTCAACATAGTTAGCAGTAAAGAGGAAATACAGCATGCTTACAGGAGTGTAATTAGTTTTGCAGGTATGTGGTGGGACTCCGAAGTGCTGAACATACGCTCAATGCTGAATGAAAAAATAAAGAATCACCCAAGTGCTTCACTCACCCTGAGGGACACATAAATGTCTGCACCTAATTTCATGGCTCTCCAAAACAAATGTGAAGCTCGTTGGCGCAGGGCGATGGTTCCTGCTGGGTCCTCCTCTCACCTGCCTGAGATCTGACCTGAGTTTATGGGTGCACGAAAGGACGGATCGGAGGGCGTTTGAGGTTAAAGGAGGCTGTGCTGTGACGCTCCTCATCGTCCCACCAGTCTGTAGCTCAAAGCAGAGCTCTGCGTTACTAATCTGCATTTAAGATGTTTCTCCTGGGCCTCCTGTGCTGTTGTCTCTCTGAAGCCAGCTCTCTTTTTTTTGGGGGGGGGGGGGGTGTCTCTTTGTTATTCTTTCTTTCATTCCTCCCTCTTCCTCCTCTAGCGCTCTTTCAAACACAGAAACTTGAACTCCTCATCTTTTATCCCACCTCCCTCCCTCACGTTAACAAGAGCAGGCTTCCTGAGCAGTCTCTTCTCGAAGTTCTCATCGACGCTCCTCGTCTCCTCTGAAGATGAAAGGGGGCCGCGGTGTCTGTCTGCAGGGGCTTAAACATCGACAAGAAAGGATCGCTTCCTCGGAAGCGGTCGGACTTTTGCTGTCTGGCACGACTTCCATAGCGAAACGCTGTCAGTAACGGGAACGTGACGGGAAAATTTCATGTAAAGCAAATATTGTGCATGTAAGGCTTGGATCATGATGTTGATGGCGTTTAGAATTGTTGCTTCTTATCTAAATCCACACCCCCCCCCCCCAAAAAAAACTATATATATTTATTTTTTTTAATTCTCCAGATCCCCACTTACTCTGTCATACTTATGTCTTTCGGCTAAATACGTTGATATAACCGTCACGCCAGGGGAGTTGTGAACCGATGCCGCCTCGTCAAACACACCCGTCCCTCTGTCTCGGACGCTTGCAGGTGCGGACGGTGTTTCATATCCAATTTTCTGGTTGCTTTTGATTCCGCGCTTCCTGCGACTTGTGTCTTCAGCGATCGCACGCAGCTCTGAAAACGTTGAGGCGGGTTGAGTCCGTCTGACACGACGACAGGAAGGGAAGGTTTGGGGGGTTTTTTTGTCGTTGTTGTTGTGGGAATAAGAAAAGGCTTTTCATCTCCGGGTGAAGGTGAGGCTGTCATCCGAGAGGCTGCGAGGGGAAGGAGGAACGTATTGTTGGTGGTTTACGCATCTTAACTTTATGACAAGATGTTGATTGCTTCTTATCAAATGAGGCTTTGGAAGAGAAGCAGGACCGCCTTTTTTTTTTTCTCTTTTGCACTCACAAACAGCGGCTATAAGTCGAACCATCTGAATGCTGATTTCTGCCGTCACCTCTTTTCATCCGTATGGTTCCTGCTCAACTTGGGTTTTTTTTAAGTTCTAGATTGTATTTCTGCTTTTTTTTTTGTCCAACTAGAACCATGCAGATCAGGTTAAACCTGATCTCGCGTGGGCAAAACAAGCCAGTGGGCTTCAAGTGAGCTGCAGGCTTGTACTTTGTCTTGTCTTACATCTGTAGCGTTCCGCATGAATATGCCTCATGTTTAAACGTCAAAGAAAAACAAAACCTCAGACATATTTATTCTCTCACCCCGGGCGAATCAGCAGACCTCGCCATCATCTTAAGAAGACGTTCACCAATATAATGCAGAAATGACAGGCACTGATATGTGGAAACAAGGTGTTTGGAGTCCTTTGATAGTGCTGGAGTGTTTTAACGTGAAATGAGTTGGTGACAGACGTGGCCGCCCTCGTCCGTGACACCTGCAAAAAGCTTCATTGTTCTCTTTGTTCCTGACGCCTTTTGTGTACCTTTTCAAAGTGTTTGAGGACATCTGAGGGTGGAGTCGCCGATGTGGTTGTGCGGAGCCGGATTTGAAGGTTCAGCCCTGGTTGCTCTCCAGGACTTTGCACTCAGGCCACCCGCAAAAAATAAAACTCCCCCCGAACTTTGATTCAAAGGTGTTTAATGGCTTTTTGACTAAATTTAGGGTGAAACTTCCTCTGTGGGCTTCAGCCGCCTGCAGGTCGTCCAGCTCATCATAGATAATCAGGTTTACAGGCTACCGCAAACGCCTCCACTACTACTACTACTCCTACTACTCCTACTACTACTACTCCTACCACTCCTACTACTACTTCTGTTGCTGCTGTACAACCATCTGTAGTTCCTTCAGGTCATAGATAGATAACGCCTCCACTACGGCTGCTACGACTACTACTCCTACTACTCCTACTACTACTACTCCTACTACTACTACTACTACTTCTGTTGCTGCTGTACAACCATCTGTAGTTCCTTCAGGTCATAGATAGATAACGCCTCCACTACGGCTGCTACGACTACTACTCCTACTACTACTACTACTACTACTCCTACTACTACTACTACTACTTCTGTTGCTGCTGTACAACCATCTGTAGTTCCTTCAGGTCATAGATAGATAACGCCTCCACTACGGCTGCTACGACTACTACTCCTACTACTACTACTACTACTACTACTACTTCTGTTGCTGCTGTACAACCATCTGTAGTTCCTCCAGGTCATACATAGATAACGCCTCCACTACAACTACTACTACTACTACTTATATTACTACTACTTATACTTTTACTACTACTACTTCTGCTTCTGTGGCTCCTGTCCAAATGGAAGACAGAGGTTTGTAATATTTTCTGTTTTTCTCGATTTCATGTACTTCTGCTTTGCTCCAGCCACATTATTATCTTTCTTCTTAATGTTGTTATTACCTGGGAGTTATGAAGAGATTGTTTCTGAGAATTGGCGAGCGGCTCCGATGCGTCTGAGCGCCGTGCCTGATGCAGGGAGGTCCTGGGGAGGAGTGACAAACACGCGTGTCTGGTGGAAGTCAGTCTGCAGGTCCTTGTTGCCCCTGCTGTAAAGAGTGACATCGTCCTCGTCACCGCCTGACTCAGCCTCCAGCTAGAAGGAACCCTTCACCTTCACTCTTCCCTTTCGCTCACGTGGTGTAGCTGTAAAGCACCGCTGACTAACTCATTTCACTCCCGCTATCACCTAATTTCCTGTGTGAATCGCATTGTAACCTCTTCATTATTCAGCCTTTTACTCGGTTTGGCCTTTTACTCGGTTTATTATGAAGTCTGAGTTATTGCTCGGTGCTCATCCTCTTTATATGTCATTTTACCACAAACTCAGAGTTTGTGACTCTCATTAGCATAACATCTGAATCACAGAGCTCAGAGTCAGATTTGCTGGAAAATATATAAAACTGCTGAAAAAGTTTTTACCAAAGAAACGTTTTCTATTCATCTTCTGCAGTTATTGCAAGCTTGTCTGTCGGGAATAAATTTTAGATTTTCCAGACATTGCAATCGCAAATAGTGAATGATTATAACAGAGCACCGACAGAATTCCAGGAGACACAACTGAGTACATGGTTAAATAATTCAGCCGTAGCAGCTGCCGGTGAAGAACAGCAGATGAGTTTGAACCAAACGAACTGAAGGGGAAACAGCTGCATCGGAGGAATAAAGGCGAGGTTGCTGAAAGATCTAAAAATCTCACACCATGGTAACAGTGAGCAAAGCCAGACTGGAGGTGTCATCCTGCGCCATCAAGGTTCCTCACAGGCCACAGACTCACAGCTGACAGGTGTTTCCAGGAGCTTTTCAGCAGAAGTACAAAGGAATAAGAAGGGTGAGGAGCAGAAACGCTCTCGTCGGCCGAGCGCACCGAAGGGGAAACGTGTCTCGCTGACTTCTCTTCAAAGATGTCCGACTGCAGCACCGGCTCAGAAGTGACAGAAACAAACAGGAATCTGGTACACAGGGTTTAGCAACAAGGATACGTGCGCAGTGCCACACCGAGGGCCCCGGATTCTTCTAGCAGCTGGTTCATCGGCGCCTGGTTGGCCTTGTGTCCACCTGAACGTTTGTTTCCACCTGAAAAGTTCCGATGCTCTTGAGACTCCGGAGGTGCGGCGCGAGGTTGCTACGATATGGAATGTTTTTAAAACTACAAAGGTCAGGTTCCTCCTCTTGTACTCTCGCTGGGTGAAATAAAGACTGAACCACAGAGAGGAGAAGAGGGAAGATGGACCCACCCCCCTCCTAACTGTAGCACTTGTACACGTTTGTTAAGACGGCTGGACTTGTGGTGTTGGTCCTGCCTCGTCACTCTGCTGGTGTTCGCGGCGCCGCGGAGGCTAAGTCCCTCCGTCTGCAGGGAAACATCTTCGGTGGACACGGTCCCTAAATTCACTCTGCAGCATGACGATGAGCCCAAATCCAGCCAAACATAGAAAACACTAGAGGAAGAACAGGGAGTCCTGGATGAGCCCAGCTCTCTTCCAGTTTGGGATTTTATGGAGAAAACAACAACAACAATAACAAAAGAGAGTCTAAACCCAGAGAACTGTGTTCAAATCTCCGTGATGCCCTGAACGAGCCGCCGCTCACCTTGAAAAACTTTCTCAGTTTCTCAGTGAGACAAAAACCAAAGGGTGAATTCATTCTTTTGTTTTTGGTTTTTTTCCCTTTCACTTCCACTTCGTATGGAGGGAAATATCTTCTCTCCAGCGCTCTGATCGGGTTATTACAGAGTTTCACAAGAAAGCCGACTGTGTGCAGCACGACTGTGTGCAGCACGGCTGCTGCAGCGGCTCTGTTTTGAGCGCGTTCCCCTCACGGACTTTTGGAACCATCTGAATCAAAATCATGCTCCGCACAATAGAGAGGATTTTTAACCTCTTTTTTTTTCCTAATCCGATTATTTAGAGTGATGTTTAATTGCAGTATTATTATTTTTTTGATTATTATTAATATTCAGCTGCTTACTGGAGGATTTCAGCGCAGCAGCGAGGGCTGATGAATGAAATTCCAGGTCTGTCACGCTTTGCTGGTTTATATGTTTTTAGAGAAATTCTCCTAATTCTGATTGGCTGTTTTTTTTTTAGTTAAGTTTTTTTTTTTTTCACAGAGGAAAAACAGTGACCTCAGCAACAGACTTGTGATTATTTTTGCTGAAAATGACGATGAGAGTTGTTTTCCACCGTTTCCAATAATTTGAGAGGCTGCCAAAGTTTGGCAGGGTGAAATTTTTATCTTCGGAATCTGACGCAAGACGTTTGGCTTCACACGAGTTTAGATGTTTAAGAGCGTTTGTGTTTGATGATTCACGCTCACGCCGGGAGCGATTATCAGCAGCCCCGGAGAATTGATCCTCCTCACAGCTTCAACTTAAAACTGATATTTCTGTAATTCCAAACTTGATCAAACCTGACTGACCCCTGACTCCCTGAACTTGAAACCCATGCAACTGCAGTTCTCTTCCTTTTTCTCAGAGGTTTTCCGGTACGCCGAGTCTGTTCTCTGACCCGTCTCTCTGAAATCCTTCAAAATGAATATGTGTGTATCAATGAGAACTTTCTGGAAGGCTTACCTTGGTATATCTTTTCTCTGTGAGGAACATCCGTGAAGGTATAATCCTCCGATCTGGCCCATGCCTCAAGAGTCCCACAGCCAAATATTTCCTTATCATCTTCCCTGCTTACTCAATTTGATTTCAGTGCTGTGGGATTTTTTTTTCTCTCTCAGCGTTTTAACATTTTAGTTTGAATCTTGTTGCTTCCTTGATTGTGATGCATCTGCGGCTTTGACGTATGAAAGCTTCTCCCAAACGTATACACACTTGACAACACCAGAGGGTACGAGGAAATCCTCAGCGCTGTTTAGAAAATGATTCCAGCACAGCTTCCGCTTCACTTTTAATTCTGCATTTGTTGTTTTGACATATTTCATTGTGCGTGTGTTTGTTTTGTTGTTGTTATATATTTTTTTCATGCACATTCCCTCACACGCTGTTAAAAATAATTTCCCATTCATCTATCTTTAACTGCTTCTGCGCGGTTGGGTCACAGCCAGCGTGCAGATAGGATTCCTCCGCCTGCTCCTCTGTCTGCCCCGTGGCCTCCTCCCAGCCGGTCTTGCCTGGAAGCCGTCCCTATGAGGGCCCCCGGGAGGCATCCTGGCTCGAGGCCCAAACCACCTCGTCTTGCTCCTTTTCGGCACATAGCTTGTTCTTCTGGTTATGAATTATAGTTCCTGAGCATAGATGAGAGTAGGAAGCAGGACTGACCAGTAGATGGAGAGCTTCAAGGGAGCGCGGTACTGGTCCTGCTGCTCCCATCCTTCAGTCCTCACTCCCCTCCAGTCTGGAACAAAACCGGATGCCTCCACTCACTCACCTGGGTTTCCTGCTGATAACCACAGCCTCAGATTTTGGATGCACTGAGCTTCATCTCAGCCGCGTCGCACTCAGCTGGGAACTGATCCAGAGATACCTGAAGGTCACAGGTGGAGGTCAAGGCACAGCCCCGGTGGAGTTCGGCTTCCTTCCTAGAACCCAGACAACAGAGTTTGATGGTCCTTGAGAGTCCCTTCACCCCGACCTGGGGTGAGCCTTCTCCAAGTCCACAAGACACATGTAGGCCAGCACCCCCCCCCCCCCCCCCCCCCCCCCAGGAGTACTGTCTGCTATTCCACAACCAGGAGATAATCTGCATTGCTCCTCATGATTCCAAAGTTCCACTATCAGTCTGACTTGACCCGGTCCAGCACCTGGGAGTAGACTCGCTCCAGGCAGCTGATTAGTAGAACCTGAGGAGTTCTGATAAGACGTCATTTCCCATCATTTTCAGAGCTAAATGTCAGAGTCCTCGTCTCAGCTTTCCTGTGGAGTCAACAGCCGAACTTGCGCTGTCCTGCTGCTTACACTGCACACGTGGAGACAGACGCCACAGGCAGGACGGCAAAATGGAGCACGCCGCACAATAAGGTGCTTAGGCGAAGATTCTCAGTCCTTCGTGCCGTCGGGTAACCAAAACAATTCAAGCTTTCCGTGGGTTATTTGGAGGAAAGTGAGCACACAGAAACACATTCCAGGTGTGTTCTCAGCCTTCACGTCAACCTGCTTTTACTCTCTTTGACTGAGATTCCCTTTACTTTTCTTTGTTGTCTCACCCTCATTAACTTACTTTTAAGGGTGAATATCATGTTCATAGTCTTCAAGTGCCGTGTGTGTGTGGTGCAAGCTCGAAAATCAGGGAATGTGTTCATGGGTTGTTTGCTTTTTTTGTTTGTTTGTTATGTTTGCTGATAACCGACACTACAATCACAAACTTATCAAAGGTATTATTTACCAGCGTTTCACCGCAGCTAATTAAACTCCTGCGTGTCACCGTGAGAGAATAACAAAGACGTCTCAGCAGAAGTACAACTGCAGTATGAGTGTGCGTTATCTTACCAAAGTTAATGAGCGTGATAATATCAACACTCGGGACAAATAAGAAGGGGTGGGTGGGGTGGGGGGGGGGGGGGGACCGTAATGATTGTGTGAGAGTGGCCAGCTCAAATCAGGATGACATCAAGAGGAGTTTACTTCTGGGCGTTACTCAGCAACATATCGATGAAGGGATTTTTTTTTGGGGTGAATATTTCAAACAACAGAAACTCGGTATCAAGGGCTCCTGCATGACTGAGGAGGTTTCAGATCTTTGGGGTTGTTTTCCATGTAGGAAGCACAGTGAAATATTATCTATCAAGGTTAACTCCGCTCAAGCACTTCATGAGAGCCTGTAAGGCACATCGGGTCTCCAGCAGCTTGTGTGTTCTCTCAGCTATGTGAAGGTTTCTTTTTGCAGTATTGTCTGTAGTAGTACTTTTTTTTTTTTTTTTTTACTCTGCTGCGTGCCTACAGAATCGCTCTAAAGACAAATAATATCATAAAAACACAAGTTTCAAACTTCACGATGGATCTGATGATGATAGAACTGGAAAGTTGAGGAACATTTTATTTTATTTTGGAAGGGACCCTGATCTGATGATTTTTACCTCGGCGGGTTTTATCCTGTTTTATCTTAATGAGGAATTTCCCTGGATTCAGTGTACGCGGTACTTTGTCTGGGCTGTTAACTGAAAAGATGTGGGTTGAGCAGTTTTACTGGCAGGACAACTGGGAACAGAGAAGGGCTCCTCAGCGTGGCCGTAGTAGAACGCCCCCTGGTTCGTATTGACAGACTCCCTCAAACAGTTAATGAGGACATTTACATGCACAACAATAATCGTTTTCTATAGAGACTCCAATCAAGTGAAAACTGTTTAATCATGATCCTAATTAGAGTGATCTAATCTTCTAATGATAATTGTATAATAGATATAATATATATGCAGAATAATCAGGAAGCGTGACATGATTAACACACATTGTTGCCTTAATGTCTTTATTTGGGTCACGGTAAAGAGTCTTTATGTTGTTGTAGATTCAAAGGAGACAAGACTGTCAACCTGCCTGCCTGTTTATTTACAGTGGCTGTACTGTAGTGTGTGTGTGTGTGTGTGTGTGTGTGTGTGTGTGTGAGAGATCAAGGTAAAACGCGGGTACTACGTACAAACACCCACAGAGGCTGTTGACTGTGTTTTTGGAATTATCCTGCAAGCTTTTTTCAAAACTGCTCTTTATTTCGGCTTGAGCTGATTATTTTCAGTGGTGTTGGTTCATCTGTTAGCAGGAGAACTCAGTAAGTTGTGGATGGGTTTTGATTAAATTTGTTAGTATGATGAGACTCACTTTATTCAGACCTAGATCTGGATCTGATGATGTCATATTCCCCCGGTGGAGGGTTTGTAATCTCTCGAGTTCCTTCTGGTGTTTATTTGAGGTCTTTGTGCACCTTCTCGTGGATCAGCCCTGAATGCATACATATCCGTCTGAAAGTAGCTATTATGCCTGCGTCTGCACGGACGTGCCGCTCCACCTTGACGGTATGTCATTGTTTGAATCATGCCGAGCAGTGCTGGAGCTCAGGCCGAGGCTACTGCACAACTGTAGCCCGTTAAAACCTCCTTCCACTGCAAACTTTTTTACTTTTCAAGGGCCTGAACTGTTTGCTTAAGGAGAGATTCACTTTTGCCTCGACTAGAGTCTGAGTCAGTGTTTGTGCTTCCTCTGAGCAGAGATGACATTGACCCCCCACTTTACATCACTTCCCTCTTCCTGCTTTTGCAAATGCAATGAAAGTATGAGTACTGTTGCTCTGTCCCTTCTCAGGTCGTGTTATTTTATGAACATTGCTGGTTAACTCTTCTGTCATTCCTTTAACAGACATGCAACACCCACACACACAAAAAAACAACCCTAACCCTCACAAAAACATCCCTCATGCATCACGAAAACAAAACAAAAAAATTTGCAGACGTTTGCTTTTTTATCCTGACAGCTGAGGCTTAAAATGAAGAAAAAAGGTTAGCGGAGGAGTGCAGCCACAGGTCCAATCCCTCAGCTAAACAGTGCAGTTGTCAGTTTTATTTTAGTCGAGGTCGCACAATAAAAGCCCAATTACAGTCACAGGAGAAAACAAACAGAGGAAGAGAGATGATGAAGCTAAAGAATCTTTTAGCGGCCTGGGCTTCCACTCACGGGTAAATGTATCTGCTCATTTTCCTCCGCAGCATCCTTGTCACTCTGAGTTGT